>NW_022095789.1:0-316750 GCF_006542625.1 Nomascus leucogenys | reverse complement strand
AAAACAACGGGTTGTGTGACTTAAAACAGAAATAATTAAAACAAATGACAACAATAAATGGAGTTAAAGTGTGTTAGGATCCTTGTACTGTCCAGGAAGAAGGTAAAGTATACATTATCATTAGTCTTTCGTAAAACATGAATGCCTGCTTTAAATTCTAAGGTGACCACTTAAAACTGAGGAGAGCATATAACTTTCAAGCTAATAGAAGAGGAAAAATAGGATAATAAAAATTAACCTAAAAGAAGACTAGAGAGAAAAATGAACAGAGAATAGGCAATTTGGATATAAAGAGTAAGATAGCAGATTAAACCCAAATGTATCATATTTCATTAAATGTAAATGGACTAAATGTTAAATAAAAAACAAAACCTAAGGGCGCCTAGGATCTCTGTATTATTTCCTGCAACTGCATGTGAATTTATAATTATGTCAAAATAAAAAGTTTAATTTGAAAAGTAAAGAGGCCAGATGCAGCAGCTCATACCTGTAGTCCCAGCACCTTGGGAGGCCATCATAGGAGGTTTGCTTGAGCCAAGGAGTTCAAGACCAGCCTGGGCAACACAGCAAGACTCCATCTCTATAAAAAAAAATAATAAGTATATAAAGATGAGAGATCTAAACTTAAGAGCTAAAACCTGGCCGGTTGCAGTGGCTCACACCTGTAATCTGAAACACTTTGGGAGGCTGAGGCAGGTGGATCACCAGGGCACAGAAGTTCAAGACTAGCCCAGGCAACATGGTGAAAATCTGTCTCTACAAAAAAATACGAAAATTAGCTGGGCCTGACTGCACATGCCTGTAGTCCCAGCTACTTGTGGGGCTGAGGCAGGAGGATCACTTGAGCTGGAGAAGTCAAGGCTGTAGTGAGCCATGTTCACGCCACTGCACTCCAGCCTGGGCAACAAAATGAGACCCTGCCTCAAAAAACAATAAACCAACAAAAAACCATTTAAAACTCTTAGAAGAGGCTGGGCCTGGTGGCTCACGCCTGTAATCCCAGCACTTTGGGAGGCCGAGACGGGTGGATCACCAGGTCAGGAGATCAAGACCATCCTGGCTAACATGGTGAAACCCCGTCTCTACTAAAAAATACAAAAAATTAGCCTGGCATGGTGGCGCAGGCCTGCAGTCCCAGCTACTCGGGAGGCTGAGGCAGGAGAATGGCACGAACCCGGGAGGCGGAGCTTGCAGTAAGCCAAGATCATGCCACTGCACTCCAGCCTGGGCGACAGAGCAAGACTCTGTATCAAAAAAAAAAAAAAAAGAAACTCTTAGAAGAAAATCTAGGGAAAAAATGTTCATGACACTGGATTTAGTAATGATTTCTTGGATATAGCACCAAAAACACAGACAAAAAAAAAAAGATAAATTGTACTTCACCAAAACTAAAATTTTTGTACATCAAAGAGCATGATCAAGAGAGTGAAAAGAAAACCCACAGAATAGGAGAAAATATTTGCAAATCACATATCTGATAAGGGATTAATATCTAGAATATACAAAGAAACCCTAGGCCGGGCATGGTAGCTCATGCCTGTAATCCCAGCACTTTGGGAGGCCGAGGCGGGCAGATCACCAGGCCAGGAGATCGAGACCATCCTGGCTAACACAGTGAAACCCGTCTCTACTAAAAACGCAAAAAATTAGCTGGGCATGGTGGCGGGTGCCTGTAGTCCCAGCTACTCGGGAGGCTGAGGCAGGAGAATGGCGTGAACCCAGGAGGCAGAGCTTGCAGTGAGCCGAGATGGTGCCACTGCAGTCCAGCCCAGGCGACAGAGCGAGACTCCGTCTCAAAAAAAAAAAAAAGAAACCCTAAAACTCAATGACAAAAAAAATCCAATTCAAAAACACACAATAGACATGAACAGACATTTCTCCAGAGAAGACATACAAATAGTCACTAAGTATAACAAAATGCTCAGCATTTTATTTGCATTTCCACCAGGGAAATGCAAATAAAAACCATGAGATGCCACTTCACAACCATTGGAACGGCTATTATTTTTTAAATTATTATTATTATTATTATTTGAGACAGTCACACTGTCACCCAAGCTGGAGTGCAGTGGCACAATCTTGGCTCACTGCAACCTCCGCCTCCCAGGCTCAAGCGATTCTCCTGGCTCAGTCTCCCGAGTAGCTGGCATTACAGGTATGCACCAACATGCTCAGCTAATTTTTTTGTATTTTAGTACAGACTGGGTTTCACCATGTTGCCCAGGGTGGTTTTGAACTCCTGAGCTCAGGCAATCCACCCACCTCGGCCTCCCAAAGTGCTGGGATTACAAGCATGAGCCACCGCGCCCAGCCTGAAATGGCTATTATATTAAAAATAAATAAGGCCGGGCATGGTGGCTCACACTTGTAATCCCAGCACTTTGGTAGGCCAAGGCGGGCGGATCACGAGGTCAAGAGATGGAGACCATCCTGGCCAACATGGTGAAACCCTGTCTCTACTAAAAATACAAAAACTAGCTGGGTGTGGTGGCGGGCGCCTGTAGTCCCAGCTACTCGGGAGGCTGAGGCAGGAGAATCACTTGAACCCGGGAGGCAGAGGTTCCAGTGAGCCGAGATCATGCCACTGCACTCCAGCCTGGCAACAAGGCGAGACTTCATCTCGATACATACATATATACATAAATAAATAACAAATGTTGGCAAGGATGTGGAGAAATTGGAATCCTTGTGCACTGCTGGTGAGAATATAAAATGGTGCAGTTGCTATAGAAAACAGTTTGGTAGTCCTCAAAAAATTAAAAATAGAATTACCATATGATCCAGAGATTCTACTTCCTAGGTATATACCCAAAAGAACTGAAAGTAGGATTCAAACAGATACTTGTATACCAATGTTCACTGTAGCATTATTCACAATGGCAACAGATGGAAACCACCCAAGTGTCCATTACGAACAGATGAATACATGGAATGTGGTCTAGACACACACACACACACACACACACACACACACACACACACACACGAATATTACTCAGCAACAAAAAGGAATGTAGTACTGATATATACTACAGTATGGAGGAACCTTCAAGACATGCTCAGTAAAGTAAGTGAGACAAAAAGACAAATATTGTATGCCTCCATTTATATGAGATGCCTGGAACAGTCAAATTTACAGAGATGAGGTAGAATGGTGGTTACCAGGGACTGTGGGGATGGGAGTGATTGTTAAATGGGTAGAGTTTCAGTTGGGATGAGGAAAGAGTTCTGGAGAGGGACGGTGGTGATGGCTACACAGCAATGTGAATACACTTAATGCCACTGACCTGTACACTTAAAAATGGTTAAAATGGGCCAGGCGCAGTAGCTCACGCCTGTAATCCCAGCACTTTGGGAGGCCAAGGCAGGAGGATTGCTTAAGGCCAGGAGTTCGAGACCAGCCCAGGGCAGCATAGTGAGACCCCAGCTCTACAAAAAATAAAAAATTAAAAAATTAGCCAGGCACAGTAGCACATGCCTTGTAATCCCAGCTACACAGGACACTAAGCAGGAGGATCACTGGAGTCCAGGAGTTCGAGGCTGCAATGAGCTAGGATTGCGCCACTGCGCTCCAGCTTCAGTGACAAAGTGAGACCCTGTCTCTAAAAAAAAAAAAAATTTTTTTTTAATTTTAAAAACTGGTTAAAATGGCACACTTTGTTACATACTCTTTTTTTTTTTTTTTTTTTTTTTGAGACAGAGTCTTGCTCCGTCACCAGGCTGGAGTGCAGTGGCATGATCTCAGCTCACTATAACCTCTGCCTCCCTGGTTCAAGGGATTCTCCTGCCTCAGCCTCCTGAGTAGCTGGGATTACAGGCACATGCCACCACGACCAGCTAATTTTTTGTATTTTTAGTAGAGACGGGGTTTCACCATGTTGGCCAGGATGGTCTTGATCTCCTGACCTCGTCGACCTACCTCGGCCTCCCAAAGTGCTGGGATTATAGGCGTGAGCCACCGCGCCCAGCCTGTGTTACATACGTTTTATCACAATAGAAAAATATTTGAGAAATTTGGCTGGATGTGGTGGCTCACACCTGTAATCCCAGCGCTTTGGGAGGCTGCGGCAGGCGGATCACCTGAGGTCAGGAGCTCAAGACCAAGCCAGGCCAACATGATGAAACCTCGTCCTACTAAAAATACAAAAATTAGCCAGGTGCAGTGGCGGGTGCCTATAGTCCCAGCTACTAGGGCGGGTGAGGCAGGAGAATCACTTGAACCCGGGAGGCAGAGGTTGTGGTGAGCTGAGATTGCGCCACTGCACTCCAGCCTGGGCAACAGAGTGAGACCCTGTCTCAAAAAAAAAAAGAAATATTTGAGAAATTTTCTTGCATGTGCAGATGCATAAGTGGAACAGTCGAAACATTTTTTTGGATAGCCATTACATCTTTTAAATGCCATTGTTAGGCTGGGCACAGTGGCTCATGCCTGTAATCCCAGCACTCTGGGAGGCCAAGGTGGGTGGACTGCTTGAGCCCAGAGTTCACGACCAGCCTAGGTAACATGGTGAAACCCTACTTCTACCAAAAAAACAAAAAAAAATTAGCCAGGCATGGTGGTGCACGCCTGTAGTCCCAGCTACTCAGGAGGCTGAGGTGGGAGGATCACGCCCAGGAGACCGAGGCTGCAGTGAGCCGTGATCACACCATTGCATTCCAGCCTAGGTGACGGATTAAGACCCTGTCTAAAAAGAAAAAAAAAAGCCACTGTTTCAACATCAATGTGTAGCCTACTGAAGAAAATAGTTTCATAAATTAATGGATTTAAAGGTAAAAGGGGTTACTATGGTAAATTTTATGTTATATGCATTTACAACAATAAAAATAACAGCCCTGAAGCCTAGTGATATACCATTTATAAGAGAAAACGCTGAAACATAAAGAGATGGGAAAAAGTAAAAGGACAGAAAAAATGTATCATGCAACACTAACCAAAAGCAAGCTTCTGCTCCTTGAGGAAGACATGGTCACAGTGGTGCAGAGCTGTGGTCCGCCTGCTCCTGCCTCACCACTGTTTGCTCTGGCTGAGGAACAAGTTGGTCAGGAAGCCTCGCAGCAGCCATGACATACCTTTATTTATTTATTTATTTATTTATTTTGAGACAGTCTCGCTCTGTCGCCCAGGCTGGAGTGCAGTGGCATAATCTCAGCTCACCACTACTTCTGCCTCCCAGGTTCGAGCAATTCTCCTGTCTCAGCCTCCGGAGTAACTGGGATTACAAGCGCCCACCACCACACCCAGCTAATTTTTGTATTTTTAATAGAGACAAGGTTTCACCATGTTGGCCAGGACAGTCTCGAACTCCTGACCTCAGGTAATCTGCCTGCTCTGGCCTTCCAAAGTGCTGGGATTACAGGCGTGAGCCACAGCACCCGGCCTACCCATGGCTTTAAAGATACCGGAAGAAAACCTGTGGAACCAGAGGTGACAATTCACTGAATCTGAATCACTTTAATGAGCTGCAATGTAAAATCCCCAGAAAAGGGATGTGCTGACTTGATCAGAGGAGCAAAGGAAAGAATCTTGAAGTGAAAGGACCAGCTGGAATGCTACCAAGGCTTCGAGAATCACCACAAGAAAAACTCTTTGTGAAGGTTCTAACACACATCTAACGCATCGTTTCCAGATGAGAATCCACAAGCGGCTCACTGACCTGCACAGTCCTCCTGAGATTAAGCAGATTACTTCCATCAGTATTGAGCCAGGAGTTGAGGTGGAAGTCACCATTGCACATATTTAAAGTTGACTATTTTAATAAATTGATTACCGGTTGTTGTTGTTGTTTTTTAAAAAAAAAAAAGCAAGCTTCTATAGCTATACCCATAACAAAATGTAAAAAGGGGTTCTCCATTTACCTACAGATATAATAAATCTAAGTTTTTGTATGTACCTAATTTGGCCTCAAAACATATAAAACAGAAACTGACAGAACTACAAAGATGCAGACAAATCCATATACAGAAATTTTTTTAACACTTTTTTTTTTGAGATGGGGTCTTACTATGTTACCTGGGCTGGTTTTGAACTCCTTGACTCAAGCAATCCTCCTGCCTCAGCCTCCCCAGTAGCTAAGACTTACAGGCACGTCACCTTGCCCAGCCATACACAGAAATTTTTAACAAAGCTCTCTTAGTAACTTAGAAAAGCGAGCAGACAAAAACGTGGGGAAAGCTAGAGAAGATCTGAACTCAGTCTTAACCCTGGCTGCACGGCAGACCCACCTGGGAAGCTCAGAAAGCAAGTCTGACCTAAAGAACCTACGTGGCACACTGTAGTCAACAAGTAGAGAATCCGCATTCATAAGCACAAACAGAACGCGTCCAAAAAATCTGACCATGATGCAATTCCATCAGCTATCTAACAATAATAAACAATTTTAAAAGACAACTAAAATAGCCCTCATATATTTGAAAACTTTAAAAAAATATATCTCACATGTACAAAAGTCAGCCCAGAAACCAGATTTCAAATGGTCTCTTTGGTGCCCAGGAGTTTCCTGCACCTGGGGACAACACCCTGAAGAAAGACCAGGCTGCTGCGAGGCTGACCTCAGAGCAGAAGGGCAACCGAGTGAGGGAGGTGGGAAAGGAAAACCCACACACCCATTCCCAGCATGTTCATGGGGAGGCTGGTTTCAGGAATGAGCACGAGACAGTGGAGGACCTGGAAACTGACTCCTCCAGGACTACACAGGCCTTAGAAAGTCTCCATGACCCCAGATTAAAACTGCAGATTAGTAGAGACGTACTACGATGCAGACAATAGAAGGCCTCTGGAGGATCTTAAGCAGGCAAGGCACAGGCTGGAAATGATTCAAAAGGTGCTTTTGGGGACAAACATGACATGACCACAGTTCTTAACCCACAGCAAACCCACCTGGGGAACTCAGAAAGCTTAATGCCTTGGTCCTGCACCAGGCCAACTACATCAGAATCACCTGGCAAGAAGAGGCTATTTTACAGTTAAGCAGTTTCCACATCTCCGCTTGCAATGAAACGGAATGCAGATGTAATCAACAGTCAGCTGAAACATCATCAAAAGTTTTGATAAAAGATCACTGCATGACGTTGGGTTTATAAACCAAAAGAAGATCAAAGTATTCAGTGATGCTGCTCTACCAAAGCTCCCTCTGTGCCAGGCACAGTGGTGGTGAGCACCTGTGTCCCAGATACTCAGAGGCTGAGGTGGGAAGACTGTTTTGAGTCCAAGAGTTCAAGGTAAGACTGGGCAACATAGTAAGATCCCATCTCTAACAGAAATTTAAAATTTTAAAAATAACCCCATCTCCATCTACTATTTAAGAGAACAGTTTCTCAGAATTCATGTACATAAAAACAAAAAGTAGAAGTGGTACTGAACTTGTCTTATTCTGACAGTAGTACCCATCCAGACGGGGGTGGGGGGGGGGTGACATCCTACTGAGATCTCATGTTTCAAAAAATGTTTACTTTTGTATAACAACTATTCAAAAACTGTGTAATGCATTTACTTTTATCAAGTGTGTACAGATAATTATAATAATCTCAAATAAAATATTAAGTTTCACAGTCTCAACAAAATTAAAAAGTTTAAATTATTATATTTCTTTTACTCGTAGAAGAATATGGTAGGCTAATGAATAACATTTTCAAGCATTAAATATATTGCATTAGGATAGTATTCTGCGTGGAAATGAAAATACAAGTTCAATTAAAAAACTGACATACTAGCTAGGCACAGTGGCTCACACCTGTAATCCTAGCACTTTGGGAGGTGGAGGTGGGCAGATCACTTGAGGCCAGGAGTTGGAGACTGGCCTTGCAAACATGGCAAAACCTCATCTCTACTAAAAATACAAAAAATTAGCTGGACATGGCAGTGCGCGCCTGTAATCCCAGCTACTGGGGAGGCTGAGGCAGAAGAATCACTTGAACTCGTGAGATGGAGGTTGCAGTGAGCTGAGATCGCACCACTGCATTCCAGCCTGGGCGACAGAGCATGACTCGGTCTCAAAAAAAAAAAAAAAACCCTCCACTAAAAATACAAAAACTAGCTGGGCGTGGTGGTGCACACCTGTAATTCCAGCTACTCAGGGGGCTGAGGCAGGAGAATCACTTGAACCAGGGAGGTGGAAGTTGCAGTGAGCCGAGACTGCGCCACTGCCCTCCAGCCTGGGTGACAGAACAAGACTCCATCTCAAAAAAAAAAAAAAAGGGGGGGGGGATATCAAATTGCAATATTTAGATTCCACTGAATGCTTAAAATACTGAACAGTTTTATTTTAAAATGTCAATATTTAAAATATGCTGTCATCCTTTGCGAATACTTAAACCTAATGACAAACAATTTTTGTTACCAACTTTTAAAAAGGTTGCTACAACAGCAAAAAAAGCTTAAAGACCACTGCCGCAGCCTCCGCACAAGACCCCCAAAAGGACAGGGCCTGAGCAGCCTCCCCAGGTCCTATGCTGCAGCCACCAGGTACTTAAGAGTTCTAGTCACCTCTGAGCCACTCCTTCATCTAGACCACCCCACCCCCGCACCACAGCAGGAGCTATTTTATGGCTGCTCGGAAGACAGCAGGTGTTCAGGGAATGTTCGCCTGAGTGCATGCCTCTCCCGGATGGAGTGAATGAAGGAGATAAAAAAGGGAAAAGTTTAGGAAGCATCTCTCCAGCTCATGAAAGGAAGAGGCAGTTCTTGGGAAACACTGAACAGAAAATTCTGATTTCCAAGCAATTCCTTTCCGGAATTTATAGGAAGCACTCCAAATGTTTCAGGAATATCAGCAGAGCCAAATAGAAAGGTGGAGGAAGGAAGGCAAAATAACTGTACTCCAGACTGAAAATTCGATGAAGCCAAGTGCAGAAGCCTCTCAGTCCTGTGATATCCTCAAGCCACTGATGGTGCCAACCATCAGCTATCTACAACCAAAATTTAAGCCACTGTCTTAGATGTGTCTATTACTTGTGGCTAATCCTGATTTCTACAGTTCCAGCACTATTTGCACCTTGCTTTAAAAAAATAATAATAATGCTATACTGAACTCATTTCCATGAAAAATATAAGGTTGCATTATCATTTCTTTAAAATATCTGAAAGCCCTAAGACAGAATAATGTGACAGAATGTGACTCGGGGGAGATAGGCTGGTTAATGAAGAGATGTCTGCGTGGGTGGCACTTGAATTGAGACTTAACAGATGAGAAGGAACCAAGCAGGCATGAGGAGCCAGGAGGCGGTGTCCCAGACAGAGGGAACAACAGGTGCAAAGGTCCTGAGGCAAGAAGGCAGCCAGGGAGGCTGGAACAAAATTAACAGAGAGAATGACTGGAGATGCACCAGGGGCCAGATTGTGCAGACATAATGCATGCTTACCCCTTCACAGGGGACTCCACGCTCTGAGGATCAGAGTGAAAGCTGAAGAAAGCATCCCCAGATGCCACTAACAGCAGTGTGGAGGCTCGGGGCAGGAAGGAGAGGAGGAGCTGAGGGCACAGGCAGATCAGGCAACACAAGGACAGTGTGGGTTCCCAGAACTAAACAAGAAAGTCAACCAGCAGGGACCAGAAAGCAGGGTGATGGAGAAAACCAGAACACTGGCCAACAGCTTAAGCCATGGGAAGGGTTGAGATCAGGCAAGCTGGGTCAGGAGCAGGTCCTGCTCCAAGCTGTAACCCAGCCCCAAATTATTCTTCTTTCCCCTTTTTCCTCACCTTGACTGCCTCAGTGTGGAGTCTGTGTGGCAGCTGTCATTGGCCACTGCTCACATACTACATACTACAAACTCTGAGGCAAAGGTCACAGACATTAAAACTGCCCACAGGTCCAGTCCCTCCACACTACTGATGACAAGACCCTCAACCAAGCATTGGAAAAAGGGTTCTAAGGGGTTCCTCCACTATCCAGGTGAAAAGAGTCAAGTACATCGAGTGAACTGCTGGGCTTAGAGATCAGACATGTCAGAGTTTAAATACTGTTGATGCCATTTGCCAGCTGTGTTATCTTTGTATAGTCATGAAAGCCATCTATTTCCAACAGCTTGTTTGAAAATTAAATGCAATAAGGCATGGCAAGGTCAGTGCCTAGCACACAGCAGAACACCCAATGAAGAGCCCGTTCGCTCGGTTCTTCCCACTATTGAGGGGGTTCGAGTCAGACAGCCTGACAGTTCCACTACTTTCTGGCTATGTAACTTTGGGTAAGGCACTTTCAAACCTGAGTCTTAGCTTCTCAGTGGGTAAAATGGAAATAACATTACTCATCTCGCATGGCTTTTAAAGTGAGGAGGATGTAAAGTGTCAAGCGCAGCTCCTGACACATAGTAAGTACCCAATACCCATTGCCTCTTATTATTGGTGGGTGTGACCAAGACGAGGAAAAGGCCAGGGACGGAGGTGCAAACCTATAAACCAAGCTCGGGTCTCAGCTGCTCGGGAGGCAGGGATCAGCAGCCAAACCGAACAGTACGCCTATCCTCTTGAGAACCACTCACCTGGTGGTTCCAGATAGAGCCCTCTTTGCTGCGCTCGTCAGGGGTCAGACGTACGTACTGGCTCGTGAGCATAGTGCTGCCCTGGAAGTCCCAGAGGGGCATAGAGCTGGAACCGACCCCTGTGGGAAGAGACAGGTGCTAAGAGGCCACGCCAGGACTGGCCTCACCAGAGGCAGGAAACCCACAGAGGTGCTCTGCTCAGGAGAAAGCGTACGCCTTCCCCCAGCCCTGTTCAGCCTCGCCCTCACCCTTCACTCATTCCCGCCCCAAGGGCTTCACCTTGGTAGGGCTTAATGAGCGAATGCTCCCGCTTGAGATGTTCACTGTTGCCGTCAGTTATATCCGCAGTCACAGACCCCAACAACAAAACAAGAAAGAGAGGTGTAGTGGGGCCAGGGCCGGGGCCGGGAAGCCCAGGCCTTCCCAGGCACCGCCGGCCCCAGCCCCAACGCGAAATCCAGCCTTCCGCCGCCATTCTCCTCTCCTCTCGGCCACTTCCGCCCTAGAACTTCCGCCTTCCGGGTGTCCCATCTAATGGCCTCCGGCCGGAAGCTCTTCAACTTTAGTGTCGCCAGGGAGTCAAAAAGCAAAGCCTCCGCAGCAGACGGGGCAGCAGCTGCATTGGCCGGGCAGCCTCTCATCCTGGTTGAGTGCAGTTCCATCTCCTTAGAGGCTCCTAGGCACACGCCGGCCAGCCCCAGCAATGGGTTCTTTCGAGCGACAAGAGCTGTAACCAGTCACGGAACAGCACGTTAGGCTTGCGAGCCAATGAGGAGCAGAGAGATGGTTGGAGCCGGCGGGAGCGAGAGGGCCGTCCGCGACTCGGGGCATGCTGGAATTTGTAGTTTTTGTCGGTCGCTCTAATGGGGCAGATTCGCGAAGACTAGGACGTTTTGGGCTTCTAGCCGCAAGTCTCGTCTCTGGAATAACCTTTTCTAGTCTTGGAGAAAGGAGCTCTGAATTGAAGGCGGAGTCCCGAATTCCAACCCTTGTCCTCCCCGGGTGGCCCTGGGCAAGCCTTTAAGCCGTGCCTGCCGTCAGGCGCCCCAGCTTCGAGCCTTTGGAGACTCCCAGTTATTTGAGGGCTTCCACTACCCTCAACTCCTCAGGCCTAGTCGGGTTGAAGCAAGAGGAACAGACACAGATCCTGGCCTGGGACCCCAGTGATGACTGGAACTCATCCCTATGCAAAAGAGCGCAGTGCCTGGTACAGCAAGTAGCGTCCATGGAAGGCCCAGGAAAGCTGTGAATCAGAGGTCGAAAACTGGTGGCCTGCAGCTGAATAGAGCTCTGTTTTACCTGCTAATATTCTAATAAATGGCTTAACTACCAGTATTTTAAAGTCAGAATATAGAGGCTGGGCGCGGTGGCTCACGCCTGTAATCCCAGCATTTTGGGAAGCTGAGGCCAGCGGATCACGAGATCGGGAGATCGAGACCATCCTGGCTAGCACGGTGAAACCCCGTCACTACTAAAAAATACAAAAAATTAGCCGGGCGTGGTTGCAGGTGTCTGTAGTCCCAGCTACTCGGGAGGCTGAGACAGGAGAATGGCTTGAACCCGGGAGGCGGAGCTTGCAGTGAGCCGAGATCGCACCACTGCACACCAGCCTGGGCGACAGAGCGAGACTCCATCTCAAAAAAAAAAAAAAAAAAAAAGTCGGAATATGTACATTCACATCAGAAATCCAGACTTCCGGCTGAGCACAGTGGTTCAGGCCTGTAATCCTAGCACTTTGGGAGGCCGAGGCGGGCAGATTACCTGAGCTCAGGAGTTTCAGACCAGCCTGGGCAACACGGTGAAACTCCGTCTCCACTAAAATACGAAAGAAATTAACGGCGTGGTGGTGGGCACCTGTAGTCCCAGCTACTCGGGAGGGTGAGGCAGGAGAATTGCTTGAACCCGGGAGGCAGAGGTTGCAGTGAGCAGAGATCACGCCATTGCATTCCAGCCGGGGCAATAGAGCAAGACTCCGTCTCTACAAAAAAAAAAAAAAAGAAGAAGAAGAAAAGAAATCCAGACTTCCGGTTTTTTACCCCCCCCCGCCCCCCCCAAAAAAGAAGCAAAATATCTAGGCACACATTCCCACAACAGAACAATAGGCTGGAGCTGAATGGGACTGCCCCTCCACCAATGCCTTCCTCCTCTAAGCTGGTCCCCACCTGGCCACTCATTTACAGCACTTGCCTGGCTCCTCCAGACATTTGAATCAATGACTCCTGTTATAGATCAAAGGGAGGGATGTTGGTTGCTTGCTCCTTTTAGAAACTGCCCTCTTGAATGAATGGACTTATTCAGGATTGAGTGCTGAATCTTTTCTTGGTCATATATTTTTAATTCGCTTTTTTATTATTAAAGTCACACATTCTGGTCAGGCACGGTGGCTCACACCTGTAATCCCAGTACTTTGGGAGGCCGAGGTGGGCGGATCACTTCAGGCTGGGAGTTCGAGACTAGCCTGGCCAACATAGCAAAACCCTGTCTCTGCAAAAAATTAGCTGGGTGTGGTGGTGCATGCTTGTAATCCCAGCTACTCAGGAGGCTGAGGTACAAGCATCACTTGAACATGGGAGGTGGAGGTTGCAGTGAGCCAAGATCTTGCCACTGCACTCCAGCCTGAGTGACAGAGTAAGACTCTGTCTCAAAAAAGTTACACATTCTTGTGGTGTGTATGGAGACAGAGAACAGACATACAAGACACAACAAGCCGGGCATGGTGGCTCACACCTGTAATCCCAGCACTTTGGGAGGCCAAGGCAGGTGGATCACTTGAGGTCAGGAGTTCGAGACTACCCTGGCCAACATTGTGAAACCCTGTCTCTAGTAAAAATACAAAAAATTAGCCGGCCATAGTGGCGGGGGCCTATAATCCCAGCTACTCAGGGGGCTGAGGCAGGAGAATTACTCGAACCCAGGAAGCGGAGGTTGCAGTGAGCCAAAATTGCGCCATTGCACTCCAGCCTGGGCAACAAGAGTGAAACTCCATCTCAAAAAAAAAAAAAAAGACACAACAAAAGTCTTCTGCCACTCCCCTCGCAAGGGGTGTCCCTTTCCAGAGATTTATCTGTACCCATACAAACAAAAACATGCACATTCCATGGGACCTCCATGGGGACTGGGATTTTTGTCAGCTATGGTCACTACTGAATCCCTGGCATCTAGAATACTGCTTGTCACATAGGAGGTGATTAATAAGTAATTGGTGAAAGAATGAATATTTGTTCTAGAACCTGGAATTGGGTCATGAAGAATGAGTAGGAGTTTTCCGGGAAAGGTAAAGGCATTCTCAGCAGAGAGAAGAGGAGCTGCAATCTAGGGAGGGATGTGTGAGAGCAGATGAAATACAAGCAGTTTGGAATGGCTGAGAAGTTGGAGTTGGGGCCTGGCGGGGAGCTGAAGCCAAAACTCAAAGGGCCTTCAATTCTCAGCTAAGGAACATGGCCTTTTCCCAGAACTCAATGGGATATTTCTAAGCATGGGAGTGACCAATGTGGATCCCTCTAGCTATGGTGAGGAGAAGAGATTGGAGGGGGGATAATAGGGAGACTGAATTCATCATGATCGGGGGAGAGAGGGTGAGGCCTAAGCCAAGGAGGTCTTCACAGAGAAGAAGGATCAGAAGTCCCAGCCAGAGACTAAATCGGGAACTGATGCCCTGTGGGCAGCCAGGAAGGGAGAAGTTGAGGATGGTGCTCTGTGGGTGGAGGTACTCCACCACTCTCATGGCATGGAGAAGACTAGATAAGGGCTAAGAGATGGGAAGAGCCAGGGCTAGCTGTGGTGAAGATGTGGTCAGAGCTAGAACTGGCATCCATGGTGGAGAGGTGGGAAGAGGTAACTCTGTAGGAGAGTACGAACTTCAAAGGGGGTCCCAGGCAGAGCCTGTGACTGTCCTTTGGCAGGAAGAAGATGAGCTGTGGGCATCTGTGGTGGCCAAAGCCCAGCTCCAGGCACCCCAAGCACACTCACAGCTTAGTGGATCTCTAAGAGGATGTATAGCCTTGGGCAACTCACTTCTCTCTGAGCCTCAGTTTCCTGATCTATGAAATGGGAATAATAAGCACCACTCACAAAGTGGTTGTGAGGACTAGGACTGTAAAGCCACCTAGGAAACGGCCCAGATCCATGGCACAGCAGACAGGAAGTCTTCACCCATATCACATACCCTACAACCCCCATAGGCACATTGAAACAGTCACACACCTTATTAAGACCACCATTGGCAATGGTCCAGGCCCAAAAGCAACCCCCCCCAACCCCTTTCACACGTCAAGTCTGATTGAATCTCTCTGTCTGTGTGGCCTGAAGTAAGGTGTCTGGAGAGAGGTGAGGCAGTGCTGGGAGAAGAAGTATATTAACTAGGGCAGTGCTAGCTGCTATAACAAATAGGCCCTAATGTATATAATGACCTGAAAAATTTTTTGATGATTCTTTTTTTAACTATTTTTACAAGGTTTGTGCATCTATCAGGAGGCCCACTACACTAGTCTTGAACTCCCAGCCTCAAGTGATCCGCCTCCCAAAGTACTGGGATTACAGGTATGAGCCACCGTGCGTGACCAGAATGTGTGACTTTAATAATAAAAAAGCGAATTAAAAATATATGACCAAGAAAAGATTCCCGCTCACATAACGGTCTGAAGCTGGTTTCCAGGTTGATGGGTGGCTTGCCTTCAGGCACTGATACACAGACCCTGCTTTTTCCTTCTTATGGTTCCACAATCCCCTGGGCCTCCTCATCTTCTCTATCCATCCAGCTGAAGGAGAAAGAGGGAGGGTGGAGGGCACACACTTACTTCTTCAAAGCCTTGGCTCAAGAATGACACGTGTCATCCCACACATTTTCAATTGGCAGGAAGTAGTCACATGTCCACATCTGACTGCAAAGGAACCTGAGAGAGTAAAGTTAGCCATGTGCCCAGGGAAAAAGGACATGGATTTGTGGTGAAGAGCTATTCAGTTTCTGCCACTGAGGAGTTCAGGTCACAGCCCTAGAAGGGGGCAGTGGGGCAGAGGGTAGAATATGGAGAAGTGGGTATCACCTTGTCCCTACAGAAAGACTAGCTGAGGCTGGGCACGATGGCTCACACTTGTAATCCCAGCATTTTGGGAGGCTGAGGTGGGTGGATTGCTTGAGCCCAGGAGTTTGAGACCAGCCTGGGCAACATAGGAGTCATCTCTACAAAAAAAAAACTATGCAGTCACGTTGACATGCACCTGTGGTCCCAGCTACTTGGAAGGCTGAGGTGGGAGGATTACTTGAGCCCAGGATGTCAAGGCTGCAGTGAGCCTAGATCCT
The DNA here is from genome assembly GCF_006542625.1 of Nomascus leucogenys. NCBI lineage: Eukaryota > Metazoa > Chordata > Mammalia > Primates > Hylobatidae > Nomascus > Nomascus leucogenys. The sequence goes on along the minus strand of NW_022095789.1, from coordinate 300,977 downwards.
GCCACTATACTCCAGCCTGGGTGAGTAACAGAGTAAGACCGTGTCTTAGAAAGAAAGAAAGAAAGAGAGAGAGAAAGAAAGAGAGAGAGAGAAAGAAAGAAAGAAAGAAAGAAAGAAAGAAAGAAAGAAAGAAAAGAAAAGAAAAGAAAAGAAAAGAAAAGAAAAGAAAAGAAAAGAAAAAAGAAAAGAAAAAGAAAGAGAAAGTAGCTCAAATCAGAAGGGTGGGCAACTTGAGGGGTCTTAGTAAGGCCACTCTTAGAAGAAAATATAAGTCCTTGCAGTGGGAACACGCATGTGTGAGAAAGAGGCAAACCAAGGACCCTAGCTAAAATTTTAAAAACTAGAGTTCATCTGGGGCCAGGTCAGGGCCAAGAGGGCAGGATGCCCACCCTTAAGCCAACACTACATGCTATCAAATTAAGTTTATATCCCCCAAAATTCATACATTGAAACACTAACCTGCAAGCTGTTATTTGGAGACAGGGCCTTTGAGAGGTAATTGGGTCATGAAAGAGACCCCCTTAGGGTGGGATTAAGAATTAGTGCCCTTATAAAAAGAGACAGGAGGGAGCTGGCATCCTTTATCTCCACTTGCTATCGTGAGGACACAGCAAAAAGACGGCTGTCTGCAAACCAGGAAGAGGGCCCTCTCTAGACACCAGATGTGCCAGCGGCTTGCCCTTGGACATCTCAGCCTCCAGAAGTGTGAGAAATACATATTTGTTCTTTAACCCACCTGGTCCATGGTATTTTTGCTATAGCAGCCTGAGTTGACTAAGGCAGGATTTCTGAGTGAGTATGAATGCGCTCAAGTCTTTGGCCACAGATATACCTGATCCAGTCCCCTACCTAGGTAGATGAGCGTGTGCATACCTGGTTACGCATATGTCACTGGAGTGTCGGAATACATATGTCCTATGTTCAGGTGTGCCTGTCACATGCACCTGTTCAGGGGACTGTGCATGCACATGACTATACACCCAAGTCCCCCTCGTAAGGGAGATCCCATGTGTTTATGACACGCATACCTGATTGTCTGTGTGTGCACAGCCATACGGGCAAGTTAGCCATCTGTCTGCACGCCTGGCCACATGCATGGAAGCAGCCTGTAGGTGTCTGGGGCTAGAGGTACCCTGCATACGCACAGCTGCGGGGGAGAGGGGTACTGAGCACATGTTTGTCTGGCACACAGTAGGTATGAGATAAGTGTGTGCCGAGTAAAGTACATGTGTGGATACACAGGTCCCAGTGCACGTGTGTGCATGTCCACAGGAACGCCCCCAGGGTGGACGAAGGTGCCTAGGTATGTTTACTGTGAGCCCAGGCATGAACTTAGAGCTCCCTGGTCCTGGCGAGACCGGGCTGGGCTCCTTGCTGGGCACATGGAAGCCTCTGCCTTGTGTTGGTGCCCGTGCGGGACGCTGCCAGGAGTGTGTTGGTGGCGTGTGTGTGCGTGAACGTGTGTGTGTGCGCGCGCGCGTGTGTGTGTGTAGGAAGAGGCGTTCGCTCTCTTAGACCTTGCTTCTTTCTGTGGTTTGGTTTCTATAGAGACACTTCCTGTGGCAGAGAAAAGAGGTAGTGAGCGGTGTTTCAGGATGTGAGAGCCCGCAGGAGCCGAGTCGGGCTCTCTCTGCTGCCTGCCCGCCACCGTGCAAGCTCTGGCCGGCGCTGCCCACAGTCCCCATGGTGGGCAGCCCCCGCGGCGGGGACCCGTGATCGGCAGCGGCATGCCAGGGAAGCCCAAGCACCTGGGCGTCCCCAACGGGCGCATGGTGAGTGTGGGCTCCAGGCCAGGGCCACGAGGAGGGGGTGGGCACACCCAGGGTGGAGCCCAGGAGGCACCCGGCAGGACCAGGCAAGAGCCCACGGGCTGCCAGCAGGCGAGAGAAGTTGGGTACAGACAGCAGCAGGTGGTGGGACCTGGTGCTCTCACCCCGGGACCCTTCCAGATGGCCCAGCTGAGAGCCTGGTACAACCCTGGCAATGAGGCCAGAGCAGAGTGGGCACAGGCTTCTGGTCCAGCCCCCACCACTCCCTCACCTGCTGCATCTGGGGCTGCATCCCAGGGTCTCAGGGACACTTGATGTGCTCCTTGCCCCCTGCCCATCCCCACAGTGGCTCAAGCCCCTACATCCCGTTCAGCCTGAGTCCTCCCCTCCTCACCCCCTGCTCCCAAGGTCATGTTAGTGGCAGCTCTTGCTGGGTCAGTATCCTCCAGCCAGAGCTACTCCAGAGGCTTCCTGCCAGAGCTAGCATTGTTTGGGCAGTCCGGGATGGGGCAGCAGGGTCAGACCAGGTTGATGCAGCTTCTGCCTGTTCTATTCCTGAGCTTCCAGGAAGGGCTGAGCAGTAGGATCCCCCTGGCTACAGCTGCCCCACCCCCTAACCCTCTCCCTGGCTGCTTGGCCCCAGATCAGAGCTGCTCTCAGAGGATCTGGCTCTTCTCATTCATTCAGCAGATGGGGCAAGCGGTGCTAGGCCTCCCTTCTCTCCCTAGGGTCCCCCCTCACTTGGAAGAGCCCCTCTTAACAACCTCAGGAAGGCCAGTGTCCTGGCTCACCCCCAGGCCCCAGCCTAGTATCACGGGTCAAAGCCAGTGGCTCTGGAGAGACGTGGGTTCCAGTCCTGGTTCTATTCTCTCTTACTGGAGGGAGGGTCCTCACCAGCTCTCAGTTTCCTCATCCATAAAATGAAGAGATTGGAATTAATTTCAAGGCTTGTTGAGATGATAGAGTGAAATAATGCATATGAGGCCTTTGACCCATTGTGGGGGCTGCATAACTGTCAGCCCAGTGCCCCCTACATTTTCAGCGCCAATTCAAAGATCTGCCTCACCAAGAAGCTGAGGCACCCCCATCACCACTCCTGCCCCTTAGTTCCCAAAACCTGCCTCCACCTCTTCTTCTTCCTGCATCTCTTTCCTGCCCAGCCCTGGGCTGGCTGGCTGGGAGAGAGGCCACCTTTCAAAGCCAGCTCAGCCCCCCATCTCACTGTCTCCAGTGCGACCCCACCATGAAAGTGCAAAAAGAAAGCCCGCCTCCCTTGCATCCCCACGCCACAGGCATGACACTTGGCTCGTCCTTCCCTAGGCGTCTGGGCCAGGAAGCCAAGGAGGCTAACCCCAGGCCCACCCCGGGAGGGCAACTGGATTGATGCTTCTGGGACAGTGCCTAGAACTACAGGGCAGCAGAGGGGGCCCAGAGACAGACCCAGCCCCTGCCTCTTCTGTGTCAGCCTGTGACTTCTCTACTCAAAAGTCACCCAGAGCAGGGAGCGTGCCCCCAAGGTCTGCCCCCAGTTCCATCAAGCCCACAGACGCCCTGGCTCCTCTCAGAACTGTCACACACAGGTTTATCTTTGCCCTTCCTGGGCCTGTTCCCAACTCTCTGTGCCACCTCTTAGAATCCCGAGGGTCACAGATTGGCTGCCTGCTGGTCACTGAGTAGCTTCCCGCAACTCTGCACAGCTAGGGCAGGAAGGGCTGGACAGGCACTGGTATCTGAGGTAGGGATGTGGATGGAGGGGCACCTGGGGGACAGGTATATCTGGTCCCTCCATGAGTTACCTCCCAAGGGAGGCTCAGCAAAGTAAATGCTGTGCCGAGGTCAGCCGGAGAGTAGAGCGTCAGCATCCAAACCCCCAGAATTGCCTGGCCCCGTTCCTCCCCTGCCTCTCCTCCCGCCACCATCACTCCCTGCTGTGGAGGCTTCAGTTGTCAGCCTTGCCTCTCTAACAGTCAGCTTGTCAGGCAGGTGCAAGGAAACCTGTCACTTGGAGACATCTCCCAGCCCCCTTCCTAGGGATGCCTTCACACAGCCTCTTTACCATTTCATTCGTTCATGTACTTATTCACTCATTCATTCAACAACCCCTCCTTACTGCCTGCTTGGTGCTGCCACTGCCCCTATCCTAGACACTCCTGACCCAGGCCCATCAGCCCTAGTCACTGCCCCCTAGTCTGGCAAGGCACAAAAGACACAGGTGAAAATACCAGGCAGTGGCTCAAGCCTGGAATCCCAGCACTTTGGAAGGCCAATGCAGGAGGATCGCTTGAGCCCAGGAGTTTGAGACCAGCCTGGGCAACATAGTGAGGACCCATCTTCTTTTTAATTAGCTGGGCATGGTGGTATCCACCTGTAGTCCCAGCTACTGGGAAACTGAGGTGGGAGGATCATTTGACCCCAGGAGGTAAAGGCTGCAGTGAGCTGTGATCACACTCAGACTGCACTGCAGTCTGGGTGAAAGAGCAAGATCCTATATATATATAAAAAAAAAAAAGATGGAAGGAAGGAAGGAAGGAAAGAAGGAAGGAAGGAAGGGAGGGAGGGAGGGAGGGAGGAGGCAGGCGTGGTTCCTCACACCTGTAATCCCAGCACTTTAGGAGGCTGAGGCGGGCAGATCATGAGGTCGAGAGATCGAGACCATCCTGGCCAATATGGTGAAACCCCGTCTCTACTAAAAATACAAAAAATTAGCTGGGCATGGTGGCGCGTGCCTGTAGTCCCAACTACTTGGGAGGCTGAGGCAGGAGAAATGCTTGAACCCAGGAGGCAGAGGTTGCAGTGAGCCAAGATCGTGCTACTGCGCTCCAGCCTAGCGACAGAGCGAGACTCTCCACTAGCTCCATGCACCGTGTTGCAGGAGATGGTCCCTAAAGGGTCTGCAAGCTGGAGGAGGGAGGGCACGGCATAGGCCTGGCTGTGGGCAAACACAAGGACAGGGCCCTAAGGGAGGCTGAGAGTTAAGCCTGGAGGGGCAGCTAGCCTGGCCTATCCTGTCGGAGGGCCTAGTTAGTCTTCCCTTCCTGGCAGGAAGACCTGCAAGGCAAAGCCCATGCAGCTCTCTCTTTGTCCCTGGCATCCAACTCAGGGCACTTGAGTTCAGGGTGGCCTTATACAGGGGCAAGGCCAGGGGTCATCTCCACAGGCTGGTTCAAGTTGAAGGGACTGGACACCCAGGTTCTCTGTGGCATCTCCAGACAGGGTCTTGAAGCCTCTCAAGCTAGGATGAAATCCTCAAGAGGCTGGTAGAGGGTGCCCAGCATAGAAGATGCTCAGAAAATTGGCCCTCCTTCAAGGTCTGATCCCTCTAGAGGGCACAGTTCAAGAGGAGCCCCCGGGCAGGTCATGCCAGATTAGACTTGCCCACCTGTGCCCCAAGGGCTGAGGCCCTGGGCCTCCAAGCTTCCTTGGTCCACAAAGGGAGGCAGCTTGGGTAGAGGGTAGGGAGGCCTCAGGCTCCAGAATCAGGCAAACTTGAGTTCTAATCTCAGTTCTGCCACATCTCAGCTGCATGGCTTCTTTGGGCCTCAGTTTCCTCATCTGTAACATGGGGGTAATAATACCTGCCACACGAGATACCTGTAAAGATGGAGTGAGGACATGAATGTGTGCTGCCTGAGGGTGCCTGCCACACAGTCAAAGCTCAGGAAATTGGGGCCTTACTCTCACCTTAGTATTTTCAGGTGCCAGCAGCTCCCCCAGGACCAAATTCCTAAGAAAAAAATATGACCAACCGAGGTCCAAGCCTGGGTCCGTGTGTCACTGGCCACCACACCCTTCCTTGCCCTTTCTTCCCCTTTTTCTCCATTCACTCACCACTTCTCCTCAAGCAGGCTGAAGCGGGGGAGGCCAGCCCTGCTCAACACAACTTCCCCAGGCCCTGCAGTGGCAGCCAGGGCAGGCCGGAGCCCCTGCAGGGCACCTGCACCCCTGCACCTCACTCCGCTGTGGGTTGCTGCTCTGATTGTGGCATGCCTGGTGCTTTCACTCATGGGGCCTCATTTAAGCTTCACAGCAGCCTCAGGAAATTGGGAGCGCTGAGCCCCATGCTACCCAGGGAAAACTGAAGCTCAGAGAAGTTACTTGTTCCCAAATAGCAGAGCTGGAATTGGACTCCACCCCCACTCCCACCCATCTCCAGATTTCTGTCCCTACTCAATTTTAGCTCCAGCTATGCTATCAACAACTGTCAGGGCAAGAGAGGCTCAGGATGGAGAGCTACAGGTGGCATTCAGGGGCTGAGAGTCCCTAGTGAAGGGGTGCCAAGGCCAGGGCCCTGATGGCTGCTTGGGAGCACGGGGCAAGGAGGGTGCTTCTTGAGGAGGGAGTTCAGATCCAACCCCTCCCACCAACCAGGCCAGCACTCCAGGGGCCACCAGACTGGCAGGGGAGAGAGGCCCGGACATGGGTGGATAAGCACGTGGTGGGAAGGGGCATTCAAGGGGCCTGGTGTTTGGGGACGACTAATGTCAACAGGCAGAGATCGGGGAGCAATTCCAAGCGAAGAGCAGGAGCAGATACCCAGACACTGGCAATGGCAAAGCCGGAAGCAGGGGTGTGGGGAAAATAGAAAAGTTCGGTGAAGTGTAGGGTGGAGGTGAGGGGGAGGGAAATGGGTGAGGCTGAAGGGGTTCATTAGTCAGGCCCAGGTAAGGTTTTAGCCGTAACCTGGCAACCGCAACGTGCCTCCGGGGGCAGGGAAAGGGCCCGGGCTGGCACCGTGGGGAGGGGTAGGGCCTGGGGAGGATCTGGCAGCCAGCCCCACTTAACGACATTCAGCTAAGCAGAATGTGGAAAATAAACCTGTGAGGGCCAAACAAAATTGAAGTGCTGGCTGGCGCCAGCTCCAGCGCCTATCACCCCTGACTCGGGGTTAGAGGGCAGGACAGAGGCTCAGGGTGTGCGCGAGGAGGGCAGGGCCAGGCAGCCCAGGGGAGGGGGGCGAGTCCGGGTGATTCTCGGGGATCTGGGGGAGGGCGATGACTGCGTCTCCGAGGCTGGGAACATCGTGGCGGTGCAGCCGGGGGAGGAGGAGCCCCGGCGCGGGCAGGTAGGTGCAGGCTGCAGAGGAACCTTGCGGCCTCGCGGGGAAAGGCTTCGTCCTTTCCCTCCTCACAGCCCTCTGCCGCCCTCGGAGTGGGGACTTTCTCCTGTCGCCGTGGGAAGCACCGACTTTCGTTGGGGGATTTGACTCTGCGGCGGGGACAGAGCGGGGAGCACGAGAGCAGGGCCAGGAGGGGCGGGGCCGGAGACGGGGGCGGGGCGTGCTGGACCCGATGCGCCGCCCAGCGCGCTCTGCACTAACTCGCTGCCCTCCGCCGCAACTTCTTATCCCCGGGCTCCAGATGGGAAGCGAAGCTCAGGGAGGAGCCCGAAGTTGTAAAACTGGAAAAAGTCAGGGCTGAGAGATCCCCCCAACACCTGTGCTCTTTCCTTCTATGGTGGGAGTGGCAAACTCGAATGTGTAGCGGGGTCAGGCATCAATACTCACACACGAACAACATTAATGGTAACGTCCCTTGAACATTTACTACACGCCCGATAGTGTTCTGAGTTCTTTATATATATTTAACTCATTTAATCGCACCAATCCTTCGAAGTCAGGACCCTTATTTGCTCCATTTTTAGAGAGGAAAAAACTGAGGCACAGAGAGGTTAAGTACTTCGTCCAAAGTCATACAGCACAAATTTGACCTCCCAAATTTGAGCCTGCCTCCCACTGCCTCCACAAGTAACATAAATGCATTAAACTGGCCCCAGAGGCCTCTGAGGAGAGTGTAAGCCCTTTTGGGGAAGGTGGTGGCTGCTCAATCCCAGACAAGGTTGTCCTGCTGGGAAGGAGCTGGAGCATTACAGTCTCACGGAGCAAGTGGCATTTAAAATCTCTTGCTTTTTAAATGTGGAAAACACCTTTAAATAAAAATAATAATAATAATAAAAACCTGAGAGGGCCAAGATAATAGTAATATCCCACATATCTGCAGACCGGATCTGGCCCGCAGATGGCCGCCCTGTGACCTGAATACTCTCAGGGTGGGAAAAGGAAACAGAGAGGGAGGTTCCATTCAGGAGGGTGGGGGTAGGGGGGCTTTCCAGGGGTGGAGATGTTCGCAGGCCTGTTTCCAGTTGGGACGGAAATAAGGGGCTGGTGGTAGGAACTTCTGTGACAGGGCATGGTGAAAATGTAGGAGGTTGGCCGGGCGCGGTGGCTCACGCCTGTAATCCCAGCACTTTGGGAGGCCGAGGCGGGCGGATCACGAGGTCAGGAGATCAAGACCATCCTGGCTAACACGGTGAAACCCCGTCTCTACTAAAAGTACAAAAAATTAGCCGGGTGAGGTGGCGGGCGCCCGTAGGCCCAGCTACTCTGGAGGCTGAGGCAGGAGAATGGCGTGAACCCCAGGGGGCAGAGCCTGCAGTGAGCCGAGATGGCGCCACTGCACTCCAGCCTGTGCGACAGCGAGACTCCGTCTCAAAAAAAAAAAAAAAAAGTAAGAGGTAAGCTGGAAGTAGGAATTGGGAATGATGCAAGCCCTGATGTTGGAAGCCCAGGTGATGGGAAGAAAGTTGGGGGCAGGGAAGCTGGTTTCATACTGTGTTTTGGTGGAGGCAGAGGGAGCTTCCATTTGGGACTTCCATTTGGGAGCTTGAGGGCTTGTGGGACATTTGAGGGGGGACTCCCCCCTTCCGCTGGGCTGCCTGGCCCTGCCCTCCTCGCGCACATCCTGAGCCTCTGTCCTGAGTCAGGGGTGATAGGCGCTGGAGCTGTTACCAAGAAGTTGGTTATGTGTGTCTGGAGCTGCGGATCTGTGGATGGGACAAAGTGCCCAGGACAGAGCCAGAGAGGGGTTGAGGCCACATTGCATGAGTGGGAGATAGTGGGGAAGCTGGAGGAGCTGCTAGGAAGGTAAAAAGAGAAACAAGAGAAACCACCGCAAGAGTCATTTTGAGAGGAGAGTTTTTCTGTTTCACTAATGATTGGGATTCCCAGAGAAACCAGAGTTGTGCATTGGGGGCAAGGATGGAGTTAACTACTGCAGCAGCGCTACTCACAGAGTAGTCCTTGAACCAGCAGCATCAGCCTCGCCTGGGAGCTTGGTAGAAATGGACAGCCTCAGGCCCCATCTCGGACCTACTGAACCTCAATCTCCAGAGGTGGGGTCCTCCCACTCTGCACTGAAGTTTGAGAACCACTGCTCTATACTATAGAACAGCATCCTGTGCCCTCCCAAGGTGGTAATGGGATCCTGGGCCCAATAGGAAACACGTGCAATAAGATCACTGGCTGCAGAGACATCTCTCCTTCCTCAAAGACAGCACATGTTTATACAGCCCATATCACGTGCTGGCCCCTGTTCTAGATGCTGTGGATATATTTTTATTTGATTTTCTTTTACTGAGACAGAGTTTTGCTCTTGTCACCCAGGCTGGAGGGCAATGGCACGATCTCAACTCACTGCAACCTCCGCCTCCTGGGTTCAAGCGATTCTCCTGCCTCAGCCTCCCGAGCAGCTGGATTACAGGCATCCACAACCACGCCCAGCTAATTTTTTTTTTTTTTTTTTTTTTTTTTTTTAGTAGAGACTGGGTTTTACCATGTTAGCCAGGCTGGTCTTGAACTCCTGACCTCAGGTGATCCACCCCATCTCGGCCTCCCAAAGTGCTAGGATTACAGGCATGAGCTACCGTGTCCAGCCAATGCTGTGAATATATTAAACTGACTTGATCTTCACATCAAGATGGAGGCAAATGGTTTGCCTCCATTTGTAAATAGGCATTATCTCCTATTTACAGATTACAGATGGAGGCAAACAAGTTAACTAACTTGCCCAAAGTTACACAGCTAGTAAGTGGCAGAGACTAAAGTCTGTTCCTACCCACCATGCTATGCACACCTGGCTCACCCAGCAGGGCCTGGGGGAGGAGGGAACCAGGGGCTGCTGGAAGGTACCTGGCATAAGTCCCAGTACTTAGTGGTTGGCACAGGATGGAAGAGGAGCCAGAGGCAGCCTGAGCAAAACCCTGACCAAGTAGAACCTGGCCGGGGATGCCCAGGTGGAGGAGAACACAGTTCCAGCTCCTGGGAATTGGGCCCAGAATTGTCCCCTGGGAATCCTCACTGGGCTCGTCTGACTTTCTCTGTTGGGTCTCCTATAGGTTCTGGCTGTGTCAGATGGAGGTAAGTGACAGAATGTGTGGAGGAGAACTGGCTGAGTGGGAGGGAGGAGGGAGGTGGAGATGGGTGGGGACACCCCTGCCACCTGCTATCTTTCCAGGGAACATGGCTGCAGAGCGGATGCATGGGGGAGGGTGGGTTGTGCCAGGGGCTGGAGAAGGCAGCAAGGCTCACCCCGACTTGTCCATCCCCCTGCAGAGTTGAGCAGCACGACGGGGCCCCAGGGCCAGGGTGAGGGCCGCGGCAGCTCCCTCAGCATCCACAGCCTCCCCAGTGGTACCAGCAGCCCCTTCCCAACCGAGGAGCAGCCTGTGGCCAGCTGGGCCCTGTCCTTCGAGCGGCTGCTGCAGGACCCGCTGGGCCTGGCTTACTTCACTGTAAGCCTGGGTAGGGAAAGGGAAGGGGGGACACGGGAGAGGGCAGGGCGTGGATGGAGCTTCAGGCTGGCCAGAGTGGGGTCCTCTGTCAGCTTCTTCATCTAGCCTTCCTGCAGTACCCTCTTCCTCTTCTCCCAGCTGGGAACTTTTCTTCCTTCTTCCTGTCCTTGTCTCTGCCTCTCATTTTCTCTCCCTGCCTTCAGATCGATCTGGCTCCATCTGTCTGTCTGGCCCTATCTGTCTGGCTTGGTCTTTTGGCCCTGTCTCTGTCCCAATCTCTTTGATCACACCCCCCAGTTTGGTCTCTGTCTCTGAGTCTCTGCCTGCCTCCCCCTCCTTCCCCTCCCAGGAGTTCCTGAAAAAGGAGTTCAGCGCGGAAAACGTGACTTTCTGGAAGGCCTGCGAGCGCTTCCAACAGATCCCGGCCAGCGATACCCAGCAGGTGGGGGAAGGGGGAGCTGGGGCCGAGGGATGGGGAGAGGGGAACTGGGCCATGCTCCCTGAACAACTCCTCCTGTCCTTCCTCCTTCAGCTAGCTCAGGAGGCCCGCAACATCTACCAGGAGTTCCTGTCCAGCCAGGCGCTGAGCCCAGTGAACATCGACCGTCAGGCCTGGCTTGGCGAGGAGGTGCTGGCCGAGCCTCGGCCGGACATGTTTCGGGCACAGCAGCTTCAGGTGGGCGATCCCGGGTAGATTGGCCTTGAAAGGGAGACAAAAGGCGCAGGGGCGGGGTCGGACCCTGGCAGGGAGCTTGAACTACAAAGCGGAGGGGGCAGATTTGGAGGCGGAGACAGCCAAATGCCGGGGCAGGCAGGGCGGAGCTCAGAGGGCGGTATCAGAGGCATGGGGGAAGGACAGTTAGAGGCGGAACCCAGCTGAGCTCGGGGCGGGGCCTGGACCCCGGGGGTGGGTATGGGAACTGAGGTCGGGGCGGGGCTTGGGAAATCCCGCCCTACGTTGGGGGCGGGGCCAGCCCCAAGGACCGGGCCTGGGTGCAGGCAGCCCAGCGCCCCCACCCCAGCCCCGGCTCACCTGTTCCGGGGTCGCCCCGCAGATCTTCAACTTGATGAAGTTCGACAGCTATGCGCGCTTCGTCAAGTCCCCGCTGTACCGCGAGTGCCTGCTAGCCGAAGCCGAGGGGCGCCCTCTGCGGGAACCTGGATCCTCGCGCCTCGGCAGCCCTGACGCCACGAGGAAGGTGCGTGGGACTGGGCGAGGCAGGGGGTCCTGCGGACCGCGTGCAAGAGGGGACGCCCCCGCGTGCAGATCTGCGGGTCTATGCCCAAGTTCTGCATGCGGGCTGGGGCCCAGCCCTGTGCCAGCGCCTCCCCTGTACCCACAGAAGCCGAAGCTGAAGCCCGGGAAGTCGCTGCCGCTGGGTGTGGAGGAGTTGGGGCAGCTGCCACCTGTTGAGGGTCCTGGGGGCCGCTCTCTTCGCAAGTCCTTCCGCAGGGGTGAGGGCAGGAACAAGCAACAGAGATGGGGGGAAGGCGGGAGTTTGGGCAAGTCTGGGGAGTGCCCCCTTCCTCCTACGTGGCCCACAGTCTGTAAGTCTGTGAAAATTGAAAAGCAGGTCCCAGTGACCACCACACTCCCCTGGGTGGTTCGGGTCCTGGGCTAGACCTCAGACGTTTGGAAATCTCCAACGGTGGTGTCGCTCCCAGGGATTTACACCTGGGCCTCTGCAGGATGGCTCCAAACAAGGCCCACCAGTGGGGAACAGGCTTCCGCAGAAGATGGGTGAGGGCGGGGGGCTGTTCGCGTTCATCGCTTCCTCTTCACTAGAGCTGGGCGGGACTGCAAACGCCGCCTTGCGCCGAGAGTCTCAGGGCTCCCTCAACTCCTCCGCCAGCCTGGACCTTGGCTTCCTAGCCTTCGTCAGCAGCAAATCTGAGGTGAGCCGACTGTTGGGGAAGACAAGATGCTCTATGGGCTAGGGTCACTACTCAGGCCCGTTTACGTGGTGGCCCTCATTCCAAGTTGCTGTCCTTACTGCGTCTCCCAGCTTGCTCTGCGTAGCCAACCCTTCAGCCTCCTTACTTGTCTCCTGTCCTCACTATATTGGTCCCCATATATGTCATGGGTACACATCCTCAGTCGGTAGATGTGTGCACATGTGCAGCGCCCAGGTGTGTATACACAGCACGTGTGTGGGAATCAGCAGGTGGACCCGTCTCTAGGTGCCCATATGCCTGGGTGTGCATATGTGTGTTCCTGCGGGAGGCCGTATCTTTGCCTGCCTTCGGAGTGCGTGTGCATGCTTGAGCCCCAGCAAGCTTACCTGTCTCGGTACCTGTGTGCATGCCCTTGCATGTGTACACATAATCTCCCCCACTCCTGCCCTGAATCAGAGCCACCGGAAGAGCCTTGGGAGCACCGAGGGTGAAAGTGAAAGCCGGCCAGGGAAGTACTGCTGTGTGTACCTGCCTGACGGCACAGCCTCCTTGGCCCTGGCCAGACCGGGCCTCACCATCCGAGACATGCTGGCAGGGATCTGTGAGAAACGAGGCCTCTCTCTACCCGACATCAAGGTCTACCTGGTGGGCAATGAACAGGTGGGAACCTGACCTGGCTCCAACTCTAACCTCCTTCCTGATCCTGACCCCAACTCCATTTCTGTCTCTGCTCAGTCATGGCTCCAACCCCAATTCAAGTTCTAAACCCAACTCCAGAGCAACCTCAGCACCAACTTTCACTCACTCAGACATCCACCCACCCCCCACCTCATGCCCTTCCAAGTTTCCAGCTTCATCTATCGTCCTACTGTAGTGATCTTAGGGAGGTAAAACTGGAGAGAACCACTGTTGGAGCTGGGGTTTGCCCCTCATCATTCCCAGAGTCCAGACTCCCATCCCCACAGACCCATCCTGGAAATGGCCATCCATGGGGTGCCCTCACCTCCTTAGCCTCTAATGGCACCCAACTGCACCTAACCAATGAACTTTTTCCTTTAGGTGCAAACTAGCTTAAACTTTAAAGAAGACCTAGGCGAGGCTGGGCGCGGTGGCTCACGCTTCTAATCCCAGCACTTTGGGAGGCCGAGGCGGGCGGATCACGAGGTCAGGAGATCGAGACCACGGTGAAACCCCGTCTCTACTAAAAATACAAAAAATTAGCCGGGCGGAGTGGCGGGTGCCTGTAGTCCCAGCTACTCGGAGAGGCTGAGGCAGGAGAATGGTGTGAACCTGGGAGGCGGAGCTTGCAGTGAGCCAAGATTGTGCCACTGCACTCCAGCCTGGGCGACAAGGCGAGACTCTGTCTCAAAAAAATAAATAAATAAAGAAGACCTAGGTGAAAACTGGCTTTAAAGGAAACCATTCAGTCAGAGGTATCTCAAGGAAAAATGCTACCTTCCAGGGGGCCATCGGGATTTCATTTACCTAGTAGACAAGTCCTAAGGCCGTGCCAGTGTGTGGGGGAGAGGAACCAAGATCTGGGGCTGTCCTCCTGGCCCACAGGCTGAAAGTAAGCCAAGCAGGGAGTGATCAGGGAGGAGGAAGACTGAAAACTCCAGAGAAGGTCTCTTGGGAGAAGGTAGGCATTTCTGGCTGGTGTCCGGAAGGCTTCATGGAAGAAGCAGCAGTTGATGTGGATGGGGAGGAGTTTGCCTGGCAGAGCTGTGCGGGAGGATATTCCAGGCAGAGGGAACAGCTTAGGCAAAGGCCTGCAGGCGGGTACTTGCGGGGCATGTTCAGGGGCCTGTAGTGCAGGGGTGGGAGGGCAGTAGTAGGAGGCGTTCTGCCCACTCTTTTCAGGCCGCTAGGGCAGCTGCCAGCAGCCCAGATGGGCTTTCATACGTGCTAAATATAACTTCCTCACCCACACTCCACCTGCTCCTGCAGCACAGCATAAGCCTACTGCCTAGGAGATGCTGCCCCCAACCCCCACATCAGGCTGGAGCAGGCAGTGGGGCCTCTGAAGGTGGTCATCACGAGAGTTACTGTTTATGTACCTACTGTGTGCCAGGCATTGTGCCAGATGCTTCACATCCTCTGGTTTCACAGCAGTTTTGAGGGTGGGCCCTTTTTGAATGAGGAAACAGGAAGTGTCCTTAGTAGCGGGGAATGGAGAGAAGTGGACAAATGTCATAAATGGGACCAGGCCAGGGTGGTTGATCAAAGGTGGGTGGTGAGGGAGGAAATGCTTCCAGCTGGTCTGGTCGGATTTCACACACCTGAGGGACATGGGACAGCTGTCCTGGGGGCAGAGCCTGTCCTGGCACAGGAAGAGTAGGCCAGGGATCCCGGATCTAGGCCTGCCCCTTATTATTTCATCCCAGCAGCTAGGTTTCTCGTAATTTCTGTCCTTTCCCAAGAATGTCCAGCATTCTTGCCACTTTTCTCCCTGGCCTTGGTTTTCCTAGGCTTGGACTCCAGCTTGGTACCTTAACCCATTTGCTCCCCTACAGCTCTTCCACCCTCCATCCCTCCCTCTAGGAAGCCCCAGTGGTGGCCATGGGAGGGCGTGAAGTTGTTCTCAGACCCACAGGGATGGCTGGGGGTTGGGGGAGGGACTCTTAGACCCTGCCTGGCATCCACAGAAGGCCCTGGTCCTGGATCAGGACTGCACTGTGCTGGCGGATCAGGAAGTGCGGCTGGAAAACAGGATCACCTTCGAGTGAGTGTCCTGCCCCCAAGTCTGGGTCCCAGGTCCTGACGCTCCCTTCAGGCCCTGTTCTAGCTACCTGGCTCCCCAGGCTCCGCCCCTCGTGCTAGCCCAGCCCCTGGGACAAACTCCGCCCCCTACAAGCCAGTCCCACCTTCTGCAGTTCAAGCTCCACCCCCTCGTGTTTGTCCTGGGAAGGGTTTGGCTGGGGGCCGGCCCTCCGGCCCTCTGCTGCCCGAGGGTTCCGCGCAGGCTCGAGCTGACGGCGCTGGAGCGCGTGGTACGAATCTCAGCCAAGCCCACCAAGCGGCTGCAGGAGGCGCTGCAGCCCATTCTGGAGAAGCACGGCTTGAGCCCGCTACAGGTGTCGCTGCACCGGGTGAGCTGCCGGGCCGCGGGGCGGGGCGAGGCGAGGCTAGGTGGGGCGGGCCCGGGGCCGGGGCCGGGGCCGGGGCCGGGCGGAGGCCTGTCCCTCGGGCTGCTGACCTCTCCCCGCAGCCAGGCGAGAAGGAGCCTCTGGATCTGGGGAAGCTAGTGAGCTCGGTGGCGGCCCAGAAACTGGTTTTGGACACTCTTCCAGGTAGGAGACGTTGGCCTCGGGGCTTGATCTGGAACAGCTGTGGCCCAGGAGGAAGGGGGTCCAGGTGGGAGGCAAACACTAACTGTGGCGCTGTCTGCTGCAGGTGTAAAGATCTCCAAAGCCCGTGACAAATCTCCCTGCCGCAGCCAGGTGAGCGAAAGGCGAGTGGCCTCTTCCACCCTCCGCTTCTCCCCTCCCGATTTTGGCTCTGACCCCACATTCTCGCAGGGCTGCCCACCTAGAACTCAGGACAAGGCCACCCATCCCCCTCCAGCGTCCCCCAGTTCTCTGGTGAAGGTGCCCAGTAGTGCCACTGGAAAGCGGCAGACCTGTGACATCGAAGGTACATGGTGGATGAGCTGGGGATCAGAGAGACTAGGGCAGTGGGGTTGGGGACCATTCAGGGTGGCATCAGACAGCCTTGAGCTAAGGCAGGGGGCTGGGTGCCATTGGGCGTGTAACAGGAAGGACAGGGGTTGGGGGGGGTCAAAGGGGCTGGAACGGGGCCACAGGCCATTGTTGCTGGGGCCAGGGAGGCTGTGGCCACAGTAAGGCAGTGGGACTATTGTGGGCTAGCATATAGGCAGGTCTGCCGGGGGGACCCTCATGCTGTGGCTTGCCTCCAGGCCTGGTGGAGCTGCTGAACCGGGTGCAGAGCAGCGGGGCCCACGACCAGCGGGGCCTTCTGAGGAAAGAGGACCTGGTACTTCCAGAATTTCTGCAGCTGCCTACCCAACAGCCCAGCTCCCAGGACACCCCCCAACAGACTGAATCAGCAGCCCAGCCCATCGGGGGATCCTTGAACTCCACCACCGACTCAGCCCTCTGACAGCTACCCAACAGTCCAGGACAGCTGCATGGCACCCGGCGGGCCGAGCATGCCATGGGTCCGCTCTGCATGCCCTGTCTGTGCCATGAGTGTCCCTGGCCCCTTCCTGCCGTGGGCAGGCCCGCAGGAAGAGCCGATAGGGGTGGAAAGGGGACTCAGATGAGACACACCCCACAGCTGCCACCGCCTTGTCCCTCAACAAGCTCACCCCCAATCCCTTGCAGCCAGGCCACAGTGGGGGAGGTGAGGCCAGCCCCTTGGAACAGGCTTGCCCAACACGGAGGGATGGCGTTGGCAGTGCCAGCCTCCCCAGCCTGTGCCAAGCTTCAACAGGGGCAAGAGGAGGGGCCGGCCCCTCCTCAGGGAGCTGGTATGAGTAAGGCCTGAGGGTGCAGGCGGGCAGTCCTGTACCCCACCCACAAAGACTATACTGTACATACAGATTTTGCAGTAGGCTTGGGGCAGCTGGGTTTGTCCTTGATGTATGATACTGTTATTATAATAATTATTATTATTCTGCCATGAGTTGTCTTGTGTGCCAGACTGTCCTGTGGCTTCCTCCACCCTCAAAACACACTGCTTTTGTCACCAAGGTCAGTGCCAGGAAACTCTTGGGGACCTCAGGATGTGCCTCCTGACTTCCTGTTTTCAGAACCTCTCTTCCTGACTGCACAGTATATGGGGTGGCGTGTGAATATCTTATAGTAGTTTTTTAAGAATATGGGAGCTGGGTGAGGTGGCTCACGCCTGTAATCCCAGCACTTTGGGAGACCAAGTGGGGGTGGGGGTGGATCGCTTGAGCTCAGGAGTTTGAGACCAGCCTGGGCAACATGTCAAAACTCTGTCTCTACCAAAAATACAAAAAAATTACCTGGGTGTGGTGGTGCATGCCTGTGGTCCCAGGCATGCTCGGGAGACAGGTGGGAGAGGATCGCTTGAGCCCGGGAGGCGGAGGTTGCAGTGAGCCGAGATGGTGCCACCGCACTCCAGCCTGGATGACAGAGTAAGACCTGTCATGGTGTGGAGGTGAGAGAAAGGGCGGGGAGAGGTGTGGGGGTGAAGAACCCTGTGGGGAGCTGTGCCTCTCCATCATGTTGCTGTTGTACTGTGGTCTCTGTGGATCTGAGTACATCATTCTGGTCACTGTTCTCTGCTTCTATTGGGGACTGAGTGTCTCTGCACACATAACTGGGGAATCCTTTGAGGGCACCAAAGGTCTATAAGGGGGACGCTGATTGTTGTAGCAGGGGCAGGTTCTCACTTTTACCTGCTTTAGCTGGGTGGTCCAGCTGGAAGTCCAAACCCTTCACTGTGGGAGGCAAGGAGGACCTCCCAGAAGGAGGGCCCCAGACTGCAGGGAGAGAAGCCAGAACCTCAGCCCAGAGAGGTAAGTGCTGCAACAGGAGGCTAGGGGGCGTAAGGGCCAGGAGAAGGCACCTGAGAGAGTGAGGCGGATCTCCTGACTGCCTCAAACAGGTCACATTGCCTTCCCCATTGGAATCTTTGCACTCACTGTCTCCTCTGCCAGGAACTCCCCTTACCTGCCCCATGCTCAGTCAACTGGCTCCTCCTCCTCCTTGAAATCTGTGGGGTTTGCCAGCCACCCTGTCCCACTATGGGAGCTTCACACCTCTGCCCCCTCAACCCATTTTGTTTGGCTGGCATAACCGGATCCCTGGCAAGCCTGGCTAATCAGAATACTCCATTCCGCTGGCCAATCAGAGTACTCCATTCCAATAGCCAATCAGAGTAGTACATTTCCCTGGCCAGAATTTGGTTCAAACATAGTCCTCTGACCTCAGGTGTTCCAATCAGAGTCCCAATCCTGGTCATTTTCTACCATCTCCTGGGGTTTGTAGAAAGGACCCTTAGGGAACGAACCTGCAGTGAATGCAGCCAACACTGGAGAGCAAGACTAAAAGATGGAAGAAGGTTCCTGACGAAATCCAGCTATACCTGAAAGAAAACACTCCTTGCTTTTCTTCTTGTGCAAGCCAATAAATCCTTTTCGTGTGTGTGCTTGCTATGTGAGAGGTTTTTAAGACCTGCAACCACAAAAGTCCTGCCTCATTGAAGATCTCTGTTTAAACACCTCAGAAGATCCTTCTTAGTCACCCAGTATAACCAGGGAAGGGCTCCCTGACTCTGTTCTCTATCATTCTAGCCAGTTTTCTAAATTCGCAGTAGTTATCTCACTGGGCAATTACCTTGTTTACTGATTGATACTCATGTGCTGACAATATGATGATACTCATGCTCCGATGGTAGAAACCTTGTCCATCTTTTTTTTTTTTTTTTTTTTGAGACGGAGTCTCGCTCTTTCACCCAGGCTGGAGTGCAGTGGCGCGATCTCGGCTCACTGCAGGCTCCGCCCCCCGGGGTTCACGCCATTCTTCTGCCTCAGCCTCCCGCATAGCTGGGACTACGGGCGCCTGCCACCGAGCCTGGCTAATTTTTTTTTTGTATTTTTAGTAGAGACGGGGTTTCACCGTGTTAGCCAGGATGGTCTCGATCTCCTGACCTCATGATCCGCCTGCCTCGGCCTCCCAAAGTGCTGGGATTACAGGTGTGAGCCACCGCGCCCGGCCTCATCTTTTTTTTTTTTTTTTTTTTTTTGAGATGGAGTCTCACTCTGTTGCCTAGACTGGAGTGCAGTGGCTCGATCTCGGCTCACTGCAATCTCCACCTCCCGGGTTCAAGCGATTCTCCTGCCTCGGCCTCCTGAGTAGCTGGGATCACAAGCATGCACCACCACGCCCAGCTAATTTTTGTATTTTTAGTAGAGTCGGGGTTTCATCATGTTGGCCAGGCTGGTCTCAAACTCCTGACCTCTAGTGATCCACCCGCCTTGGCCTCCCAAAGTGCTGGGATTACAAGCGTGAGCCACTGCGCCTGGCCGACCTTGTCCATCTTAATCACCACTCTATCCCCTTGACCTAGTGGGCGGATAAATGACCCTACAGTCTCACATAGCCTTAGCAAAGCATGTGTTGGCAGCAGGGCATTGGTGGTCCTGGCAGGGGACTGCATAGCACCATCACAGTGTGGGGCCAGAGGTGGGGGTAGGGAGACAAACCCGTGTCCCTTCTCTGACCAGCCACAGAACTTTCTCCCTTGTGGGAGGAGACACCCTTCCATGTTCTCCAGGATAGAGAGGTGAGAGATGGGCTGTCTCTCCAAAGTTAACAGATCCTGCAGGCCAAGCCCACCCTTCACCCAGTCCTGTACTTCTGTGGGCCCTGCAATGATGCCAGCTACTGTTAGGGACCAATGGGATTGTCCCATGATAAAGGGTTGGGGCCGGGGAGAAGAGCATGCACAGAGGTCAGCCCTGCAGGTGCAGGAATTCACATTTACTGAGGTCCCCAAGTTAGACTTGCTCCATCTTTTATCTCACTTTTCCGCCTTCACAACAAAACAACCTGGTGAAGATGAACTCAGGCTGCAAGAGGGTAAGTGACTGACCCAGGATCCTGGAAGGAGTTGTCATGGGAGCTTCACCAGCACCCAGGCTGTCTGATGGGGACACACCCCAGGGGGGCCTAGATGCTGCAGAAATCCCTGATGGGGAGCCAGGTCCTCTCCCAGGAGAGCACTTTGTGGTTTTTTTGTTTGTTTTGTGTGTGTGTTTTGTTTTGTTTTGTTTTGTTTTTTGAGATGGCGTCTCGCCCTGTTGCCCAGGCTGGAGTGCAATGGTGCAACCTCGGCTCACTGCAACCTCCACCTCCTGGATTCAAGCAATTCTCCTGCCTCAGCCTCCTGAGTAGCTGGGATTACAGGCGCATGCCACCACACCCAGCTAATTTTTTTTTTTTGTATCTTTAGTACAGATGCGGTTTCACCATGTTGGCCATGCTGGTCTCGAACTCCTGACCTCATGATCCACCTGCCTCAGCCTTCCAAAGTGCTGGGATTACAGGCGTGAGCCACCGTGCCTGGCCCCAGGAGAGTACTTTGATATGGCTACTCCAGGGGGATGGTTTGGGAGTCCCTGCCAAAAATTAAAAACAGTGTGTGACCCCAGTGATGCCACTAGAGAATCACTCACTCCCAGGCACGAAGAGGCCTATCCCTGCAGGGTTATCTGTGACCCGAAAACAAACAACTCTATGTGGCTGGGGGTGGGCATAATAAAATACACTGTAGCATGTCCATGCTCTGCAGTACCACACAGCAGACAAAGAACTGGGTACAGCGTGTTCTAATGTGGAAAATCCTCCAAGATGTGCTGTTGTTCTGTGAAATAAAGCACAGCAATACACATGGCATAACTTTATATAAACCACAAGCGCACAGGCACTTACAAGTGTAGGGAAAGGAGAGAGAATGTTCTCCAAGGATGCAGAGAAGTCAACAAACAACAGTGTGTGGGCTGGGCGCCGTGGGTCATGCCTGTAATCCCAGCACTTTGGGAGGGCGAGGCGGGTGGATCACCTGAGGTCAGGAGTTCGAGACCAGCCTGGCCAACCCCATCTCTACTAAAAATGGAAAAATTAGCTGGGCACGGTAAAAATTAGCAGGGTATGGTAAAAATTAGCCGGGCATGATAAAAAATAAGCGGACACCTATAATCCCAGCTACCTGAGAGGCTGAGGCAGGAGAATCGCCAAACTAACAAGGAGACGGGAAGGGGACCAGGACCGGGGGTAGTGGTCAAAAGAGACTTTCATCTTAGCTTTAATTTTTTTAAGGATACAATTTTTAATCATTACAATAATGCGAAAGACTCCCCAAGATCCCCTCTTTGTCCCTGATGGGCCACCATTCTTTGGTAGAGCCCAGTCCTTCCTTCGGGGGCTAGAGCCCACCACCCCTCTCGGCCCATTTTAGTTGGTGGAGTGTGCCCCTCTGCCATGATTTCCTCTGAGACTCTTTTCCCAACACACCCCCTGAAGCAGCCCTGGGCTGAGGGGGACCTGCTTCCTTCCTCCCAGTTTCTGTGCTCCCAGAATCCTCACCTCCTTGCCCAGCCAGGCCCCATCTGCTGGGAGAGAGGCCCAGGGGCAGGGGTAAGGGGCATCAGCTGGTCAGCCCATGGGCCTGTTTCACAGCCACTGCTCTGAGCTGACTTCTGGGTGGTCAGAAAAGATGGTGGAGCCATTCCCCAACCCCACCAGGTGGGAAGCCAGGAGGGGCCAGTCCACCCAGTGTGCGGCGTGAAGGAAGGGAGAACACACAGAGTCGCTGTTTTTGTTTGTATTGTTTTTTGTTTTTTTGAGACAGAATCTCGCTCTGTCACCCAGGCTGAAGTGCAGTGGTGCGATCTCGGCTCACTGCAACCTCTGCCTCACAGGTTCAAGCAATTCTCCCACCTCAGCCTCCCAAGTAGCTAGGATTACAGGTGCCCACTAATTTTTACCATGTCCAGCTAATTTTTACCATGCTCGGCTAATTTTTCTATTTTTAGAGACGGGGTTTCACCATGTTGGCCAGGCTGGTCTCGAACTCCTGACCTCAGGTGATCCACCCGCCTTGCCCTCCCAAAGTGCTGGGATTACAGGCATGAGCCACCCCGCCTGGACCACACACTGTTGTTTGTTGACCTCTCTGCATCTTTGCAACACCCCATTTAGCAGAGGGCACTGGCTAATAGCACAGGCATGACCTTCTTGAGGACACCCAGGGGACCCAAGCCCATGTGGCTCCAAGTCCTCAAGAGACAATCTTGCTACTTGTCTCTGGTTCCCCCCACCTTCACCAAGTCTTGGGGCTGGGGAAGAGGATGGCACAAAATGGGCATAGGGCAAGCACAGGGCACAGTGTCCTGGGTTCTGGGCCACGGTTCTAGGGGTCAGGAATAGGCGCTGGCTGCTCACCTGGAGCCCCTGCTGGAAGTGCTGAGGCAACCGTCCCAACCCCCAGGGGTGTGATCACAAGATGCACCCCGCAGGGTGTCTAGCCTGGTAGTCAGGTGACCCAGGCTTCTGAGGGGGTGTAGAAGAAGCTGAAAGTCAGCTACCATGGGGAAACAAAGGCCCAGGTTGTGGGGAACACACTTGGTTCGATACATTGAATCAGATGCAGCTCAGGCTGAGCACAGGACCATGAACTGCCCAACTCCAGGGGGCACCATTCACATCCTTGATGGTCCTGGTGGGCCCAGGAAGAGCTGGGAACATGAATGTGTCCATGTGGACTGTGAAAACTGCAGGGCCTAGGCAAGGGGTGCTCAGTAACCATCTCAGCACCTGTCTCCAGAGAACTGGCTTGGGCTTAGACCAGGGACAGAAAGCAAAGGGAGGACTGCCATAGAACCAGCATCACCCCTCAGGCTGGCCTAGGGCGCTGGCTGCCAGCATGAAGTCCCAGCTAGCTAAGAAGGGCAGGTGGGGATGACCCCACTAGCCAGAGAGGTCACTGTGTTCCTGATCCAGTGCTGGGGAGCTGAAGGAGCCTGGGGCCCAGACCACAAACAACCTGGAGCCAGGACTGTGGAACTGGGACTTGGAGCCCAGAACCCAGAAGCTGGAGCCAAGAGCCTGGAGCCCAGAACCTGCAGTGCGGAATATGGAATCGGAGCCTGGAGCCCAGAACCTGCAGTGCGGAATATGGAATCGGAGCCTGGAGCCCAGAACCTGCAGTGCGGAATATGGAATCGGAGCCTGGAGCCCAGAACCTGCAGTGCGGAATATGGAATCGGAGCCTGGAGCCCAGAACCTGCAGTGCGGAATATGGAATCGGAGCCTGGAGCCCAGAATTTGGAGCCCAGTGTCTAGAACCAGAGCCCCAAGCTTGACATCCGAACCCAGAAACTAGGGCCAGGGGACTGGGTCTCAGAGCCCAGAGCCCAGAACCCAGAGCTTGAACCTGAGAATTTAGAGTGCAGGGCCTGGAGTTCCAGCCAGGAGAAGATCCCAGAACCTGGAGACAAGCTCCAGGCCTGAAATACAGAGCCTAAGACCTGAAGTCTAAAGCCAGACCTCAGAGCTTCAGGCCCGGACCCGGACACCAGAGCTGGGGCGCGCCTTGGTGGCACGCTGTCAGCCTCCCTCTCCGGCCTGGTCCTGAGGCCAGTGTGACAGGCTAGAGCCATATAAGGAAGCAAGCTGCAGGGAAGAGGTGACTTCTGAGAAAAGCCCAACGCAGCCTCAGCTCCTTTGGCCCCAGACTTTGGCCTTATTAGTAAATGAGTGACCCGTGCCTTGGCCACCAAGATTAATAATTCACGCAGGGCACTTATCCCCTAAACAGGCACAAGGCATTCTCAGGTCAGCCAACCCTGCCCTGGACCCATAGCATTTATTTTAGCCTTGGGCCCCTATCTGGAAAATAGAACTTGAAAGAGACAATGTTTCAGGGCCTTGCCTGCTCTGTGCTGGGGCCAGGCAGCTCTGATTGAAGTCCAGGTTCTCCAAGAGAGGACAAAGTCAAGGAGGCCAGGAAAGGCATTGCTTTGTTCCCCAAAGGGAACCCACTGGTGAGAACCACTTTTTTGACAAGAGATATAGAGGGGATGTGCCCCTGATGTGTGCAGCGCACACTCGTGACTGTGTGCATGGCAATTGTGCTGGTCTGAATGCCGGGATGAGACGTTCACTGCCATACACCCAACGTACAGCACTGTGCTGACTCATCGTGGAGCTTAGATGTTTGTTGAATACATAACATGCTTGTGAGAAGAGGTAGGAGCTCTCAAACTACGCTGATGGGAAAGCCTGTTATGCTGTTATGAGGTTATGCTGGTTATTAGTCAGTTTCCCATCCCCGCAAACGAAAATCCAGGTCATGGACAGAATGCTCTTTTTCTTTCTCTCTCTTTCTTTCTACTTTTTGTTCTTTTCTTTCTTTTTCTTTCTCTCTCTCTTTCTTTTCTTTTCTTTTTTTTTTTTTTTTTGGGACGGAGTCTTGCTCTGTCACCCAGGCTGGAGTGCAGTGGCGCGATTTCGGCTCACCACAATCTCCGCCTCCTGGGTTCAAGCGATTCTCCTGCCTCAGCCTCCCAAGTAGCTGGGATTACAGGCATGGGCCACCATGCCCGGCTAATTTTTTTGTATTTTAAATACAGACGGAGTTGCTCCATGTTGGTCAGGCTGGTCTCAAACTCCCGACCTCAGGTGATCCACCTGCCTCGGCCTCCGAAATTGCTGGGATTACAGGCGTGAGCCACTGCACCCGGTCTCTCTCTCTCTTCCTTCCTTCCTTTCTTTCCTTTCTCTCTTTCTTGTTTCTTTCCTTTTTTTCTTCTTTCTTCTCTCTCTTTTTCTCTTCCTTCCTTTCTTCTCTCTCTCTCTCTTTTTTTTTTTTTGATGGAGTTTCACTCTTGTCACCCAGGCTGGAGTGCAGTGGCATGATCTTGGCTCACTGCAACCTTCACCTCCTGAGTTCAAGCAATTCTCTTGCCTCAGTCTCCCAAGTAGCTAGGGATTACAGGTGCGCGGCACCACGCCCGGCTAATGTTTGTATTTTAGTAGAGACGGGGTTTCACCATGTTGGCCAGGTTGGTCTCTAACTCCTGACCTCAGGTGATCTGCCTGCCTCAGCCTCCTAAAGTGCTGGGATTACAGGTGTGAGCCACCGCACCCAGCCTCTTTTATTATTTATTTTTTTGACACAGGGTCTCGCTCTGTCACCCAGGCCAGAGGGCAATGGTGCAATCACAGCTCACTGTAGCCTTGACTTCCCAGATTTCAGCAATCCTCCCACCTCAGCCTCCCCAGCTACAGATGCGTGCCACCACACCTGGCTAATTATTTATTAATTTTTTTAGAGGCAGGGTCTTGCTATGTTGCCCAGGCTGGTCTTGGACTCCTGGGCTCAAGTGATCCTCCCACCTCAGCCTCCAAGTGCTGGGATTACAGGCCTGAGATTTAGAGGCGATGCGCCCCGATGTGTGCAGCGCACACTGTGCCTGTATGCATGGCAGCTGTGCTGCTCTGAACGCCGGCATGAGACGCTCGAGGGTTTTTCTTCCCTCAACCGTCTTCAACTTTAGGTCCGCGGAAAACCCACATGCAGCAAACTGTGCATTTAAGGAGCACATGGCTCTGAAGAATTGCAGAAACGGCTGGTTGTGCCAGCCCCCACAGCTTGCTCAGTTCCTGGATGTGCACATTTGTTCCTGGGATCGTTCTCTCTCTCCGTTCAGCAGTTATGCCTCTCCTGGAGAAATGGTTTTCATTGGTGTGATGAAATTTAATATATGTCAGCTTCTCATATTCACGCTGGCGATGCTGTCTCTGCTCCCCCGCCTCCCGCTCCTTCCCACACCATAAGCTGACTCCTCCCCCAACATGCTCTCCCAGGTGGCTGACAGCCCTTGGTTGTTAAAGCCTCTCTGTTGTCAGATTACTTGACATCTCAGTGGCACTTGACCCAGCCAACCAGGGTGTCTCTCTCAAAATGTGGTCCAGCCTGGCTTCTGAGGCGGCTTCCTCCTGGTCCGTGGCTGCTCCTCTCGGTCTCCCTTAAATGTGGGTGCTGGCCGGGTGCCGTGGCTCATGCCTGTAATCCCAGCATGTTGGGAGGCTGAGGCAGGTGGATCACAAGGTCAGGAGATCGAGACCATCCTGGCCAACATGGTGAAACCCTGTCTCTACTAAAAATACGAAAATTAGCTGGGCGTGGTGGTGGGCGCCTGTAGTCCCAGCTACTCAGAAGGCTGAGCCAGGAGAATCGCTTGAACCTGGGGACACAGGTTTCAGTAAGCCAAGATCACGCCACTGCACTCCAGCCTGGACGACAGAGCGAGACTCTGTCTCAAAAAAAAAAAAATGTGGGTGCTCCTCTGGGCTTGGCCCTGGCCCCTTCTCTCCTCCTGTACATGCCCTCCTTGGGGTACAGTTTCTCAGGCACGGGCTGAGGCTGGCAAAGCAGGTAGGAAGCCAAGTCACCCTGGTCCTTCCAGGCTACTGTAGGATCCTGGGCTTTATGCTAAGTGGTTAGCAGGGGCAGGTTTCAAAAGGAAGAGGAGGCGACATGATTAACTTGGCCCTTTTTTTTTTTCTTTTTGAGACAGAGTTTTGCTCTTGTTGCCCAGGCTGGAGTGCAATGGTGCGATCTCGGCTCACTGCAACCTCTGCCTCCTGAGTTCAAGTGATTCTCCTGCCTCACCTTCCCGAGTAACTGGGATTACAGGCGCCTGCCACCATGCCTGGCTAATTTTTTTGTATCTTTAGTAGACACGGGGTTTCACCATATTGGCCAGGCTGGTCTCAAACTCTTGACCGCAGGTGATCCACCTGCCTTAGCCTCCCAAAGTGCTGGGATTACAGGCATGAGCCATCACACCTGGCCTAGTTTGGCATTTTGCTGTCTGCTGTTTTGGAGCATGGATCAGGGGCAGCAAGGGCAGAAATGGACAGAGCACTTGGGAGGTGACCGCAATGACCCAGTGGAGATGACAGGCCCAGTCCAGGGAGGTGGCCACAGAGACGGCTAACAGTAAAAGGATCAGGGAGCTCCTGGAGCAATAAAATTGGGAGAATTGAGGAATGGGCTGGAAACGAGGAAGTGGAGGGGAAGGAAACAGCAAGGATGTCTGCTTGGTGCCCGACCCAGATGGATGGACGGCGCACTGCTCACCAAAATCAGGAAGGAGGAGGAGCCCAGGTTTGCAGTGAGAAGCACAGTGTGTGCTTCTGGCTTGCAGAGCCAACTGCTCGTGCCAGAGGCCGCTCAGAAAGCCTGAGCAGACGGAGCTTGGCACCTTCCCTCCAAAACAGCTCCTCCTGCTGGGTACCTTTTCTCAACGCGAGACACCCCCAACCAGGCAGGCTCTCAGCCCAGAAAAGGTCTAGGGAGGCCATGGCCAGAGCCCAGGTGCACAGACAAAGTGGGAGTCACCACCCAGGGGGACACACAGACTCTGTCACTGGCCAGGGAGGAGGCAGGCAGTAGGCAAGGAGGTGCTGAAATGGCAGAGAGGCTGGGAAGAGATACTTTGGTGCTGGAATGGAGCTGCCTTCTCTGCTGCTTTTATGAG
The DNA here is from genome assembly GCF_006542625.1 of Nomascus leucogenys. NCBI lineage: Eukaryota > Metazoa > Chordata > Mammalia > Primates > Hylobatidae > Nomascus > Nomascus leucogenys. The sequence goes on along the minus strand of NW_022095789.1, from coordinate 273,707 downwards.
TCCCAACAGCAGCTCTGGTCAGATCCAGGGTTTTCTCACTTTCACTAGGGCTGTAGCCCCAAAATAAATTTTTAGAAGTCGTGGCTGTGTAAATCCGCAGCATTTTGGAATTATATCTCTTGATGGATTTGATCGATAGCTAACTGCCTCCCCCACTAAACCCAGAGCTCCTTGACAGCAGAGAAGGCAAACCTCAAAAATATCAAAAAGCACAACCTTATTAAAAAGGAGAAACACCCCCAGTTCACCAGCAGCACCTTGGATTCAGCTGCTCCTGCCAAGGGTCTGAACTGCGCAGGGGAGGGGAGAGAAACAGGTCACGTGGGCCGGGGTCTCTGGGCCTGCTGTGGGGGTGTCAGTTTGCTCATAGGTGGAGACTCGATGTGACATTAACAGCACCTTCAAGCCCAAGGACCCAGAGATTCTGACACAAGAACTGAGAAAGGATTGCATTTCCGTGACTCAGTGACACCCTCCTACCTGGGCATGAACCCAGCCCTGGCCAAAGATCCAGAGACCCGACTCCCATCTATTTCCTTTCCCTCTCTCCCTCCCCGTCACCAGTTCTACTGGTCAGATGTCCCTGGGATGCACCTGTCCTCCCCAGCCCCTCCGTTCCCATCTTAGTTCAGTCCTCTTCATCTCTCGCCTGGACCATTTTGTCAGCCTCTTAACTAGCCTCTCCGCTTCCAGGCTCCCTTCCACATGTCCGGGCTCCACCCCACCGGGGCCATTCTAAAAGGCAGATCAGGCCCTTCCCAGTCTGGCCAGCGGCTCCACATTCACTCAGACTCACATCCTGGACCCATGGTCGGGCATTAGAGACCTGCCACGATTCAACAGTCCGCGGCCTCTCCAGCTTAGCTCCTCATCTCACACTCCCTCTCCTCTGAGCTCCCCCTGGGAAACTTACAGACACCCCGACACTTGGCAAGGCCATAGGATGTTTTTGTTTGGTTTGGTTTGGTTTTTCTGAGGCAGTCTCACTCTGTCACCCAGGCTGGAGTGCAGTGGCACAATCTTGGCTCACTGCAACCTCCGAAGGCCATAGGATGTTTGGGTCATTCCCTGGGGAGTCCTGTCAGGCCAGGAATGAGGGGACCCTAGGAACAAGGTGCTGAGTGGCATCAGGGTCTCTGCCTGCAGGCAGGGGATGTGTCTGGGTCGTGGTTGGCGGGGAGAGCCTGATCACAGATTCCCCATGCAGAGCTGACGATTAGCAATTAACTGGGAGGAATCTCGGGGGTAAGGTTAATTGGGGAACAGAGGGAGGGCAGCTAGGGTTCCAGGGACTTTGCCCTTGACCCGAGGGTATAAAGAGGAGGGTCTCAGTTCTCCTCAGGGCCCTGGAGGCTTCATTGAGCTGCCGAGCAGAAGCTGAAACACAGAAGTCTAAGGTGAGCCCAGGACCCTCACATCCCATCCCCACCCCCAGCTCGGAGTAGGAAACAGCCCAGCACCCCAGCCCCTTCATCTGTGTCCTATCTGCGCCCACCCCCACCACGCCCCATATAACATGTCAGTCCAGCCAAGCGCGGTGGCTCCCACCTGTAATCCCAGCACTTTGGGAAGCTGAGTGGGCAGATCACCTGAGGTCGAGTTTGCACTAAAAATACAAAAAATTAGCCGGGTGTGGTGGCAGGCACCTGTAATCCCAGCTACTTGGGAGGCTGAGGCAGGAGAATCGCTTGAATCCACGAGACAGAGGTTGCAGTGAGCCGAGATTGTGCCATTGCACTCCAGCCTGGGCGATAAGAGTGAAACTCCATCTTAAAAAAAACAAAACAAAACAAAAAAAGGACTCCTGCTCCTTCAGGACTTGAATTCAACTCTTCACACCCCCACCACAATAGCCAAGGGCTCTGGGACAATGCGGGGAATGCTGAGGCAGATCAGGGCGCCTCCACCCCAACAGCTGAGACTCCTGGGGCAGTGCGGGGACAAGCGGGGGCTGAAGCAAGCCTGTCAGTGTTTGTTCATTGCCCCTTGAGGGGGTGGATGGGGAAAGGAGTTCATTGTGAGGGGAACCCAGGAACTCGGGATCCAGACCAGGGGACCTCCGTGTGTGCCCAGCTGACCCCACGAGAAGGCAGGTGTCTGCAGCTCCTCCCTGCTCTCCACGTGGGCAAAACTGAAGCCCGGCCCAGCCCCAGCCCACACCTGCAGCCACTGCCAACACCACGTATTCCCTGGCCCCCTCCAGCCCCAAACAGGCTGGGCGTCCTCAGTTCTCAGTGTCTTTTATCGACGCTATATCCAAGCCTCTGGTTCAGAGCCTGGGCTAGAGCTCAATACTACTCATTGATTGAGTGAATGGGTGAATGAATGAACACCTCACCACCACCACCACACCCCTCCGAGACTCACACACACAAACATACCCCCAGCAAACCACACCCTCCATCCTCACCACCACACACACCCCTCTGAGACTCACATGCAGGTGCCCAGCACAGATGTGCACATGTGAGTCTGTGTGTGAGTCTCGGAGGGCTCTGGTGGTGGTGAGGATGGAGGGTGTGGTTTGCTGGGTGTGTGTTTGTGCGTGAGAGTCTCGGAGGGGTGTGTGTGTGTGGTGAGGATGGAGGGTGTGCTTTGCTAGGTGTGTGTTTGGAATCACGTGCCATGGGGGTTTGTGCAGGTGAGGGTGTGTGGGCATGAGTGTTCCGGACACAGCCATTGTCATTCAGTGTTGCTGAGACCCACTGACCTGCAGACCTCACAGTGGGTGCCCAGGATGCTGTCCTACGGAGAGAGGCTGGTGTCCCCTGCTGTCTCCCCACTCCCAGTCCGTGGGGGGCATGTGATGCGAGGGACGGCCTTTGCTTACGTGCCCAGCCCTCAGGGTGAGTGCTGCTTCCACACCCTGGACCCTGCTTGCCCACGGTTGCCCACATCCCGGGTGAGGCCACTTCCCCCACCTGTCCCTCTCCGCCTCCCCACTTTGGGGCCCCTGGGAGCTCCTGACCAGGCTCCCTCCCTAGTCCTACACAGGATCCCGGGGACCTCTGCCTATGCCTTCCCCAGCCTGGGCCCTGTGGCCCTTGCCGAGCACACCTGCTCCTGTGGGGAGGTCCTGGAGCGCCATGAACCACTGCCTGCCAAGCTGGCCCTGGAGGAGGAGCAGAAGCCAGGTGGGCCTGGGCTGGGGGTGGCAGGGGCAGCAGCAGTCCCTGCCCTGGACTCTGCCCACTATGCTCATGGCTTCTCCCGTCCAGAGCCCAGGCTGGTCCCCAAGCTGTGCCAGGCTGGTGCCATGCTGCTCAAGGTGCCGCTGATGCTCACCTTCCTCTACCTCTTCATCTGCTCCCTGGACGTGCTCAGCTCGGCCTTCCAGCTGGCTGGAGGTAGGGCCCGGGTGGAGGAGACCCGGGAGGGGTTCCTGAAGGGCTTTGGACAATGCCGGCTCATGCTCCCCAGGGAAGGTGGCTGGTGACATCTTCAAGGATAACGCCATCCTGTCCAACCCGGTGGCCGGGCTGGTGGTGGGGATCCTGGTGACCGTGCTGGTGCAGAGCTCCAGCACCTCCACGTCCATCATCGTCAGCATGGTCTCCTCTGGCTGTGAGTTGGCCCACCAGGGTGGGGAAGAGCTTAGAGGGGCACCCCAGGAGCTGGGAAGAGTGGCAAATGGGGAGCGTGACCCCCGTAAGGCTGGCCTCCATTCAGCCTGACTCCTGTATCAGCCAGGGACATGAGAGGAGCCCAAACTGTAGCTGTATGCGACCCAGATGATTTCTGGCAAGGAACTGGCTTCCCCGATGCTGGTTTGTCTGGGCAAGTCAGGAATCCATAGGCCAGGGCATTGGAAGGGCAGGCGGGAACTCTCAGGCGGGCGCCAACGCTGCAGTGCAGACAGGGTAGGGTTTCTCTTTTCTCAGGGAAGCCTCAGTTCTGCTCGAGGCCTTTCATTCTATTGGATGAGGCTGACCCAGGTTACCAAAGATAATCTCCTTTTCTTAAAGTCAACTGACTGTAGACGTGAATTGCATCTACAAAACACCTTACAAACACCCAGGCTAGTGTTGGGTTGAATAACTGGGTACCACAGCCTAGCTAAGTTGACACATAAAACCAACCATCACTGGCTGGGCGCGGTGGCTCACGCCTGCAATCCCAGCACTTTGGGAGGCCGAGGCGGGCGGATCACGAGGTCAGGAGATCGAGACCATCCTGGCTAACACAGTGAAACCCCGTCTCTACTAAAAATACAAAACAAAATCAAAAAACATTAGCCGGGCATGGTGGTGGGTGCCTGTAGTCCCAGCTACTCGGGAGGCTGAGGCAGGAGAACGGCATGAACCCAGGAGGCAGAGCTTGCAGTGAGCCGAGATCGTACCACTGCACTCCAGCCTGGGCGACAGAGCGAGACTCCGTCTCAAAGCAAAACAAAACTAACCATCACACTCCGGGACATGTGTGCACACACAAGCACAAATCTCTATTTGCACGTAGGACATGAGCCCATGAGCCCTCATAATGAAGGCCTCATATGCACACACATTCACATCCATACACCATGTGCAGCGCGTGTACATCTACTCGCATGGATGAATGCACACACCTGTAAACGCACAGCCCATGCCCACATGCACCTGTGACACCAACATTAGGCAGACTCAGCAGCATGGCAGGAGTGGCCACTGGGGACTGGGACATGGGTAGGGGGTTTGACAAGAGTTGTGGTGGGGCAGGAGCCGGGTGACCATCAAATTCGTTAGGACGTCTTCTCTTCTACCAGTGCTGGAGGTGAGCTCTGCCATCCCCATCATCATGGGCTCCAACATCGGCACCTCTGTCACCAACACCATCGTGGCCCTGATGCAGGCGGGGGACAGGACTGACTTCCGGCGGTGAGGGGGGCTGGGGGTTGGGGGCTCGTGCCTGGGGGAGGACAGCCCCAGATGCCAGGAACCCCAGGCGTGACTGCGCTCTGGCTCCAGCCTGCCTTGCAATGTGGCCTCCCTGCCCAGGGCCTTCGCGGGGGCCACGGTGCATGACTGCTTTAACTGGCTGTCAGTGCTGGTCCTGCTGCCCCTGGAGGCTGCCACCGGCTACCTGCACCACGTCACTCGACTCGTGGTGGCCTCCTTCAATATCCATGGTGGTCGTGACGCTCCTGACTTGCTCAAGATCATCACAGAGCCCTTCACGAAGCTCATCATCCAGGTGACAGCAGGTCCTGGCATGGGGTGAGGGTGGGGGTAGCAAGGGACCCAGCCTCCTTCACTCCCCCTGCCCACATCTTGCCCACAGCTGGACAAGTCCGTGATAACCAGCATTGCCACTGGTGATGAGTCCCTGAGGAACCACAGTCTCATCAGGATCTGGTGCCACCCAGACTCCTTAGAGGTGAGTCCCAGGCCTAGCCCCAGGTAAGAGGATTCCTTCTTCAGACTGTTGGTTTCACTGTCTGTTCAAAATGCTCCAGATAGACCTTGAAGATCATTTAGCCAGGAGAGGGCAAGTATGTGGTCCTTCTACTGTGCTTACAGTAAACATTGCTAATTCCTCCCAACTTCCCACACTGCCTTAGGCAGACATCACCAATCAATTAGAGTTGTTATGTAATTAATCTAGTTCATTGATTCTTCAAGTGTGGTTCCAGGCCAGCATCTTGTGTACCGTGTGGGAACCTATTAGAGATGCAAATCACCCTGCCCTTCCCTAGACCTACTGAATCTGGAAACCCTGGTAGCGGGGCCAGTGGCCTATGCTTCAGCAGTTCCTCTAGGTGTGCTCCGTGCTCAAGTTTGAGAACTGCTGATCTAGTGCAACCCTTGGGTTTCACAGGTGGAGACACAGGTTCAGAGAGGCTAAGAAACGTGCCAGAGCTTGTTCTACCATGTCAGGGCCTGAGCACCCTAGAGGGGTTAGTGACTCAGCTGGGCCATGTTTTGGGACCCAGGTAACACAGGGAGGAGGCCGAGTGCTGTAAGGACACCAAGGAAAGTAGGGTGAACAGGAAGGCGAGCTGCATGGAGAACTCCTTGGAGATATAACAGCCACTTGTGCAGGCATTGGGGGTTCCTTCTCCTGGAGACTGCCACAGGCAGGAGTCCCTTGTCCTTCTGCACTGTTTCTGCTGCTTCTAATGCTGGGAAGATCTGTTTGAATCAAGTGGACGCTCATGGACCACCCATTATGCCAGGCTGATGAGGAAGCAGGCAATGAGCACACTTCCTTACTGAGCTGTAAAAAGGAAAAAGCTTCATCCAAACCACAATGCACCATATTTGCTTCTCCTTGATGCTTGCATGTGAGACATAACTCCATTTACAATGAGATATGAGGAAATCCAAAGCCACAGCACAGCACAAGCCCTTCCCCTTCCCCGTCCACTTGCCGCTTCTTGTGACTGGACCTTTACCCTGGTGCGAACAGAAAACACTCATCTGACTCGCCCTGCAATGCTCCTTTGCGTCTGAAGTTGCTCCAGCTCAGCCTCTGAGTGTTCAAAGCAGCCTTACATAAAAAAAACCCCAGCGGGCAGCTTTTACGCTGACTTTGTGACCTCTTTAATACATCAACCACTTTCTCACGAGCTCTCTGAGCACTCAGTGCTCTCTGAATCACCACAATCACTCTCTACTTCATAGCAACATCTGGAAGGGAGAGAAATCACACACTTTGATCTTCGCAAAAAGCAAGCCATGGAAGACAGCTCTGTTCCTCGCTGCCTCTGAGCTCCCTGCCGGCCACCTACTGCAGCTTCAGGCAGATCTCAACCTGCAGCCTCCACGTCCTCACTTGTAGTCATCCTCACCCAGGTTCATTCTGTGGAGGCCGCCCTTGGGCCTTTCTCTACGGCTGCAGCTGCCACTTGTCCAGCTGGTTTCTCTTCCTCACTCTACCAGGAAATGCTTTCCTTAAACGCTTTCTGCAGGGCAGGGTCTGATTTCCTCGGCTTGGAGAGTAGCTGGTGGGTGGGACCCAAGCTCTCACTTTCATCCTCTTTCTGGGACCGTGCCTCGAAGGAGTGTGACTCACACAGCAATGGATGTGCAAAGTGTGAAGTGAGTCCTGGCTCCTCCTGCCCAAAGACTTGGGTTTGTCCTTTGGCCGCAGAGTCTCACTGTGCTCCCTTCCAACCTGTTCCCATTGACTCCAACTTTCACCACGCTGGACCCGACCTAGCCCGAAACAGTCTCCAGGGAAGCTATGCACCAGGGAGAGGAGGCAAGTCCAAGGCCTTCCAGATGGGGAAAGAAGCAGCAGCGGCAGTTGAGTGTTCAGACACTTGAGTCTCTCAGGACCCTGACACTGTCCTGGGAATCACCTTCTTACGTGGCCACACTGTGGATTGTCAACTATACCTGCCTGGATTAAACCAGCATCTTTTGAGGACTTGCAACCTGGGAGGCAGGGATTATCACATCCCCCATTTTACAGATGAGGAAAACTGAGCCCCAGAGAAGTGCAGTGGCTTGCCCAAGTCCATGTAGTTGAGGTAGGATACAAATCCTGGTAGAATCCTGACTCTCTATCTCGTTGCCTCTCTCACTCACCAGTCTGACATTCTACTATGTATGTCTGCTTCCCATGCTGCCCATCAGGCCTAGAAGGCCACCAGGTGACCACAGCCACCGTGGAGACCACTCCAGAGGTAGCGAGCGGCTGTTGCTCTGAGGAGTTCTCCTTTTCGCCACCAGATGGTGCCGCTGGCACAGTGCTCTCCCTCGGCTTCCAGAAGAACAAAGGCCCCAGAGCTCCCCTTCCCCTTCCTCTGAGGGGGAAGCTACTGCGCAGGCCCACATCCTGACAGTCTCCTGTGAGCTTAATCGCCTTCAGTCCCCAGAAAGGGCTCTTTAATTTAGGGTGTCCCTATAGGCACTTAAATCCCAACTCCCTCTTCCAAAATGCTTCCAACTAGCCCCTGGGAAAAGGTGGGCAGCATTATGGACCTCATGCTGCAGAGGAGGAAACTGAGGCCCAGAGAGGCTTAAGTGTTTGCTCTGGTGACACACAGCTGGGAACGGCTCAGCCGGGGTATGGGCCCAGGGCTGTCCACAGGCCCATTCTGTTCTTCCCGCAGAGCCCACCACCCGCTTCAGGCCCCTCCAGCCTCTCCTACCCGACCCCAGGCCCAGGCAGGGATGGGCACATCTTGGGAAGATGCCCCCAGATCCTGGGCCTCCCAGATCTTTTATCTAAGCTGGAGTTTCCATCTTCTCCCTCTGCCCCACAGCGAAGCCCCAGGGCCTGCTCCCTCCTGCAGTCCCCTCTCCGCCTGGCTTGGTCCCTCCTGCCACCTTTACCTTCCTCTCTTGTACTTTAGGGTCTCCGGGCTCCCAGCCAGGGCCACACGGCCCCAGGCAAAAAGGTCAAGGTTCTAAAAACCCAGAGGGCTTGGCCCTGCTGCTGCCCCTGCCAGCCCTAAGTTGGGACCCCAGGGAAGTTCCCAATTCTCCTCCAGCCTCCCCAGGGCCCCACAGTCCTCCCCACAGAGACCACTGGGCCCAGCCCAGGTTAGGTCAGTGAGGCACACGTTGACCAGGCACCCACTCATTCAAGGGGTTGTCTGCTCCCTCAGCATCCAGGCTGGGTACTCCCAGGAAGGTCCAGCAGGCTCCTCCCCAACAGGGTCAGGGTTCTCAGGTTCGTCTGCAGGGGCCACTGGTCCTGACCTAGGAAGTCAGCCACACACACAGCCTCCCAACCATGTGATCCTGAACGGGCCCAGGGAGGGAGAGGGTCACTCCATATCAGAAGACAGTTTACCGAAGGCTCCTCATGAGCCAAGCCCTGTGATGAGCGCTTTAAACACATTTCCCCGTAACCTTTACGGCAGCTCTTCTATTACCCGGCTTTAGAGAAAACAGGCTCTGAGAGGTGGCATGGCTTACGCAGGGTAGTTGGTATAAGAAGCAGGATTTGAACTTAGATCTGCCTAACAGCAAACACCTGGCTCTCTCTCTCCCTTACCCTCACAGCAGTTACCATCGCTTTCCCAGCCTGCTTTTCCCATCTAGCCCATCACAGCCTATTTTTTCCAGGCTTTTAGGCCTGCCATTCAGGCCCAGTCTTGATGGGTCCCCAAGGCCCTGATGTGGCGAACTGGGAGCACGGAAGAGCACATTGCCCCATTCAAGGGAGCACATCCCGCTCAAATAAACCCAGATGTTACACCAGACGCCATATAAGTTCTTACCTTGGCCGGCGCGGTGGCTCACACCTGTAATCCCAGCACTTTGGGAGGCCGAGGTGGGTGAATCATCTGAGGTCAGGAGTTCAAGATCAGAGTGGCCAACATGATGAAACCCCATCCCTATTAAAAATACAAAAAATTAGCTGGGCGTGGTGGCGGGCGCCTGTAACCCTAGCTACTCGGGAGGTGGAGGTGAGAGAATCGCTTGAACCCAGGAGGTTGCAGTGAGCCGAGACTGTGCCACTGCACTCCAGATTGGGCAGCAGAACAAAAACTCTGTCTCGAAATAAATAAATAACTTAACCCAACAAGGCTACGAATTAGTTGTCCACAGGCCAGACTGGCCTGCTTCTGCTGACCTTCGTTGAATTGTAAAAGATAACTCAAAGTGGTCCCCAATATTTACAGATTGGGAGTTTGTTGCTTTTGGGGGTTTTTTCGTTTTTTGAGATAAGGTCTTGCTCTGTCACTCAAGCTGGAGTGCAGGGCTGTGATCATAGCTCACTCCAGCCTCGACCACCTGGGCTCAAGAGATCCTCCTGCTCCAACCTCCTGAGTAGCTAAGACTACAGGTGTACACCACCATGCCCTAATTTTCTTTGTGGAGACAAGGTCTTGCTATGTTGCCCAAGATGGCCTCCCACTCCTGGCCTTGAGTTATCCTCTCACCTCAGCCCCCCAAAGTGCTGGGATTATAGCCATGAGCCACACTGCACCTGGCCCGGATTGGGAGATTTCATCTAGAACTTCAGAGTTGTGGCTTCTCTCATAGAAATTGGGCAATTCAGCCATGCTAGGCTGCGTCCCTGGATGGTGACAGTGATCAGGAGCTGAGTAGCTGCTGACTCTATAGGCCCAGCAGAAACTCTCCCCACCTCTTCCACACACAGCCCGAGCTGCTCACTTAGGTTACCTGCCCAGCCCTGTGGCCCTCTGAATTGTAAGGCCTCCCTGGGGAACCCCTTTGTCTCACTGACAGTAGGTGGACAGAAGAGATGTGTGGGCTGTGCCCTCTGTCCCCTACACCCTACACCCCCTGAGGATAAGGAATTGATCTAGAGGAGAATGAAGCTTGGGCTAAGGGTGTCTTGGAGGAAAGGAAGGAGCCAGGATGCTGGGGAAGGGGCACCGAGAAAGGGATGGGTAATAAAAGATGAGGAAGGGGGAGTTTTCAAAGAGGAACATGCTCAGCAGCATCCAATGCCGCTGAGAGAGGGAGGAAAAGAAAGCCAGGAAGCCACTGGATGTGGCCCCAGGGAGAGCTGGGCCAGTGGAGTGACAGGGCAGAACACACAGAGGGCCAGATTCTTGTGTGGCAGGTACCTTCATCCACATGTCCTCAGTGAAAGAGACAGGCTGAGAGAGGGCGAGAGACCCATCCATGGTCACAGAGCAGGAGGCCCATCTCCATCTTCCCCATCCCTCCCTAACTCCCATCTCGCCCCTAACCTCAGGCCATGTTTTCCTAATTCACTAAGTCACCCTCCTCTTAATCTAGGCTCCCACCTCCATGTCCAGAGCAGAGGCCAACTCCAGCAAGACCCTTGGAAATGCCACCATAGAGAAATGTAAGTGCCTGCAACATGGGAGGTGTCCTGCATGGCAGAGGCAGAGCCTAACAGTGGCAGGGCAATACCACACCCAGCCACTATTGTGCCCAGCCCCAGGAAGGACGGCTGTGAACCAGCCCAGTTCCTGAGCCTGGGTCAAGCTCCGGTGTTGAGGCTCAAGGAGCCTGAAGTAGGGCCTCAGGCTCAGAGCCCAACTGGGTGGCAAAGGTGGGGACCTGGGAGCCAGGTGTGGGGTCAGCTGTCAGGAGCTCCACCCCCTGCAGGCAACCACATCTTTGTGGACACGGGCCTACCGGACCTGGCTGTGGGGCTCATCCTGCTGGCAGGATCCCTGGTGCTGCTGTGTACCTGCCTCATCCTCCTCGTCAAGATGCTCAACTCCCTGCTCAAGGGCCAAGTGGCTAAGGTCATCCAGAAGGTCATCAATACCGGTGAGCTGCAAGCAGCTGACTGGGCAGGGCCGCAGGATGGGCCTTTCCAGATAGATCCTGCTAAGTCCTGTGACTGCCTTGATCTGGGTAAACCCTACCATCTCTGAGACTCAGTTTCCCAAAGTGAACAAAGAAGGTGGTTTCTGAGGCCACTGAGGTGCTGACAGCTGGAGATCTGTGGCTGCCTCTGGCTGTGGTTCCATTTTAGCAGGTGGAGATGCTCAAGGACCATTTGATTCAATCAACAAAGAGTCCTTAAGCCCCCATTGTGTGACAAGGGAGGTGTAGTGCCAGGTATACAGAGGTGAGACAAACAGAGATGGGTCCTGCCCTGAGGGGCTCACAGCCCAGCAGGGGGAGGAAAGCAATGAAAAATATGTGAGATTGGCAAGTGGCTCACACCTGTAAATCCAGCACTTTGGGAGGCTGAAGCAGCAGGATCACTTGAGCCCAGGAGTCCAAGACCAGCTTGGGCAACACAGTGAGACTTTGTCTTTTTTTTTTTTTTTTTTTTTTTTTTTTTTTTTTTTTTTTTGAGACAGTTTCACTCTTATTACCCAGGCTGGAGTGCAATGGCATGATCTTGGCTCACTGCAACCTCCACCTCCAGGGTTCAAGCGATTCTCCTGCCTCAGCCTCTTGAGTAGCTGGGATTACAGGCGCCCACCACAACGTCCGGCTAATTTTTTGTATTTTTAGTCGAGACAGGGTTTCACCATGTTGGCCAGGCTGGTCTCGAACTCCTGACCTCAGATGATCCACCCGCCTCAGCCTCTCAAAGTGCTAGGATTACAGGCATGAGCCACCGTGCCTGGCCGAGACTTTGTCTTTACAAAAAAATTTAAAATTAGCTGGGCATAGTGGTGTGCTCTTATAGTCCCAGGTGTGCTCTTATAGTCCCAGGAGGCTGAGTGGGAGAATCGCTTGAGTCTAGCAGGTGGAGGCCGCAGTGAGCTATGATGGCACCACTGCACTCCAGCCTGTGCAACAGAGTTCAAAAATAAATAAATAAATAAAAATAGAAAAAGAAAAATAAGGAAGGAAAATGAATTAGGGGGATAAATTCAGAGAGAGGTACCTGCCAAGGACATAGCAAAAATGGCAATGCAGTAGGGTGTGGAAGAGACGGCTTCCAATGCGCAGTTTGAGGCCGCGCAGTGCAGCTGGCATTTGAACAGACACAAGTAGCCACGATGCAGTTGAAGAGCACTCTGGGTGGAGGAACAGTATGTGCAAAGACTCAGAGGCAGGAACCAGCATGGCAGGTCCGTGGCACAGAAGGGTGGCCAGTAGCTGGCAGGAGCAGGCTGAGCAAGGGGATTGGCTGAGTGGGGTCAGTGAGGTGGCAGGGAAGGGGCCAGAGCACTGGGTCTCCAGGCTCTGCTCAGAGCCTGGACTTTATTGAGGGTAACATGAGCACTCAGAAGACTTGGGGCAAGGGAGCAACACCATTTGATTTTCATTTTCCCTTTTTTGTTTTTTGAGACAGAGTCTTGCTTTGTCACCCAGGCTGGAGTGCAGTGGTGCAGTCTCAGCTCACTGCAACCTCTGCCTCCCAGGTTCAAGTGATCCTCCCACTTCAGCCTCCTGAGTAAACTGGGATTACAGGTGTGCACCGCCACACTCAGCTAATTTTTGTATTTTTAGTAGAGACAGGATTTTGCCATGTTGGCTAGGCTGGTCTTGAATACCTGGCCTCAAGTGAGCCTCCCGCCTTGGCCTCCCAAAGTGCTGGGATTGCAAGTGTGAGCCACCATGCCCAGCCTCTTCCTATTAACCATCATTTTTTTTTATAGAGATGGGCTCTCACTACGTTGGTCAGGCTAGTCTCGAACTCCCAGCCTCAAGTGATCCAACTCAGCATCCCAAAGTGCTGGGATTACAGGTGTGAGCCACCTTACCCAGCCTTGGTTTTTATTTTAAACTTCATGCACCGGGAGGGGCCGCATGCCAAGTACTAGAATAAGGGGTATCATGGGGCTGTGGGAGCTCAGAGAAGGGAGAAAAAGGCTACTCCAGAGCAGGGGTGAGGGAGGGCTTTCCAGAGGGAGGGACACCCACGCTCAGCCTGAGGATGAATCAGATGCTGAGTAGGATATTCCCGGCAGAGGGAACAGCCCCAGCAAAGGCACAGTCACCTGATGAAACCAGGCTGAGAAAGGCCTTTAATCCAGGAGCAAAGAGGCCAAGTGGAAGCAACTGCAGTGGGAGCAAACTCCCATGGAGGTCCTCTCCCCCAGTGCCCCCACGGAGGTCTGCTCTCCCAATGTCCTGCTCTGACCCCAGCCTGCTGGGATGTGGTTTCCTTGCAGACTTCCCTGCCCCCTTCACCTGGGTCACAGGCTACTTTGCCATGGTGGTGGGCGCCAGCATGACCTTCGTGGTCCAGAGCAGTTCTGTGTTCACCTCAGCCATCACCCCACTCATCGGTGAGTGCCCATGTAGAGGTGGAGTGGGGTGGGCCAGGACTGGCAGCAAAAGGGCTGAAGGAGACGCTGGGGATCCCACTTCCTCTCCCTCTGCCCCTAGGCCTTGGTGTGATCAGCATTGAGAGGGCCTACCCGCTCACACTGGGTTCCAACATTGGCACCACCACCACGGCCATCCTGGCTGCCCTGGCCAGCCCCAGGGAGAAGCTGTCCAGTGCTTTCCAGGTGCGCTGGGAGCATAGCCTCGCCTGGGGCAGGATGAAGCTACCTCTGGGGTGTGGGGCCTGACAAAGGTGTGACAACATGCAACACATATTTTGACTGCCTACTAAGGGCCACCTAATATGCTCAATGAAACCATTATGGGCAAAGTAGACTCAATACCACCCTCGAGACCTTAGCATCTAAGAGGGAGACACTGCTCATAATTACACCAATAAATAGCAGTGAGTCGGATTTGCACCATAAGGAAGAGGCACTGTAAGAGAGGGCCTGGAGCAGTTTGGGGAATCCATTGTGGGGGGGTCAGGGCCGCAAATGGCAAAGGGGAATTATTCTAGGAGCAAGGGAGTAACTGACAAGCCAAGGCACTGACTGAATGAGGGTCCAGAAACTGACATCAATCCTTTAGCTGCTGGATTTTGGCAGTATCTGCTGTGGGATTCCTGTGCGAGGGGTCAGTGGGGAAAATGTGGGGAGCTCAGGGCAGTGGTTATTTACCAGCTGGTCTAGAAGTATTTCAGTATTTGCATAGCCAGCATAGCCACCCGGGTGGTCTGGGAGCGGGGGGCATATCACCCCTAACGGGAAGCTTTCGTGCTGCCCAGACCAGCTCGGGGTTCCTATCATCTACCCCTGCTGGCCTGACCCAGGACCTGGGAGCCAGTGCCCACCTCAGCCCCTCTGCCTCATCCCCTGCAGATTGCCCTCTGTCACTTCTTCTTCAACATCTCGGGCATCCTTCTGTGGTACCCGGTGCCCTGCACACGCCTGCCCATCCGCATGGCCAAGGCGCTGGGGAAGCGCACCGCCAAGTACCGCTGGTTCGCCGTCCTCTATCTCCTTGTCTGCTTCCTGCTGCTGCCCTCACTGGTGTTTGGCATCTCCATGGCAGGCTGGCAGGTTATGGTAGGTGTGGGCACGCCCTTCGGGGCCCTGCTGGCCTTCGTGGTGCTCATCAATGTCCTGCAGAGTCGGAGTCCCGGGCACCTGCCCAAGTGGTTACAGACATGGGACTTCCTGCCTCGCTGGATGCACTCCCTGAAGCCCCTGGACCACCTCATCACCCGCGCCACCCTATGCTGTGCCAGGCCTGAGCCCCGCTCACCCCCGCTGCCCCCCAGGGTCTTCCTGGAGGAGCTACCCCCTGCCACTCCCTCCCCCTGTCTTGCACTGCCTGCTCACCACAGTGCCACCCGCCTCTAGGCTGTGGGCCCAGACTACAGCCTGGAATGGGGAAGGCCTGGGGTGGAAAGGCAGGGGAGGGAGGGTGTGTGTAGGTATGTGCATGTGCCTGTGTCACCCTGGGTGCCAGTCTCTCCTTCTGTAGCTCTGCAAAGCTCTGGGCTTGTGTGACCGTGTTGGTGTGCGTGCATGTGTGGGGGTGAGCCTGCATGTGCACCTGTCATGTGTAGAAGCTTGTATTTGTGTACAGGTGTGCCAACCCATGCACGTGTACACAGACACACCTGTGGGAGGCTGTGTGCAGGTTGCAGGATATCTGGGTATGATTTCAGGTCCTCTGCACATGTACACATGACTAGGATAGGCAGGAGTGAGGGTGGGTCTGAGTATATGACTGTGCAGCTGTTTGTGCATAGATGTTTGTGCCTGCCTCACTGAATTTGCACACCTCCTTGCCACCTTCCTTCCTCCAAGATACCATCTCCTCATCCTCACCCAGGTCTTCAGCACCACCACAATTAATTCCCTTCCCAACACTTGCCTGATGGAAAAAAAAAAGGAATTAAAACTCTCCTTAGGCATTCGGAAGTCTTTCTGCTCTCCATCAATGGCGAAAGGGAAGACCAAGCCATGGGGTTCAGCAGCACCATCTCCCCTCAAAGACTGGCTGCAAGAACAGCCTGCCCTGCCCAGGCCAGGTGCAGTTCCAGAGAAGCCAGCCCTGCAGGCTCACCCCAACCATCTGCCTGGCCCTACCTTAGTGAGTCCAAACCACAATTCAAACTCCCTGGAAGCCCCTCCTAGGCCTGGGGATACCCCCAAGGCAAGTGTAAGGAGGATTCTGCACCCCCAACCCCTGACCCCCACCTGGCTGAACTTCCTCTGGTCTCCCTCTGCCCTCTAAATTCACCCACCTCAGCCACACATCACTCCTTCTTGCTGGGATAAGATCAGGGCTCCAGAATAAGTGACAGGTGGGGTCTGCCATCAGGGCCGCTGGGGGAGGGGGCGGGAAGGGGGGGTGGTGGGCAAAAGAGGCCACGCCCTGGGCCCCAGCACATGGAGGGCAGGGACCAGACACCCTCCCTCCCACTTTTGTCCACTATCTTTGGGCAATAAACCAGGCCTCAAACTCACCCAAGCTTTTCAATTCCCCCTCCTCCATAGGTCACCCTGAAACTGAGGCCTGCAGAGTGAGACTCCCGGGTAGGGGTGCCAGAGTTCCTCCCTCTAGTCCAGGGACTCCTGTGGGGCCTTTGCGAAGGCCTGGGGAAGGCAGGATGTAAGGTCTCAGACCCAGTTGTGATGGTCTTGGACATGTGCCCTCTCAGTGGGCCCCCCTTGGAGGAATGTGGGCAGAGATGCAGAGGCCTGTGAGCCCCAGAACTGCTTTACAAGCCACCAAACCCATCCTGTCACCCACTCACACCTTGCTAGTGCTTGAGGTATGAGTGGAGGGGGGAGGAGCAAATTGGCCTCCAGCCTGACACCCTGATGGGGAGAGGCGTTCGCGGGATGGGGAGGGGGCTCCCTTTACTTGTCCTGCCTAATGTGTGGGAATATCTGTGAGAAAGGACGCTAAGACTGAAACAGACTTTGAGAAGCCCCCACCCTTGGACTCTTCCTCAGCTGCGGAGTCCCTAGGACTCTAGGAAGGCGCCAAGGAGCAGCAGTCAGGCCAGGAGCCTCTGCGAGGCGTCCATGGGAGAGCAGGGTGGAGGGCACAGGAGCCTGGCAGCCTCTAGACTCAAAATCCCGGCTCCACCAGGTAACCAGTGTCCTTATTTACAAATCCCCCCACCGCGCAAGTGGAGGAGGAGCCAGCCGCGCCCAGGTCACAGTTTATTTGGCCCGCGCTACCAGTGGGCTGCCTGGCTGCCCAGCTAGGCGCCCTGCATGCGCAGCCCGCGTATGAGTTCGTGCACCTTCTTGTTGAGGATGCCCCCATGGACGCCGCGTCGGCCCATGAGCACCAGGAGCGCGCGGGGCGCATGGCCCACGCACACGGCGCGCGCGTCCAGCCCCTTGGTGCGTGCGTCCAGCACGCCGTCGCCCTCGGCCAGCAGGTGGTCGCGGATGACGCAGCAGCGGCGGCCCCCCACGCTCAGGCCCGCCTGCAGGAAGATGCGCCTGTCCGGCCCCGTGAGCACGCCCACCTCCTGCGGCGAGATGGCCGCCAGCAGGCCCCCGGGCCGCGAAGCCCACACGCAGCTGTTGTCCGCATGGCCCACGATGGCCACGTCGTCGATGCGCTGGTCCCGCAGCACCGCACTGATGTAGACCTTCCAGTCGCCCATCGCGCTCCGAGTGCGCCCCGCCGCCTCGCGCCTCTCGGGGCAACGTAGAGGCGCCACGCGGGGAAGGCCTGCGGCGCTGTGACGCATGCTGGGCAGGGCTGTGACGTCACACAAGGCGCCGTCCCGGAGCTACCACCCAGGCTGGGGCACGTGGGGCGTGGGCGTTTAGTTCCGGGGCAGTTCCAAGGTTATCCTGTAGGGTGGATTTGGCAGAGCCCAGTGGCTCACTCCTGTAATCCCAGCGCTTTGGGAGGCCGAGGCGGGCGGATCGCTTGAACTCAGTAGCGAGATTATAGTAAACTATTATAGGATCGTGTCGCTGCACTCCAGCCTGGGCCACAGAGCGAGGCTCCGTCTCTAAAAAAGAAAAAACAAATTTTAATTAAAAAAAAATTTTTTTGAGATGAGGTCTATGTTGCCCAGGCGGGTCAGGAAGTCTTGAGCCCAAACAATCCTCCTGCCTCAGCCTCTCAAAGTGATGAGATTACAGGCATGAACCACCGCATCTGGCCAGTCTTTTTTTAATTTTAAAAAGCTGGTTTTGTGAACAGAAGGATGCTGTGTCTGGACAGCCAGACCTCCACTTGTAAGGGAACCAACCATTCAACCCCCAGATTGTGGTTCTCAAGCATGAGAGAACATCAGAATCCCCCGCAAGGCTGTTAAACAGATTGCTGGGCCCCACCGCAGACTTTCTGTTCAGCAGTATGAAGTGTAGCCCGAGAATTTGTTATGTGTAACAAGTTCCCTGGTGATGGCACTGCTAGCCAAGGGACTCTGAGACCCACTACACTAGTGTGTGTTGGGGTGGGGACAACGATATGTCACCCAGCCCTTAGGGTCCACGCCACAGTCAATGCTCTTTTGTTCTCTTTTATTTTCTTTTTTCTTTTCTTTCTGTCTCTCTTTCCCTCCCTCCGTCCCTTCCTTCCTTCCTTCCGGTTCAAGTGATTCTCCTGCCTCAGCCTCCTGAGTAGCCGGGACTACAGGCGCACGCCGCCGTGCCCGGCTAATTTTTTGTATTTTAGTACAGACTGGGTTTCATCGTGTTGCCCAGGCTGGTCTCGAACTCCTGAGCAATCCACCTGCCTTGGCCTCTTAAAGTGCTAGGATTACAGGCGTGAGCCACCACGCCCGGCCAATGCTAAGTATTTCTAACCATGATTCTCAACCTTGGCTATACATGGAATTATCTGGGGAGTTTTAAAAATATACCACTACCCATGCCCCATCCCTAGACATACTGATTTAATTGGTCTGAGGTGGAACTGGGGCATAGATTGGCTCAAAAAGCTTCCCAAGTGATCTTAATGTATGGTCTGAGAACTATTGCTCTGTAAACAAAATGTTAGTGAGTTTCTCATAAGGAATAACATGCAGCTTCTCCTTGCACAGGGCTTGGTATACAGTATCCTAGGCTCAGTAAACATTAGCTGGACCGGCATCTAGATTTTGCACGTTAATATCTCATAGACCTTGTTCTCTGAGAGCTGTGGAGAAGCTGTGAATCGCTTTTCTGTCTTGGCACTTCCCGTCGGGCCCCATGAAGAAAAGAGCTTTCCTTCTCAGCATTTTCAAAGCACTTTATTGACTTCCTGCGCCATCCCGGCGCGGAGCTGGCCGCATTGGGGGAATGGGACACAATCTTGCCTTCCATGCCCCAGCCACTCTCCCACTGCGGAATCACCAAGGAGGGAAAGATGAGTCCCTGAGCAATCAGGAAACGGTGTGCTCCCGGATCCAGGCCAGGTAGTAGGCCACATCGGTGTAGACGCCTGGCTTGTTGCGGTCACCACAGCCCGATCCCCAGCTGATGACGCCTTGCAGGGTGAGCCGGCGCTCCGCGGCTTGGTCCTCACACACCAGCGGGCCTCCGGAATCACCCTGGGTCGGAAACACGCAGCTCAGCGCTCTGGACCTGGGATTTGTGCCTGACGGCCTCGGGGAAGGGCGCCAACCGGGCTAAGAGCTCACCTGGCACGCGTCGGTGCCGCCCTCGAGGAACCCTGCGCAGAGCATGCCGGGGAGGATGGAGGCTCCGTGCACGTCCGGGGCTGAGCAGCGCTCCAGAGAGAGGAAGGGTACCTGCGCCTCCTGCAGGAAGCTGGCATATTCCTCCGCCCCTGCGAACACAGAGCGCCTTCTTCACACCCCATCTGACAACGCTCGCCGCCCGGACGGTGGACAAAGCTGCGCCAGGCGCTTGTAAACCCACTCATGCCCTTCTTCTCTCGCAGCAAGCCCGAGGGGGAGGAGGTGCCATTAATTCAATTTCATAGGCAAGGAAGCTGAGGTCCAGACAAGAGCCAGGATTTGAATGGGCGGAGCGGAAACAGAAACCCCACCCCCACCACCCATCCAGAGTCACAGAACCTGGCTCCCACACTAGCCCGGAGCGCGGGGCCAGCGTCCTAGTTGCCCTTTGCAGCCCGGCGCCCTGAGGGAACCAAGAGCAAGTTCGATTCTCCCTGTATCCCCAGGAGATTTGGGGATCCCAGCAGTGAATGCCAGGCCCTGGGATTCTACCTGGGATGCACCTACACATTCTCACAACCCATCAGGTCAGCGCCACCCATTCTGTAGGCACCTGGAACGATACCAAAGTCGCGGGCTTCTCCCGCCTAACCCAGTGATCAAAGGTCTTCTCCCCTACCCCTGCCCCTAGCAGTTGTGCCTACCCTCGAACTGGTGGCCCCAGCCGGCCACCTGGCAGAGTGCGGTCTCGGAGGGTCGCGCGGCGCCGCTTGGCAGGCACACCGGCTGAACGTAAGGCGACAGGAGTGCGCAGCTGCCGTCCGCATCCTCCTGAAGGCGCAACAGAGCTAACCCGGGCGGAGAGGAGCGTGAGGCGGGGATGCCGGAGCTCCAAGCTCTCTTCCCGTTCCTGCGGGGCGCCCCCACGCACCCAGGTCGTGCTGGTAGCTGACGGGCGAGAAGGCCTCGTGCAAGCGGTAGGAGCGCACGGCCAATGTCTGGCACTGCTCACAGCTGTGGTTATGGCGTTCCTGGCCGAGCACCACCGTCAGATCTTCGGGTGCCGGCCTGCGGGGGGGTAGGGGAGAGGCAGCGTGCTCAGACCTGGCCACAAGCGTTCTGGGGAAGCCCCCTGCTCCCGAACCCCATCCCGTGTTCCAGCTTCCTCCCCGGGAGCTCCAGAGGGGCGTGGAAAGAAGGGTGGGGCGGGAGAAGGTAGGGCACGGGTTCGGGTGCAGCGTGGAAGTCGCGCTGGGAGACGGAGGAGCCGCGGCCCCTGGGGCGGCGCTGGGCGGGCGGGTACTCGCCGGTCCTGCAGGCAGTGAGCGGCCGTCAGCACCCAGCAGGGGGCGATGAGGCTGCCGGCGCAGAAACTGTGGCCCCAGTACAGCGCGGCGATGTAGGGGTGCGCCCCGCGCAGCGCCACCAGCCCGCCAACGACGCGGGTCATCGAAGACAGACTCTTGCGGAGCCGCTGCCCGCAGCTCAGTGGGCCGTTCCTGGTCAGGGAAGGCGGCTGCTCCCGCTTCGCCGGCAAGGCTGTGGAGGAGCCAGGGCTGAGGACGAGGAGCCCACGGCCGGCTGGCGGGAATCTAGCTCGCCTGGCGCCCTCTCGGCTCCTCCTTCCCCCGCCACTTCCTAACCTTCCGGGGTCTGGGACTGAGGCGGGGTCCGGGTCGTGGGCTGAGGCTTCGGCGGTGCCGGCTGCGGGGGCATGAGTGGGACATGAAGCCTAGGGGACACCGGGGTCGGAGGCGCCGCCTGGGTTGGGGTCTGGCACTGTGCCAGGTCGCAGTACTCCCAGCTCAGCCGGTCGCGGTTCAGCACGAAGCACCAAGGGCGGATGTCGTTGTCCGGGTTCCTGTAGCCACAGGAGGAGGCGCCGTTACAGCGCCGGGAGCCCAGAGCCCTGGGGCGGAGGGGTCACCCAGCCCCACGCGGCGCACCGGCAGAAGGCGTGGCCGCCCAGTCCCCAGTTCCGCGCTTGCTCGGCAGTCACGTTCCGGTAGGTGGCCTCCGAGGCCCACGGCTGACAGGGCGCACCCGAGAGCGTGGTCTTGGCCAGGCCGCGGTAGCTGAGCCCGCGGCCATCATAGCAGCTCGCCTTGGTGTCTGAGGAGAAAGGGGGCTCCCTGGGCAGCCAGGGCTGGGCTCTGCTGCCTCCCTCTCAGCCGCTTTCCGCACTCTCCCACCTCCTTCCTGGCAAGCCCGTCCCACCTAGGGGCTGGCCTTCTGCTTTCCCCAGACCCTCACTTACCCACGTCGCAGAAAGGTCCGGTGTAGCCCACCGGGCAGTGGCACAGGCGGTGGCCCTCCACCTCTAGGCAGCGACCCCCATGGAGGCACGGGTTGGCGCGGCAGGCTTGGGGAGGGAACGCAGTGAGTCACCCCCGGGCCTAAAGACCCCCCCGAGAGAGCTCTCCTTCCCCGCACACCACCCGGCCTCCTGCCAGCCTGTCTTCCTGACCCTCCTCCCTGGCCCGTTCCCAACCATCTGCTCACCCTGGCTGGCCAGCCGCTGGCAGTGGGCATCAGGACCCTTGCACTGGCATCTGGCCACAGCTGCTTGCTCAGATCTATACCATATCTCATTCTCGTGGAAAAACCGGAGAAGCTGAGGCTCAAAGCACTTCTCTGGGGACAAAGAGGGACAGTAGTCTCAGGAGAGTCTAGGACCATGCCAAGTCTCCACGTATCCAGCGACCTCTTCTGTAGGCCCAGGGTTGCCCCTGTCCCCAGCACCCCGCCCAGGTCCTCGGCATCTCCTCACCTCTCTGGCAGTGCTTTCCAGTGAGGTGTTGTGGACAGAGACAGTGGGGGCCGCTTGGCGTGTTCACACAGGTCCCTCCTTTCTGGCAGGGGCTGTGTTTGCTGCAGTGGTCTGAGAGATGGACATGGTGGAAGGAAGAGCAGGGAGCTGAGTCAGACAGCTGGGGATCAAGGCCCTACTTGAATCTACTTGCCTTGTGACCTTGCTACTCCAAGTTTCCAAGGCTTAGTTTACCCACCTGCAAAATGGGACCACTCCTTCCCAGAACTCTCCCTCTGGACTTCCAAAGGGTATTGTGGAGGGAGAGAAGGGGCTGGGCCCAGAATCCCAGGTGTGGGGGGGGCTGGTGATACCAGGAGAGTAATGAGGCAGGAGGAGAGAGCCCAGGGCCACCCCAGAGGCTGTGTGTAGCACCTTTCACTTTCTTGGGCTCCAGACAGTATCCCCATCGCTGGTCCTGATCAAAGTTGGGGGTGGTAGCACACCTGTAGAAAGAGACAAGGCTTCCCTGCTCTACCCAGGGGCCTGGCCCACCCTCCCCTATCACAGTCCACTCTCTCTCCAAGCAGAGTTCCTTGGACAGAAGGACAGGCAGGGTCCATGTCTCCCAGGCCCCTGCTCCAACTCCTCTGCGTAGTCTTACCAGGGCTGAGGGCCTGGCCGGCCCTTGTGGGTACATTTGTGGTACAGCTGCCGATGATACTGGAAGGGGAAGTGGCAGGGCTCCCCGGTGACAGTGAGAACTGCAGGGACAACACACTCTCTGAGGACTTCCCCTGTACTCAACTGCGCAGGCACTGTCCCTCAGGGTCTGGTCAGGAAAAGGACAGACCCTCAAAAAGGTCGCTGTGCATCAAAAACACTTTCTGCTTTAAAAGTTGGGTTCAGGGCTGGGCGCGGTGGCTCAAGCCTGTAATCCCAGCACTTTGGGAGGCTGAGGCGGGCGGATCACAAGGTCAGGAGATCGAGACCATCCTGGCTAATATGGTGAAACCTTGTCTCTACTAAAAATACAAAAAAATTAGCTGGGCGTGGTGGCAGGTGCCTGTAGTCCCAGCTACTCGGGAGGCCAGGGCAGGAGAATGGCGTGAACCCGGGAGGCGGAGCTTGCAGTGAGCCAAGATCACGCCACTGCACTCCAGCCTGGGCGACAGAGCGAGACTCCATCTTAAAAAAAAAGTTGAGTTCAGGAATCAGATAGCTGGAGTAGACTCCTGACTCCACCACCTGCTAGCTGTGTGACCTTGGGTAAGTCTGCAGTCCCAAGGCCAGGAAGAGCACTTGCCACAAAGTAGGCACTTAGTAATACTTGTTGAATGTTGAAGTCACTGTTAACCACTCTGATCTGAGCCTTGGTTTTCTTATCTGTAAAATAGCAGTAATAATAGTACAGTTGATCCTCATTATTCTCTGGTTCTGTATTTGAGAATGTGCCTACTTGCTAAATTTTATTTGTAACTCCCAAGTCAATACTTGAAATGCTTTCATGGCCATTTGTGGGCATGCACAGAGCAGTAAAAAATTTGCACATTCCCAGTTAAGGTTCAACAAGGCGTCAGCTCTCCTATTGAACCAGTGTCCTTTTCAGTCTACTTCGTGCAACGCTTTTCATACTTTGTGCTTTTGCTGGGGATTTTGCTTTTGGAAATGGCCTCTGAGCCTACTGCTGAAGAGCTGTGTAGTTCCTAAGCACAAGAAGGCTACCTTAGGGAGAAAGCGTGTGTCAAATGCACTTGATTCAGGTGTGAGCTATAGTGCCATCAGCTTAGCACTGATGAATCAGCAACACATATATTAAATAAAACGTCTTTAAACAGAATCACATAAAACAAGATTATATACTGTTGGTTGATGAAAATGTTGTGAACAGAGGCTCACAGGAACCTAATACTGTTTGCTAGTTCAATGTTCACTGTGATTTTATAGAACATAACCACCGCGAATAATGAGAATTGCCTGTGTCTTCTTCAGAGGAACTGTCGCGGGGCTTCATGAGATGATGCCGTGAAATGCTGAGCAGTGTCTGGCACAAAGTACCTGCTCAATAAGCTTTTGCCACTATTTTGTTAAAGGCAAAGTGCACTTGCCAAGGACCAAACCAGAACCAGGACAGTAAATGGAAATGGATCTGAGATGGACCTTTAAGATGCAAATGGGGGCCAGGTGCGGTGGCTCACGCCTGTAATCCCAGCACTTTGGGAGGCTAAGGTGGGCGGATCACCTGAGGGCAGGAGTTCAAGACCAGCCTGGCCAACATGGTGAAACCCCGTCTCTACTAAAAAATACAAAAATTAGCTTAGCTGAGCATGAAGGTGCGTGCCTGTAATCCCAACAACTCGGGAGGCTGAGGCTGAGAATCGCTTGAACCCAGGAGGCAGAGGTTGCAATGAGCCAAGATCGCGCCATTGCACTCCAGCCTAGGGGACAGAGTGAGACTCCATCTCAAAAAAAAAAAAAAAGATGCAAATGGGATGGACGGACGGAGAGGAGGGGGACCTTAGGCAGGGGATTAGTCAAGGATAGGGCACCCAGGTTGGGTAAGGCAAGAGAGAGGAGAAACTTTTGGGTGTGGGGTGAAGAGAGGAGGCTGAGGGAGTCCAGGGTTGGAATGTGTAGGCCTCAACGCCATGCTTAGGGACTCAACCCCACCAAGTCAGGCCCACCAGAGTAGGGTCCATCTGGTTCACAGGCCCTGCTATGTGCCACGCTCTAGGTAAATTTTTTTTTTTTTTTGAGACGGAGTCTTGCTCTGTTGCCCAAGCTGGAGTGCAATGGTGTGATCTTCGTTCACTGCAACCTTCACTTCCCAGGTTCAAGCAATTCTTCTGCCTCAGCCTCCCGAGTAGCTGGGACTACAGGCGCATGCCACCATGCCTGGCTAATTTTTGTACTTTTAGTAGAGATAGTGTTTCACCAAGTTGGCCAGGCTGGTCTCGAATTCCTGACCTCATGATCCACTGGCCTTGGCCTCCCAAAGTGCTGGGATTACAGGCATGAGCCACCGTGCCTGGTATCTAGGTAATTTAGTGTCTGGAAGAATGAAAGCAATGGGGAGCTATGGCAGAGCTTGAGGAAGGGGGAAATGGCAGGTACCCCTCATCTAAAAGGTAGTTTAATAATAAAAACTAATATTTGTAAAGCATTTCCATGTACCGGGTGTTGGGCTGAATACCTCACCTGGGTTTCCCTTCTCAACAACCCTAAGAGGTTTACTATTATCAACCTGGTTTCGCAGAAGGGGAAATTGAAGCTTGGAGAACTCAAATCACTCGCCCAAAGTCACCCAGCTCGTAAGTGATAAAGCCGGGATTCAGAGGCATTCAAATGCCAGAGACCAGCTCTTGATCCTTCCTTGCCCATTGAAGGCCCTGGCCTCTGTGTGGCATGAATGATGCCCACGAGATGTACTGGGGAAAGGAAAAGAAGGGGAGAAGCTGGGGAAACTGAGGAAGGCCGGCAGGATCCCAGGTGTGATGGCGCCAGCAGCACATATCTCAAGCACCTGCTCCGAGCCAGGCTCATGGGCACTTAGACACAGCCCATGCCCTGCCCTCAAGGATCACACAGCTCATGATCACTCTGGTGCCCATGGATATGAAACCTAGCACCAGGTAGGGACTAGGCTAGACTGCCCTGAGACTGCACACACTGCACCATACACATCCCCACCCAAGGGTTCTCGGGAGGAGGAGCCAGGCCGCTTACCGACTGTATGCTCTTCAGCTTTGTACTTATGCTCCTTGGGGGCTTTCCAAGGGGGAATCTACAAGGGAAAGAAGAAGGCAGGGAACTGACTAGAAGTCATAGCCTGCCACCGATCTGTTGCTAGTCTGCAGCTTCCTCTCACAGCCCAGAAATGCAGAGATTTCTTCCCAAGACCCAAACCCTTTCTATCTCCTCCCATTGTCTTCTTTTTTTTTTTTTTTTTCTTGAGATGGAGTCTCGCTCTGTCGCCCAGGCTGGAGTGCAGTGGTGCAATCTCAGCTCACTGCAAGCTCTGCCTCCCGGGTTCACGCCATTCTCCTGCCTCAGCCTCTCCGGGTAGCTGGGACTACAGGCACCTGCCACCACGCCCGGCTAATTTTTTTTTGTATTTTTAGTAGAGATGGGGTTTCACCGTGGTCTTGATCTCCTGACCTCATGATCCGCCCGCCTCGGCCTCCCAAAGTGCTGGGATTACAGGCGTGAGCCACCGCGCCCGGCCCCCATTGTCTTCTTAAGGCCCATCTCCCCCAGAAATGCAGGCTGTGCCCTTGTATCCACCCAGTCTGGTTGTCTGTCTCCTCTGCCTGGGCCTTTGGGGCTGGCCTCACCTTTCCACATAGGCCTCCTAGTCACCTGGACCCACAGGTCATGAGCAGAGGCCGTGGCTCATGGCTGTGATAGCGACACCCCAGAACCATCCTGGGACAATCCTGGTTCCCACAGCACTCACCAAAAGTGTTGACTCTAGGCTCATCAGCAGGAACCCCAGGAGCAGCAGAGCCTTCATGGCGTCTGTCCGTTGGTCCAACTGCCTGCCCAGGAGTCCAGATCAATAGGACTGGCCAAAGGTCTTGGAAATAGAGATTGGTCAAGCTGCCCTCCTGAGCCTGGTGGGGCACAGGCTGTTTGTGGAAAGCCAAGTGGAGCGACTTCCTTGGTCACTCCTTGAGGGCCAGAAAGTTGGGAGTTTGTGGGTGGGAGTGGAATGAAGAGCTGGGCTCCCCCTCTCTTTTCTAGATAGTGGAACTAGAAGCAGAAGAATGGACGTTCTTGTGCTCTTGGTCCTGTGGAGATCAGGAGGTTAAGGAGGTCAAAGAGAAGCTCCCTTTTGTGGGGATCTTGGAGTCCACTGTGAAGTGTGTTCATTTTCTATTGTCATGTAACAAATTACCATAAACTCAGCAGCTTACAACAATACCCACTTTTAATTTTCTTTTTTCTTTTTTTTTTTTGAGACGGAGTCTCGCTCTGTCGCCCAGGCTGGAGTGCAGTGGCTCCATCTCCGCTCACTGCAAGCTCTGCCTCCCGGGTTCACACCATTCTCCTGCCTCAGCCTCCCGAGTAGCTGGGATTACAGGCCCCGCCACTGCACCCAGCTAATTTTTTGTATTTTTAGTAGAGACGGAGTTTCACCATGTTAGCAAGGATGCTCTCGATCTCCCGACCTCGTTATCCACCTGCCTCGGCCTCCCAAAGTGCTAGGATTACAGGCGTGAGCCACCGCGCCCAGCCTTAATTTTCTTTTTTTGAGACAGAGTTTCGCTCTTGCTGCTCAGCTAGAGTGAAATGGCATGATCTCAGCTCACTGCAACTTCTGCCTCCCAGGTTCAAGAGATTCTCCTGCCTCAGTCTCCCAAGTAGCTGGAATTATAGGCAACCACCACCATGCCCAGCTAATTTTTGTATTTTTAGTAGAGACAGGGTGTCATCATGTTGTCCAGGCTGGTCTCAAACTCTTGTCCTCAGGTGATCCACTCACCTCGACCTCCCAAAGTGCTGGGATTACCGGCGTGAGCCACTGCGCTCGGTCAATACCCACTTATTAGTTCACAACTCTGTAGTTAAAAAAGCCCATGCTGCATGACTGGATTTTCTGCTCCGGATATCACAAAGCTGAGATCAAGGCTGAGTTCTCTGGAGGCTCTGGGGGAAGATTCACTTCCAAGCTCATTCAGGTTGTCTGCAGAATTCAGTTCCTTATGGTTGTAGGAATGGAGTCCTTACTTCCTTGCAGGCTGTCAGCCAGGGGCTATCCTCGGCTCTTAGAGGCCACCTGTATTTCTGGTCATGTGTCTCCTTTTTTTTTTTTTTTTTGAGATGGAGTTTCGCTCTGTCACCCAGGCTGGACTGCAGTGGCGCGATCTCGGCTCACTGCAACCTCCGCCTCCTGGGTTCAAATGATTCTCCTGCCTCAGCCCCTCAGCCTCCTGGGTAGCTGGGACTACAGGCACATGCCACCACGCCCAGCTAATTTTTTGTATTTTTAGTAGAGACAGAGCTTCACCGTGTTAGCCAGGATGGTCTGGATCTCCTGACCGTTATCCACCCACCTTGGCCTCCCAAAGTGCTGGGATTACAGGCCTGAGCCACCGCGCCGGGCCATGTGTCTCCTTTTAAGAACTCACCTAGGCCGGGCGCAGTGGCTCATGCCTGTAATCCCAGCACTTTGGGAGGCCGAGGTGGGCGGATCACAAGGTCAGGAGATTGAGACCATCCTGGCTAACATGGTGAAACCCCGTCTCTACTAAAAATACAAAAAATTAGCTGGGCGTAGTGGCGGGCGCCTGTAGTCCCAGCTACTCGGGAGGCTGAGGCAGGAGAATGGCGTGAACCTGGGAGGCGAGGTGGAGCTTGCAGTGAGCCGAGATTGTGCCACTGCACTCCAGCCTGGGTGACAGAGCGAGACTCTGTCTCAAAAAAAAAAAAAAAAAAAAAAAAAAGAACTCACCTGATTAGGTCAGGCCCACCAAAGCCGTTCTCCTTTTCTTTTCTTTTTTTTTTTGTTTTTTTGAGACAGAGTCTGGCTCTGTCACCCAGGCTGGAGTGCAGTGGCACACTCTCGGCTCACTGCAAGCTACGCCTCCTGGGTTCATGCCATTCTCCTGCCTCAGCCTCCCGAGTAGCTGGGAATACAGGCACCCGCCACCACGCCCAGCTAATTTTTTGTATTTTTAGTAGAGATGGGGTTTCACCATGTTAGCCAGGATGGTCTGGATCCGCCCACCTTGGTCTCCCAAAGTGCTGGGATTACAGGTGTGAGCCACCGCGCCTGGCCCTGCCATTCTCCTTATTTTAAGGTCAAACAATTTGGGACTTAAATTACATGTGCAAAATTCTTTCACAGAAGCATCTACATTCATGACAGAATAACTGGGAGGTGTGCAAACACCAGGGGTAGAGATCTTGGGGCCATCTTAGCATTCTACCAACCACAGGAAATGAGGCAAGAAAGCAAATGATTTCATGAGAAAAGTGCTAAACCAAGGGGCACTAAGATGTGCAGCTGGAACATGAGAAGAAGGTGGGGTGCACGTGTGCTGCCCAGCATCTGTCCTGGTTCAGTAATGACACTTTGATTTTTCCTTTAGCAACGACTCCTCTCTTACTTCTTCCATGGGCTCTGGTGCTGCCAACTCTACCCTCAGAACTAGGGCTAGGGGTGTGGCCTAGGTCTGGCCAATCAGAGCATGACATCTCTAATCCACAGTGATTGGTTCAGAGATAAGCATATACACAATTTAGGCCAATTAAAGTGCTAGCTTGGGACTTTTGCCAGAACTTTTGGGAAAGCAAAAAAGTTGCAGTGGGGTTACTAAGCACAGAGCATGTGGGTCTGAACACGTTGATGATCACCTTTGTCACTGTCTAGGGAGGGCCTGTTTGAGAATGAAGCCTACGCATAGGAAAAACAAAGCAAACAGGGCAGGAAGGATGGAGAGATGCTGTGGTAGACAGCCTCAAAGACAGCCCCCATTGATCCTCACCACCTAGGATTCATGCCCTTGTACAGTGTCTTCCCACATTGAGTTAGGGCTGTTCTGTGTGTCCATCAGAATGTGACAGAAGTGGCTGGGTGCAGTGGCTCAGGCCTGTAATCCCAGCACTTTGGGATGCCAAGGCAGGCGGATCACTTGAGGTCAGGAGTTCAGACCGGCCTGGCCAACGTGTTGGCCAAACCCCGTCTGTATGAAAAATACAAAAATTAGCCGGGCGTAGTGGCGTGTGCCTGTAATCCCAGCTACCCGTGAGGCTGAGGCAGGAGAATCGCTTGAATCCAGGAGGTGGAGGTTGTAGTGAGCAGAGATTGTGCCATTGCACTTCAGCCTGGGCGACAGAGACTGTGTCAAAAAATATATATATGTATATGGCAGAAGTGAGGGTGTTGGACTTCCAAGCCCAGGTCATAAAAGACATTGCAGTTTCTGCCTCAGTCTCTTAGGTTGCTCACTCTGGAGGAAGCCAGCCACTATGTTGTGAGGACACACATGCAGCCCTGCAGAGAAGCCCATGTAGGGAGAAAGGAAAGCGTCCTGCTGACAGCCAGTGCCAATTGGACAGCCACATGAATGAGCTGCCTTGGAAGTGGATACTGCAGCCCTGACTGACATTTGGCTTGCAATCTTATGAAAGACCTCAAGGCAAAACTGACCATCGGAAACTGTGATAAATCATCATTAAATGTTGTTGCTTTAAGCCACAAGTTAGGGTGATTTGTTACATGACATTTGAGAACTAGTACTGATGGATTGATTTCTCATGACCTTGAGAGCCTAGATCCTAAAACTAGAAGCATCCTTAAGACTTGGTCAGTTATGGCCAGGCAGAGTGGCTCATGCCTGTAATCCCAACACTCTGGGAGGCTGGGGAGGACTTGAGGATCGCTTGAGCCCAGAAGTTCAAGACTGATGTAGGCAACATAGTGAGATCCCATCTCTCCAAAAAAATTTAACATTAGCCAGGCATGGTGGTGTGTGCCTGTAGTTCCGGCTACTTGTGAGGCTGAGGCAGGAGGATTGCTTGAGCCCAGAGGTCCAGAATGCTGTGAGCCGTGATTGTGCCACTGCACTCCAGCCTGGGAAGCAGACTGAGACTATATCTCAAAAAAAAAAAAAAAAAAGACGGCCGGGCGCGGTGGCTCACTCCTGTAATTCCAGCACTCTAGGAGGCCGAGGCAGGCGGATCACGAGGTCAGGAGATCGAGACCATCCTGGCTAACACAGTGAAACCCCGTCTCTACTAAAAATACAAAAAAAATTAGCCGGGCATGGTGGCAGGCGCCTGTAGTCCCAGCTACTGGGGAGGCTGAGGCAGGAGAATGGCGTGAACCTGGGAGGCGGAGCTTGCAGTGAGCCAAGATAGCGCCACTGCAGTCCGGCCTGGGCAAAAGAGCAAGACTCTGTCTCAAAAAAAAAAAAAAAAAAAAAAAAAAAAAGACTTCTCAGTTATATGAGCCAATAAAACCAATTTGAGTGGACTTCTGTCACTTTCAGTTAGAGTCCTAAGTTATACAAAGTAACTTATGGGAAATGAAGACTGAATGTAGCAATTTATTAATTCTGCTGGAAGAGAGGCAGGCTGTGGAAGACTTCCTGGAACAGAAACGCAGAAAGAGGAGGGCAGGAGAGGAGGGGCACCTTTCCAACCACTGATTTCAAAGGTAACTGGTTTCAAAGTCATTGATGTGACAGCTGTTAACTCCATGATGAAAGTGAAACTATTAGATATATTGACGAGTCATTAAAGCGAAAGCACCTTTGTCACCTTTTTTTGTTGTTTTAGAGAGACACGGTCTCACTAAGTTGCCCAGGCTAGCCTGGAACTCCTGGGCGCAAGTGATCCTCTCACTTCATCCTCCTGAGTAGCTGGGATTACAGGTGCATGCCACTATGCCTGGCTCTGTCAGTTCTTGATTGCACCTGAGTATAGACCCTGGCCCTAAGGCCACTCCCACACTGGCTCCTTCCTCTTGGGGAGAAGGCAGCTGTTCCTCTAAATGGAAGGGGCCTTTTGAACAGGTCTTCGCCACAAGTAGGGGTTTGCAGGCAGAGTGAGTAATACAACTGCACAGAAGCCTGAATGCAGCGTGTCAAATGGGGAACGTGGTGAGCATAGAGTGCCTTGTAGGGAGTGTGAGATGAGGCGTGAGGTGGACATTAATGGGCATTTCGATGTTCAATATCCATCTCCCTTCCTCTTCCTCTCCCGGTTTCATTTTGTGATCACCCCTCCCCAGTTGTGGTGGTGAAAGGGTACTTTATTATTATTTTTATTTATTTATTTATTTATTCGAGATGGAGTTTCGTGCTGTCGCCCAAGCTGGACTGCAATGGTGCGATCTCGGCTCACTACAACCTCTGCCTCCCAGGTTCAAGTGATTCTCCTGCCTCAGCCTCCCGAGTAGCTGCCATTACAGGCGTGTGCCACCATGCGCAGCTAATTTTTTGTATCTTTAGTACAGACCAGGGCTTCATCATGTTGGCCAGGCTGGTCTCTAACTCCTGACCTCATGATCTGCCCACCTCGGCCTCCCAAAGTGCTGGAATTACAGGCATAAGCCACCACACCCGGCTGAAAGGGTACTTTCTAGAGACCATCTCCACTATGGAAGCCTAATGGACCAGACCAACCTCTCCCTACCGTAGTATAGCCAGAGGGACCTAAACTCAGCCAATAGTGTTTTCTCCCAGGGCTCTGAATCCTGATCAAGCCACACAAGGATGGCAGGAAAAGCTGGAGGTCTGGCATTGCACCACCTGTGCCCTGACCACATCATCCCGGCTACAAGGCATTAAGTCAGGATGCCTTCCAAAAACCAAGCGTATGCAGTAGGGCAATTCAAATTCATCATCCCATGTCACCAGATGTCTGGAGCAGCGGGAGTCCAGGAACAATGCTTTCAGTGGTTCAACAATGTCATCAGGAACCCAAGTTCTTTCCGTTTTTGTTTGTCTTCAGTGTGCAGACCGTCAGGCTGCCTGCCCTCATGGTCACAAGATGGCTGTCACAGCTCCAGGAATCACACTTAAACTCAATTATGTTCAAGTAAAGAAGAGGCACCTTCCCTTCCACTAGCTCCTTCTTAGAAATGAGGAACCCTCCCTCAAATATCAAGCAGACCTCCCCTCATGCTTTCTTAGCTAGAATGGGCTCACATGACACCCCTAAGCCATGTTTGGCAAGGATAAGGGGATCCCCATCACTGGCCTAAACCTATTAACCCTGGATCTGGGTCAGAGGCATGTCAGGTAAAGTGACCACTGGAACAGAAATGGGACTCTGCAAACAGGGAAGAGGGGTGGCATGGATATTAGGTGGACAACTTTGGTGTCTGCTCAAGGGAAATCACTGTACTTCCTGCTTCCTAGTCTTCCAGTGGCTCTTAATTCCTGCACATTTCCAAGCCTATTCCTTCTAGTTGATGCCGTGAACTCCCGAAGGCCTTCTCACAAAGTAAATTCCCTTTTGTTGAAGCAGCTAGAGTCATTTTCTGTTGCTTGCAACCAAAAGCTCTCTCTTCCTCATGCTCCCAGCCTACTTAGCCACCTAATTCTGTTCATTCCACTACTTAAATATTTTTCTTCTTTTTCTTTTTTGAGGCAGGGTGTCACTCTGTTGCTCAGGCTAGAGTGCAGTGGCGTGATCATGGCTCACGGCAGCCTTAACGTCCCAGGCTCTAAGCAAGCCTCCCACCTCAGCCTCCCAAGTAGCTGGGATACAGACGTGCAGCACCACACCCAGCTAATTTTTTAATTTTTTGTAGAGGTGAGGTGTCACTATGTTCCCGAGGTTGGTCTCAAACTCCTGGGCTCAAGCTGTCTCCTCAACCCGAGCTTCCCAAAGTACTGAGATTACAGGTATGAGTCACCGCACCAGGCTACATAAATATTTCTTCAATCTCTCCATGTCTCTCAATTTCTACTGCCCCTTCTTTGACGTCCAGAAAATTCAAGGTAGCTACAGCTGCGAAACATAATTTGAGAGCCTGTGATGGACGTCTATCATTTCCTGTTTACCATTCATTCTCCCTGCTTCTAGAAATGGCCCTCAGTGTTTCTTTGGGGAATCGCTCCTCCCCACCCTGCGTCAATATACATAAAATAAAGCCTACCCTATCCCTTGGCTGAGGGTGGAGTGGGCATTTGATCTAGACCTGGCCAATCGGAACACCACCTCTGTCTTCAGCAATTGGTTCAAAATGAACACCTGAATTAGCTGGGCGTGATGGTGCACGCCTGTGGTCCCAGCTACCTAGGAGGCTGAGGTGGGATGATGGCTTGAGCCTAGAAGGCAGAGGTTGCAGTGAGCCAAGATCGCACCACTGCACTCTAGCCTGGACAACAGAGCCAGACTCTATCTCAAAAGAAAGAAAGAAAAAAAAAAGAACACCTAACCCACATCAAACCAGTGAGAGGCAGCCCCAGGATTTTTGCTGGAATTATAAAGCTAGAGGCTTTCTCTTTCCACGGAGGTTGCCACATTCCTAACAAATGAGCCTGGAGCTGCTGGCAGCCATCTTTAACATCTCAGAAGGAGAACCTGCCTGAGAATAAAGATAATAAAGATTAAAAGCAGAGCCAGGGTGTGGGCGCTGGGTGCGGTGGCTGTAATCCCAGCACTTTGGGAGGCTGAGGTGGATGGATCATCTGAGGTCAGGAGTTCGAAACCAGCCTGGCCAACATTGTGAAACCCTGCCTGTACTAAAAATACAAAAAAATTAGCTGGGTGTAGTGGCGCGCCTATAACCCCAGCTACCTGGGAGGCTGAGGCAGGAGAATTGTTTGAACCTGGGAGGCAGAGGCTGCAGTGAGCTGAGATTGCATCACTGCACTCCAGCCTGGCAAAAGAGTAAGACTCCATCTCAAAAAAAAAAAAAGAGCAGAGCCAGGGTATGAAAAAGACAGAT
Source organism: Nomascus leucogenys (assembly GCF_006542625.1). Classification (NCBI taxonomy): domain Eukaryota; kingdom Metazoa; phylum Chordata; class Mammalia; order Primates; family Hylobatidae; genus Nomascus; species Nomascus leucogenys. Next base: position 239,295 of record NW_022095789.1, on the reverse strand, counting down.
TTTGGGCCGGGTGCGGTGGCTCACGCCTGTAATCCCAGCACTTTGGGAGGCCAAGGCGGGTGGATCACGAGGTCAAGAGATCGAGACCATCCTGGCCAACATGGTGAAACCCCATCTCTACTTAAAAAAACAACAATTAGCCTGGAGTGGTGGCACGAAACTGTAATCCCAGCTACTCAGGATGCTGAGGCAGGAGAATTGCTTGAACCAAGGAGGCGGAGGTTGCAGTGAGCTGAGATGGCGCCACTGCACTCCGGCCTGGTGACAGAGTGAGACTCCATCTCAAAGAAAGAAAAGAAAAGAAAAAGACAGATTTTGAATGACTATAACACCATTTGAGACCCAGCATCCAGAGACGCTTGAAGTCAGAACCACCGCCTATGCTTTTCTGTTACTTGAACCCCAAAATTCCTTTTTTTGCCTGAGCTAATTTTAGTTTCAACCAAAAGTCCTAACTTATGCTGCCAGAGTTCATACACTGTTACCAGGAAGTTCCCAAAACAAAACAAAACAAAACAAACCCCTTCATGTGATCATGATGGGTAAGTCAGTAGTTTAAAGGACAGGAAAATACTGACTGTATAAGCAGGGTAGGGAAGCACTGGACTTGAGTCAGGAAGCCTTCCACTCCCACCTTGGCCACCGCCCCGCAGTGTGACGACGGCTAAGGAGCTTGGCCTCTCTCAACCTGCATTGCCACACCTCTGTAGGGAGGGATGGGCACTCATGCTGTTTGGTAGACTTGTTGAGGTGTTTGAATGGGATTGCATGTGAAAAGGCAGAGCTGGAGTGAGGTTGGAGCTCAATCCATAGAAGTGTACAAAGAAACTTTCCAATGTGGATACATTTTTCTCTGTAATTTCTGCACACTTGTCCCCAGATCTTCTTGCACATCTGGCTGTCTTCCACCAACTGCTTTAGACCAGAGCAGAAAGGCACTGTCCCCTTGCCCTGGCTTCTGTCTTTCTACAGCCGGGCTGTGGGTCCATGGGATGAGAAACCATCGAGTTCCTGCTCACAGGTTTCTGGATACGCACAGACACACACAAACCCCCTTCCTCTTTATTTTTATTTTTTTGAGACAGTCTCGCTCTGTCTCCCAGGCTGGAGTGCAATGGCACAATCTCGGCTCACTGCAACCTCCGCCTTCTAGGTTCAAGCGATTCCCCCCAGCCTCCCGAGTAGCTAGGATTACACACACCGGCCACCACACCGGGCTAATTTTTGTATTTTTAGTGGAGACAGGGTTTCACCATGTTGGTCAGGATGGTCTCAAACTCCTGACCTTGTGATCTGCCCACCTCGGCCTCCCAAAGTGCTGGGATTACAGGTGTGGGCCACCATGCCCGGCCCCCCCTTCCTCTTTAGCAGGGACTTGGGACATAGATTTCACGTGGTTGAATAACTGCCCAATTCAAGGAGACGTTGGGGGGATCAGAAGGTACCCAGCCTGCCATCCTTCACACCTTGGCTGGTGGCACTGTTGCTTCCCCAGTCAGACTGTTGAGATACAGCCTTTCTTTCTTTTTTTTTTTTTGAGATGGAGTCTCGCTCTTGTCGCCCAGGATGGAGTGTAATGGCACGATCTTGGCTCACTTCAACCTCCGCCTCCCCGGTTCAAGCAATTCTCCTGCCTCAGCCTCCCAGGTAGCTGAGATTACAGGTGTGTGCCACCACACCCAGCTAATTTTTTTGCATTTTTAATAGAAGACGGGGGTTTCACCATGTTGGCCAGGCTGGTCTTGAACTCCTGACCTCAGGTGATCCGCCTGCCTCGGCCTCCCAAAGTGCTGGGATTACAGGCGTGAGCCACCACTCCTGGCCAAGATAGAGTCTTTACACAAATAAAAGCCCGTCTTTCTTCCAGACCAGTGCCATCTGAGAGAACTTTCCGTGATCGTGTATGTTTTTTCTGTGTTGTCTGATACAGTAGCCACTGATCACGCAGGGCTATTGAGCACTTGAAATGTGGCCAGTGTCACTGAGGAACTAAAGTTTGATTTTTTTATTGTTAGTTTTGAGACCGGGTCTCAATCTGTTGCCCAGGCTGGAGTGCAGTGGTGCCATCATAGCTCACTGCAGCCTCAACCTACTAGGCTCAAGCCATCTTCCCACCTCAGCCTCCTGAGCAGCTGGGACTACAGGCCTGAGCCATCATGCTTGGCTATTTTTTGTAGTTTTTGTAGAGACAGAGTTTTGCTGTGTTGCCTAGGCTGGTCTTGAACTCCTGGGCTCAAGTGATCCTCCTCCTGCCTTCCAAAGTCCTGGGATTAGAGGCATGAGACACTGCGCCTGGCCTTGATTTAATATATATATATTTTGAGATGGAGTTTCACTCTTGTTGTCCAGGCTGGAGTACAATGGAGTGATCTCAGCTTACTGAAACCTCTACCTCCCGGGTTCAAGTGATTCTCCTGCCTCGGCATCCCAAGTAGCTGGGATTACAGGTGCTTGCCACCACACCCGGCTAATTTTTGTATTTTTAGTAGAAACGAGTTTCACCATGTTGACCAGACTGGTCTTGAACTCCTGACTTCAGGTGATCCACCCGCTTCGCCCTCCCAAAATGCTGGGATTACAGGCGTGAGCCACTGCACCCGGCCAAATTTAATTAATTTAAATAGCCACATGTGACTAGGTGCTACCATATTGGACAGTGCAGCTCCTGACGGATGCAGGAAGAAGCTCAGTGTGTGGCTGCTGGTGCACACCGAATAAGGAGGAGAGGGCATGAAATAACGCTAGAGAGGGAAACAGGGCGCGGATCAAGTTGGGCCATTGTGGGCCATGGGGAAGAATATAGGGTTTTTAACATTTTAATTGTTCATTTTTTGTAGAGATAGGTCTCACTATGTTGTTGCCCAGGCTGGCCTTGAACTCCTAGGATCAAGTGATCCTCCCACCTCAGCCTCCCAAGTAGCTGGGACTACAGGAGGTTTTTTTTTTATTATGATTTATTTATTTTTTTGCGACAGTTCTTGCTCTGTTGCCCAGGCTGGAGTGCAATGGTATGATCATGGCTCACTGCAGCCTCAAGGAGATTTTATTTTTTAAGTGTAATGAGAAGTGTATTTATCTATGGCTGCATAACAAATTGTCCCAGAATTTAGCAGCTTAAAATGACATTTATGGAGACTGATTTCAATGATAACTCCAGTTCTCTCACTCTTTTTTTTTTTTTTTTGAGACAGAGTCTCACTCTGTTGCCTAGGCTGGAGTGTACAGTGACACGATTTTGGCTCACTGCAACCTCTGCCTCCTGGATTCAAGGGATTCTCCTGCCTCAGCCTCCCGAGTAGCTGGGACTACAGGTGCCCACCACAACACCTGGCTAGTTTTTATACTTTTAGTAGAGATGGTGTTTCACTATGTTGGCTAGGCTGGTCTCGAACTCCTGACCTCACGATTGGCCTGCCTTGGTCTTCCAAAGTTCTGGGATTACAGGCGTGAGCCACTGCTCCTGGCCAATTAAACTTTTATTTTATTTTATTTTTTTGAGACAGAGTTTCTCTCTTGTTGCCCAGGCTGGAGTGCAATGGCAGGATCTCGGCTCACCGCAACCTCTGCCTCCCGGGTTCAAGCGATTCTCCTGCCTCAGCCTCCTGAGTCGCTGGGATTACAGGCATGTGCCACCACGCCTGGCTAATTTTGTATTTTCAGTAGAGATGGGGTTTCTCTATATTGGTCAGGCTGGTCTTGAACTCCTGACCTCAGGTGATCCACCCACCTTGGCCTCCCAAAGTGCTGGGATTACAGGCGTGAGCCACCACTCCCGGCCATAAACTCTTTTTAAAAAAGATATTTATGGGTCACAGTTTCTATGGGTCAGGAACCCGGCACTGTTTAACTGAGTGCCACTGGATCAGCATTTCTCACAAGGCTGCATCGGAGGGTCAGCTGAGGCTGCTGGGGGAAGGATCCACTTTCAATTTCACTTACAAAGCAGTTGGCTAGAGACATCAGTTGCCTGCCACATAGGTCTCTCCATCTCACAACCTAGCAGCTGGCTTCTCTCAGACTGAGCCAGTGAGGGAGCAAGAGGAGTTACCTAAGATGGTAGCCACAATCTTAGTAATCTCATGTTGGAAATGACATTCCATCACTTTGGCTGCATTCCTTCCATTGGAAGTGAGTCAGGCTGGGTGCCGTGGCTCACGCCTGTAATCCCAAGACTTTAGGAGGCCAGGGAGGGAGGATTGCTTGAGCCAGGAGTTTGACACCAGCCTGGGCAACAGAGGGAGACTCTATCTCTACAAAAAAATTAATTAGCTGGGTATGGTGGCATGCGCGTGTAGTCCTAGGTACTCGGGAGGCTGATGTAGGAGGATCTATTGGGCCCAGTAGGTGGAGGCTGCATTAAGCTCTGATCGCGCCACTGCACTCCAGCCTGAGTGACAGAACAAGACCCTGTCTCTTAGGGAAAAAAATGTGGCCCAGCACAGTGACTCACGCCTGTAATCCCAGCACTTTGGGAAGCCGAAGGAGGTGGATCACCCAAGGTCAGGAGTTTGAAACCAGCCTGGCCAACATGGCGAAACCTCATCTCTACTAAAAATACAAAAATTAACCAGGCGTGGTGGGCGGCGCCTGTAATCCCAGCTACTCGGGAGGCTGAGGCAGGAGAATTGCTTAAACCCAGGAGGCGGAGGTTGCAGTAAGCCAAGATTGCACCACTGCACTCCAGCCTGGGTGACAGAGCGAGACTCTGTCTAAAAAAAAGAAAAGGCCAGGGGCAGGCCGGGCCTGGTGGCTCACGCCTGTAATCCCAGCACTTTGGGAGGCAGAGATGGGCAGATCACTTCAGGTCAGGAGTTCAAAACCAGCCTGGCCAACACGGTGAAACCCCATCTCTACAAAAATTAACTGGGCATAGTGGCACGCGCCTATAGTCCCAGCTACTCGGGAGGCTGAGGCAGGAGAATTGCTTGAACCCGGGAGGCGGAGGTTGCAGTGAGTGGAGATCAAGCCACTGTACTCCAGCCCGGCAACAGAGCGAGACTCCCACAGAGCGAGACTCCGTCTCAAAAAAAAAAAAAAAGAAAAAGAAAAGATGCCGGGTGTGGTGGCTCACACCTGTAATCCCAGCAATTTGGGAGACCAAGGCGGGCGGATCACGAGGTTAGGAGTTCGAGACCAGCCTGGCCACATGGTGAAACCCCGTCTCTACTAAAAATACAAAAAATTAGCCAGGCGTGGTGGTGAGCGCCTTTGATTCCAGCTGTCCGGGAGGCTGAGGCGGGAGAATTGCATGAACCCAGGAGGTGGAGGTTGCAGTGAGCTGAGATCGTGCCATTGCACCCCAGCCTGGGTAAGGAGAGCAAAACTCCATCTCAAAAAAAAAAAAAAAAAAAAAAGTGAGTCAGGAGGTCCACCTGACACTTAAGGGGATCTCAAGGGTGTGAATACAAGGAAAAAGCAGAGATCCACGGCCCAGGAAGAAGCAGAGATCCGTGGCGGCAGGGGTACCTTAGAGGTTGCCTACCACAGGCAGCCACTGGAGAGTTCTGAGTAAGAGAGTGACAGGATCTGGCTGATTGCTTTTAAGACAGGCCATCCAGTCACACAACACAAGATTAAAGGTGCAAAAGGGAATAGGGTGAAAAACCTCCCTTCCACTCCTGTCCCCAGCCATTTAACTACCCCTTCCCAGATGCGAGCAGCATTTCCGCTGCCTCACGTGGCCTTCCCAAGGTGGCCAGCATGTATATAAGCAAAACTGTCTGTGGTGGTTGTTAGTGTTGTTCACCAAGTATTTCTAATTCTTTTCTCCTTCCAGGCCTGTAGTAGTGAGGCCAGGTACCTGTTTCTGCAGTACAAACTACTCCAAACTTAAACAGTGGCCTGTTTTATCATGCTCATGGATTCTGTGGGTCGGGAATTCAGGCGGGACTCAGCAGGGAAGATGCCAGGGGCCTCAGCTGGATACTTGCATGGTTGGGGGTGACCCAAATTGCCAGGAGCTAGAATTATCATATGGAGGCTTCTTCACTCACACGTCTGGTGCTTGGGGTGGGATGACTGGATCATCCCAGCATCCTGGGCTCAGCTGGGATTGTCAACCACAGTAGAGCACACACGTGTGGCCTCTCCATTTGGCTAGGGCTTCTCACAGCAGCAGCTGACAGTGAGGAAACAGCCCAAGAGGACAGTTCTGGAGAGCCGGCATTTTATGGCAGCCAGGCTGTACGGCCTTTCCTGACCTGGTCTCAGACTTCACTCTGCGTCATTTCCACCATATTCTACCGATGACAAGAGAGTCATTAAGGTCAGACCAAATTCAAGGGGAGGGAAATTAAACTCTATCTCTTGCTGCGGGGGTGGCAAGATTCCATTGCAGAAGTGCCCGTGGGATGGGAATGCATTGTCACACTCATCTTTAGAAAATATAATCTGCCATAGTAATGTTGTGTCTCCCCACTCCTTTAGTTATTTATTTATTTATTGAGACAGAGTCTCACTCAGTCTCCCAGGCTGGAGTGCAGTGGAATGATCTCGGCTCACTGCAGTCTCCGCCTCCTGAGTTCCAGCGATTCTCCCACCCCAGCCTCCCAAGCAGCTGGGATTACAGGCATGCAACACCACGCCTGGCTAATTTTTGTATTTTTAGTAGAGACGGGGTTTCACCATGTTGGCCGGGCTGGTCTCAAACTCCTGACCTCAGGTGATTCACCAGCCTTGGCCTCCCAAAGTGCGGGGATTACAGGCATGAGCCACCGCACCGGCCCTTCTCCCCACCCCTTGAAAGCTACTTGTGGCCATGTGGTTTGCTTTGACCAATGAAATGTGAGCAGAAGTGACTTCTGTCACTTTTGGGTGCGAGCTTTAAGGACCATTGTTATGATTTACTAAATTTCCCATTTCCTTTTACTACCTGCCATTGTAGAAGCACAAATTGCAATGAAGCCCCTACTATGCTGGGGCCCTGAGTGACTACTATGTGTAGAGCCAGCCCACCACCTATCAAGCTGTGTTGGATATGTGGTGTATGTGGGAAATGAACTTTTGTTGCTTTAGGTCACTTAAACTTGGGATTGTTTGTTACTACAGCAGAACCTAATCTATCCAGATCCTTCTTTTTTTTTGAGACAGAGTCTCACTCTGTCACCCAGGCTGGAATGCACGATCTCGGCTCACTGCAACCTCTACCTCCTGGATTCAACCGATTCTCCTGCCTCAGCCTCCCGAGTAGCTAGGATTACAGACTCACGCCACCATTCCCAGCTAATTTTTATGTTTTTTAGTAGAGATGGGCTTTCACCATGTTGGCCAGGCTGGTCTTAAACTCTTGACCTCAGGTGATCCGCCCAGCTCAGCCTCCCAAAGTGCTAGGATTACAGGCGTGAGCCACCATGCCCAGCCCAGACACTTCTTAATGCAAGCCTTACACACTGTTCTGCACCCTGATTTTTTCCACTTAACAATATATCTTGGAGATTGTTTGTATCAGTATACGAGCACTCCCACACTTTTTTTTTTTTTTAACAGCTACATCGTATTCCCAGGTAGGAAAGGACCACATTTTACTTAATCAATCTCTATTAAGGACAATTAGTATGATCCATCTTTTTGGACAATGCTGCAACGAATAACCTTAAACATTTCTTTTTTTTTTTTTTTTTTTTGAGACAGAGTCTCACTCTGTCATCCATGCTAGAGTGCAGTGGTACAATCTCGGCTCACTGCAACCTCCGCACCTGGCTGAGTTTTGGATTTTTAGTAGACATGGGGTTTTGCCATGTTGGCCAGGCTGGTCTTGAACTCCTGGTCTCAAGTGATCCTCCTGCCTCTGCCTCCCAAAGTGCTGGGATTACAGGTGTGAGCCACCAGGCCCCACCAGCCTTAAGCATTTATCTTGCTTGAGTGCAACGATATTTGTTTCTTTTGAGACAGAGACTTACTCTGTCACCCAGGCTGGAGTACAATGGCACGATCTCAGTTCACTGCAACCTCCGTCTCCCAGGTTCAAGCAATTCTCCTGCCTCAGCCTCTCAAGTAGCTGGGATTACAGGCACCCGCCACCATGCCTGGCGAATTTTTTAAATTTTAGTAGAGATGGGGTTTTGCCATGTTGGCCAGGCTGGTCTCAAACTCCTGCCCTCATGGTCCACCCGCCTTGACCTCCCAAAGTGCTAGGATTACAGGTGTGAGCCACAGCACCCGACTAAGTGCAATGATATTTGTAAGACAGATTCCTAGATGTGCACATCTCAGATGGTTGGTGGCAGATTTTCCCTTTTACTTATTTATTTATTTAGTTAGTTAGTTAGTTATTTTTGAGATGGAGTCTCGCTCTGTTGCCCAAGCTGTAATACACTGGCGTGATCTTGGCTCACTGCAACCTCCACCTCCAGGGCTTAAGCGATTCTCATGCCTCAGCCTCCTGAGTAGCTGGGACTACAGGCGCGCACCACCATGCCCGGCTAATTTTTTATATTTTAGTAGAGATGGGGTTTCATCATGTTGGCCAGGATGGTCTTGAACTCCTGAGCTCAGGTGATCAGCCTGCCTTGGCCTCCCAAAGTTCTGGGATTACAGGCATGAGCCACCATGCTTAGCCAATTTTCCCTTTTAAAAATATCACTTTGGCTGTAGGTGGAAAATGGCTTAAAGAGCTGGAACCAAATTTCCTGAGTGACATCTTCTCTTCACCTCTTATTGCCATGTCCTGTTCATGCCAGCTACATGCCAGGTCTCCATCTGTCCACCTGTCTGCATGTCCTGGCCACTGCCCCAGCATAGGGCACCATCATTCCTCTCTCTAAAGGTTCCTTCTAAAAGATCTCTCACCTGTCTTAGGATACTTGGCCTGCAGACAAGGAAGCCAATTCTAGGTAACTAAGCAGATGAGGAATGGACGGGACAGCCTGGGGGGCTTGCTGAATCCGGCTCCTCCAGGAAGGGCCTAGCTTAATTGCCTTCCTTGCCTCCTCCAACCTCCACGGCCTCCACAATGAATTCTAAATGATCCCCCTGATGTCTTGTGCTGGTCACTTGCTCTAGATTCAAAGACCTGGTTGGAAACATTGGAATTGTGCTCCAGCTACCAGAGACCTGGGAGAAGAAATTCTACCTCCCTTCTTTGATTTCCTTAGTTGAAGGCAGGGTCTGCCTCCACATCTCATAGGATTCTTCTCAAATGGGAAGGGCTTCAGATGTTGGGAACTAAAACAACAAGCTAGCCCCCTCCCCTCAGCTTATCCTTCACAGTGCAGCCCAGAGCTCTCTATGAAAGCAAATCTGATCACCCTACTCATAACCTCCGTGACAGCTCCCTACCACCTTCAAGACGAAGTCCAAAATTCTTTAGTTGGCTCTCAAGGCCCTCCCTGATCCAGGCCCCTCCTAAGACTTCAGCCTCATTTCTTGCCCCCCATGTCCACCCCATTGTGTACCTTTAAACCCTAGTTGGATGCTCTGCCCTTAGGTGATGAACGCAGGAGCCCTTCCTGACATCCTCTAGGGAACTTTGAATATGTGCTACCCTCTGTCCAGAAGGCTCTTTCCCTCCCTACTCCAGTAACCTGCATTTTCACTGAATCTTCAGATTTCACTTGGACACAACAGCCCTCACTAAGTGAGGTACCTGCCCTATGTTCCACTGGCCCCTGGGTTTCCCTCTTTTTTTTTTTTTTTTTTTTTTTTTTTTTGAGACGGAGTCTTGCTCTGTCACCCAGGCTGGAGTGTAGTGGCCCGATCTTGGCTCACTGCAAGCTCCGCCTCCCAGGTTCACACCATTCTCCTGCCTCAGCCTCCCAAGTAGCTGTGACTACAGGCGCCCGCCACCATGCCCAGCTAATTTTTTTGTATTTTTAGTAGACACGGGGTTTCACTGCATTAGCCAGGAGGGTTTCCCTCTTTTTTTTTTTTTTTTTTTTTGAGATGGAGTCTCGCTCTGTCGCACAGGCTGGAGTGCAGTGGCACCATCTCGGCTCACTGCAAGCTCTGCCTCCCGGGTTCCGGGTTCACGCCATTCTCCTGCCTCAGCCTCCCAAGTAGCTGGGACTACAGGTGCCTGCCACCGCACCCGGCTAATTTTTGTATTTTTAGTAGAGATGGGGTTTCACCGTGTTAGCCAGGATGGTCTCGATCTCCTGACCTCGTGATCCGCCCGCCTCGGCCTCCCAAAGTGCTGGGATTACAGGCGTGAGCCACCGCGCCCGGCCGGGTTTCCCTCTTTTAAGGTACTTATCTTAACTCCCTAGATCCTAGATCCATCCACTTTTCTCCACCTCTATTGCCACCTTGTTAGTCCAGGCCACCGCCATCTCTTTCCTGGAATTCTGTAACCTCCTGACTGCTCTGCTTCCACTCTTGGCCCCCTAGGAATCCACCAGAGTGATATTTTTAAAATATAAATCATTCTTTCAAATGTTTCACATTTCACTTAGCAAAAACACTTCAACCTCCTGGACGTGTTCACAGTCCTCCATGACCTAGCTAGTGCCTTTGCTCCTTCTGTCTCATCTCAGACCACTGGGCCCAGAAGCTGCAGACGCCTTCTCCTATTCCCTGAACACACCACTTAGTCTGGCTTAGAGCCTCTGCGTTTGCTGTTGCTTCTACTGGATCCGCTCAAATGTCACACCCTGAGAGTGTCACACACTCTCTTGTCTTAACGTCCGAAGAGCAGTTGTCACTCTCTGAAACCATCTATTTGTTTATTTACAGAATAATTACCTTTATCTCACCCTGCCCTCACTTGCTCCCTCCACTTCTAGCAAGTAAGCAGGGAGCCTGGCTATCTTGCTGCCATCACTGTATTCTCCAGGCTTAGTGCCTGGCACAGAGGTGCTGCTCTGTATTTTCGGATGAATGAATGAATAGGAACTAGAGAAGCCTAGATGGATCCGGCTCTGCCTTACTCGCGGAGTTTGGGCAAGTCTGTTTCCTGCTGCGTGAAGTAGGGGGTGGAGGAAGTGGGGTGTTAAGCTACAAGGTGTTGATTAGCCGTAAGATTTCAGCCTTGTTTTCTCCGTAGTTTTCGGGCTGGAGCCAGCCACTTGACGTCCAGCGCCTCAGCTCCCCACCTGTATAATGGGTGTGAACTCATCCCAACGTCTAGGGGTGGTAGCGCTGCCTTATAAGGCAGCAGAGGCCGAGGGAAGGCGAGGCCGAGTAGGTGGAGAGAAATCACAACATCCGGCTGCGGGGGCTGGGCGGGGCGCCTGCGGCGACCGGGCAAGAGGTCGGGGAACTGCTGCGATGCCGCAGCCTCCTCCCTGTCTCTCCCTCTTTCGATGTGCGCCCTCCTAGTTGGCGCCGACCCAAGGGAATACGGCCACACAAGTGGACCAAACAAACTCGCTGCCAGCTCGCAGGAGGCCCAGGATACGGAGCGCGTCCCCAACAAAACCCTAGAAAAGCCATCTGCGAGCCAAAGGCTGCCGGGCCACACCTTCAGGCGACGGCCCAATCAAAATGCAGTACTTAAGATGACGGACGTCTTCTTCACCCAATCACATATTCGGCCTCCTGGGCGTGCCCCAGAGTACCCACCTCCATTGTCCCGGCTGAGGGCTCGGCCCTAATTGGCAGTTTGGTATCCTACGAAAGCCTAGAAATTCGAACCTAGGGGCTGAACCCCGCCCTCAGACCAACCAGGAAGAGGTGACGTGATTGGTCCCGCCCCCGCACTTCTTTGAGCGAGTCCCCAGCTCGGGGGGCGGGGGAAAGATGAAGAGGAAGACTAATGGGAAGACGGCGCGGGGAGCTTCTGCCCGGTGATTGGTCAAATAAGGTAAACAGAGGGCGGGGCGGGGCGGGCCAGCGCCGGGTGGCCCCCGAGAAGGGGCGGAGAGTGCGCGGCTGGCTGCGGCGGCCGGGGAGGCCGGGGAGGCCGCGGCGCGGTCACTGCGAGCCGAGCCGAGCCGCGCCGAGCCGCGCCGATCGCCATCCGGCCTCGGCCCTCGCGCGCGATCCCGGCCGGCGGCGCGGCCCGGCGGGCCAGGCGGCGCCACATCCCATGGAGCTCGAGAACATCGTAGCGAACACGGTGCTACTCAAGGCCCGGGAAGGTGAGGCGGCCGGGCGGGCGACCGGGCCCGGGTGCATGGAGCGCGAGTGCGCGGCGTCTGAGCTCCGCGGGGCTACCCAGCCGTCGGATCCCCTAGGCCCGCGGGCCCTGCGCCCTACACCCCGCCCAGACACGAGCCTTTCCGGCCCGTCGTCTTCCTCCTCCGCACCTGCCCCCGGGATTCGGGGCCCAGGAAGGGGCGGGGGTCAGGCCGCCGCCCTCGCGGCGGGTGGGGGTGAAGGAGTGAAAGAAAGAGAGACGAAGAGGGAAGGGTGGGACCGGAGCCCCAGGAGAGCCTGTCTGAGACAAGCCTCCTCCAGGTGAGAGGTGTAAAGATGCCCCACGTGCCATGGGCCCAGACCCCAGCACCCTAGCCTAATCCCGCACAAAGTTGGTGTTAGGTAAAGGCTGGAGAATGAATAAACGGACCCTCTGCGTAGCACAGCCCACCTGACTTGGGGAAACTCCTGGTCACAAATGCTACTTGTAGGACTGCCACTTGCTCCGTGCCTCAGGACACTGAGGGCAGAGGTGAATGGATATTTCCCCTCAGGGAGCCCATGGTCTAGTGGGGCTAGCGGACACAGAAAGAAGTGGGAGCAGAGCATGCTGCTCTGTCAGTACTGTCAGCTCAAAGGCCTGGCTGGGGAAACCAGTCTGGTGGGCCGAGTGTGTGTGTAGCTCCTCGTGGCTCCCACCCCAGATGTTATCAGGCACTTGCTCTGTGTAGGTCCTGGGAGACACAGAAGGACCAGATCGGGTCCTCACTGCCTTGTGGTCAGTCTGCCCCCACTTGCCACACCCCACCTCAGTAACATGATCACTGACCACCCACTCTGCCCCACCTTTTCCAGGGTGCTGGGGAAGCAGCAGTAAACAAGACCCTTCTTTTTGGAACTCCAGGGCAAGGAGGGAGATTATGACAGTTTTTCCACCCTTTGCTGGGCTTCCAGGCTTAAAAAGTCATCTGCTTCACCTTTCTACCATATTTTACATGTGGGAAGCTGAGGCTCAAACCAGGGATTAGCATCAGTCACACGGCAAGATTGCGATTGACTCAGGCCTAAGACACAGGATGACCGGCACTGTCTATAGGAAGCCCAGAGGAAACTCCAGCTGGGTGCCACACCTGGCACCCTGTGTCCACCCAGTGCTCTGGCGAGGTGCAGCCCAGAAATGGCATGGCAGGCTGGGTCCTCATTGCCTGGGGAGCCTGTCTTATCCCCTGTCCCTTATCAAGCCCATGGGCTAGGCCTTCCTCCCAGCCTCTGGGGGCATCTGCCGATTCTGTTCTGCCTCGTCATCCAACCAGCCAGGGAGGAGGGGTGGGGAGGGCCGAAACAGGCCTTCTTCCCTAGGGCTGTAGCCAGTTAAGGCCTCAGGCCTGCTGATGGCACTGCCTGGCCGGAGAGTGTGGGTACCTCTGGACAAGCTTTGTCAGGCCATGGGCAAGGCACAGGGTGGTGTGGCCAGACTGGGGACTGGTACCTCCACTAGAGAACCCTTACGACAACCTGGCTCTGCCCCTCCCACCTGCATGGCTTTTTTTTTTTGAGACAGAGTCTCACTCTGTTGCCCAGGCTGGAGTGCAGGGCTCACTGCAGCCTCCGCCTCCTGGGTTCAAGTGACTCTCCTCCCTCAACCTCCCAAGTAGCTGGGACTACAGGTGCATGCCACCACACCCGGCTAATTTTTGTGTTTATAGTAGAGACGGGTTTCACCATGTTGGCCAGGCTGGTCTTGAACTCCTGACCTCAAGTGATCCGCCTGCCTCTGGCCTCCCAAATTGCTGGGATTGTAGGCGTGAGCCACCGCGCCTGGCCGACCCGCATGGCTTTAAATATGTCTCTTCTTTCTCAACTTCAGTACCCCTTTTTGTGGAACACTTGGGAGTGGGACATAAAGACTAAAGGAAACCCTGATTGTCACTGAGTCCTGAGCCCAGGCGCCTGGACGGGCTGCATCAGAACCAACTCATGAACTGGCTTTTCATGAGCTTGGGGCTGGGGCCCCTGATGGCTTCTCAAGTGATCTGAGGCCCCAAGTGGGGTTTGGGAACCCTTGCTGTGTGTATACAGTTGGCACCTAATAGATGCCAGCCATGTTTGGGGTGGGAAAGGAGCTTGGGTTGTGGCCATAGGGAGCTGGGTACGACTCCTGTCACCTCTGGGCTTGGTCATCTTGGGTGAATTGATTCCTCACTTCAGAACCTCAGTTTTCATATGAAATTGGGCCTGCTCGGCCGGGCGCGGTGGCTCACGCCTGTAATCCTAGCACTTTGGGAGGCCGAGGTGGGTGGATCACGAGGTCAGGAGATCCGAGACCATCCTGGCTAATACGGTGAAACCCCGTCTCTATTAAAAATACAAAAAATTTGCCGGGTGCAGTGGCGGGCGGCTGTAGTCCCAGCTACTCGGGAGGCTGAGGCAGGAGAATGGCGTGAACCGGGGAGGCGGAGCTTGCAGTGAGCAGAGATCGTGCCACTGCACTCCAGCCTGGGCAACAGAGCGAGACTCCATCTCAAAAAAAAAAAAAAAGAAGAAAAGAAATTGGGCCTGCTCAGGCAGAGTTGTTGTGAGGATGAAGTGGGACAACGCTGGGGCTTGAGACCTCCCTCAGTACCCCTTCTCTTCCCAGGCACTCAGAGGCATGGGGAGGGGGCCCGGGGACACTGAAAGGGGACGGGGAGGGTGAGGAAGAGCCCCACTGACTGGGCAGCCCAGGACAGGATATTTGCGTGTGACTCTTTGCTGCTGCCTTGATGTGGCTGGGAGGGGGGAGGAGGAAGTAACTGAGGGTGGGAGGCTGACGGATGGAGGGTTGGGTGAGGGACCTGTGGGTGTGGGGGAGGAGTTCCCCTTCTGGGAAGGCCTTGCCCTGGGTTGGAGGGGTGGGGGTCTGTTGCTCACTCACAGTGAAGCAATGACTGCAGGGCATCCTCGCAGGAGGCCTCTAGCAAGTTTCTCAATGGGCCCCTGCAGTACTTCCTCCTCCAGGCAGCTTAGGTCTGGGAGTCATCTAGGGACCTAGCCTTGCCCCCTCCCTAGAAGGCAACTTCTGCCCTTGCACCACTGCCCTCACCCAAGCCAGATGGATACAGGACTGGAAAGCCAGAGGGGAAACTGAGGCCCAGCATGAGAAAGTGGTTGTCTAAGGTTGCCATGGAGCTGTTGGAGTTGGGGTTCACCTCTTGACTCAGCCCTACTTGATGTGGACAGTGTCTGCCATTCACTACATAACACACATGGAGAAGCTGAGGTTCACAGATAGCGAGTGATGGGCCACAGTGTGAATCAGAGATTCAGACCCAGCTCTGGGAGGCTCAGGCCCCTTCCACCCTCCTCAACCTGGTGGCCCACAGGCCACACACATTTGGCTAGCTCCCTGACACATTTTATTTGGCTGCAGTGAGTTTTTGTTTTCTAAACAAAATGGGGGCCAATATTTTATGTTAGAGTCTGCATTTCCGGCTGCTTTTGAAAAATCAGAAGAGCTGGCCACACTGAGCCAGAAACCCTCCTAGCAGCAATCAAGCAATCAGCTGGCGTTCTGCAGCTGGCCCTGTCAGAGAGGCCTTTGCTGTTCCTGGTCATCTCACATCTGGCCCACGTTTCCCACACCTGTTGGGCTCTGCAGGCAATTGAACTGCTGCCGTGACCTCAGCTGCTGCAGATGGGGTGTCTGCGAGGTCAAGCAAGGCAGGCAGGGGACCGGGGAAGCCCCAGTGTGCAGGGGACGGGGAGTCCTGGGTGCCAGCCCCCTTGCCCCTGCCTCGTTTGAGCATCTGATAGCTCTGATGTGGGGCCTGGCGATAGAGGCCTGGGAGCCTCCTTGTCCCCAGGCTGCCCTGTGCATCTCTCAGGCCTGCCCCACTGGCCTAGAATCTCTCCCTTCTGGGCCTTCTGCAGTTCTCACCACTGTGATGTCCTTCTCCCCGTTCTTCACCGGGGGAGCTCCTGCCTGGTGGGAAGCAGCTGGGGCTGGACCCATTGTTGCAGCTACTTGGAACACTGTCCTCCCCCAGCGGCCTCACTGCCTCTCTTGGCTCTCCCAGTGCAGGAGCCTGAAGCAGGAGATCCACGTGTGTCCTGGAACGCAGCAAGGGCGTGCTGGAGCGTGCAGAGAGAAGGCCTGAGGTGCCGTTCTGCCTTGGCTCTGCCTTGGCTCGGCCCTAGAGGCCCTAGACCGCACTGAGGACCCAGAGGCAGTTCTGAGGCAGTGGGACTCGAGACCCAGTGTCCGATTGCTCCCACAGGTGGCGGTGGAAATCGCAAGGGCAAAAGCAAGAAATGGCGGCAGATGCTCCAGTTCCCTCACATCAGCCAGTGCGAAGAGCTGCGGCTCAGCCTCGGTGAGGCCTGGGCAGAGACTGGGGGTGCTGAGGCGAGGGGCCCTGCTGGGGCCGGGGGAGCCTCCCCTGAGACCTTGCCCTGGGGCAGAGGGGCAGACTTGGGGGCTCCAGTGAGCAGGAGGATGAGGACTGCACCATTCAGCCCAGTTTCAGTTCCCAGGCTTGGAATGGGTGGAGAGCAGACAGCAAGCAGGGTCACACTGAGGGTGGTTGAAGCGGGTGTCGGGAATAGGGCAGGGGCAGATTGGGGCAGTTGATTCCACTTTGAAGAGGAGAGCCAGCTAGGGTGAGCAGGGCCCACAGGACAGAGGGAGCAGCAGCTGGGCCAGCCCACAGACTGACTGCCTTGGGAGCCCCAGGCTGGGGCTTAGCCTCCCAGGCCCAGCCCTGAGGGGTGCCTAGCAAATCCTTGACCAGAAGCCCCCAGCCTGGGCAGTGTGACAGGGTTACTCCTGGGAGGGGACAGAAGGGCCCAGGACCCCAGTTCCTGCCAATCTTGGCCAAGGCCCCAGGTCTGAGCAGCACCCAAGGTTGCTGAGGCCCCCGGTGGCCTGCACGTGGGCAGAGCACACCCGGGCTGTTTCCACCTCCTGGGAAGGAGGCCCAGCTGAGAGCCTGCCGGAAGCCACAGCTTCCTCTCGCACTTTCGCCAGGCAGGCAGCAGGTGTGGGCCTGGCCCCGGCTGGGCTGGGCCGGAACCTCATGGACCGCACCCAACCCCAGTACTGTGACATACGCGAGTCGTGTAAATCAGGAGACAATGCGGGGAGGTGGATGGAGGCCTGGGCTCTGGAGCCAGACTCCTGGCTGTGTGGCATTGAGCTAGTCAGTTAGCCTCTCTGGGCCTCATAGTCCCAAAACAGCTATGCCCACCTGAGGGTTGTGGTGAGGGTTCTGAAGAAGATTGTGGCTGCCACACTGCAGAGCTGGAAGCTGTTGTGGGGGCCCAGGGCCTGGTGGTGTGGGCAGGAATGCCCCCGCCATGTGCTCTGGGGCTGTGGACCCAGCAGCTTCCATCACTGCCCACAGAGCGTGACTACCACAGCCTGTGCGAGCGGCAGCCCATTGGGCGCCTGCTGTTCCGAGAGTTCTGTGCCACGAGGCCGGAGCTGAGCCACTGCATCGCCTTCCTGGATGGGGTGGTGAGTGCAGCCCAGCCCTGCCCAGCCCTGTAGGTGGCCGAGGTCCCAGCCCCATGTGCCCCTCCTCCCCACACCTGCTGCTTGCTCTGCCCAGACCTCCAGCTTCTTTGCTTTCCACCCTGCAGGCCGAGTATGAAGTGACCCCAGATGAGAAGCGGAAGGCATGTGGGCGGCGGCTGATGCAGAATTTTCTGAGCCACACGGTGAGTGAGCAGCGATAGAGAGATGATGGGAGCCACCAGAGCCCAGTGTCAGGGAGAGGAGTGACCACAGTGTCAGGCCTCTGAGGGTGGTCTCTTCACACGGATGCAAGTAACACACAGCCTGGGCAGAGAGTGCCCTGGAGCTGCTCCAGGCAGCACGGCGGGCATGCAGCCCAGGGTATGGGCTGGGCTTGGGCCAGGCGGCCTCCCAGTGGCTCTGCTGCGCTCTGCCTCATGGGTGGGCAGCAGGAAGGAGTTCAGCAACCAGGCTGGCTGGCACACCCCGGCCTGCAGCCTCCCATGGCACCAGCCTGAGTTGCCTGACCCCTCTCCCCTGGGAGTGGGCAGCCATCCAAGGGAGCCCCTGCACTGACCTGTCTGGAGCTTGTTCCCAGGGTCCTGACCTCATCCCTGAGGTCCCCCGGCAGCTGGTAACGAACTGCACCCAGCGGCTGGAGCAGGGGCCCTGCAAAGACCTTTTCCAGGAACTCACCCGGTAAGCCTGTCCCTGCCCACAAGCCTGGAATTATGCCCAGAGGAGGGGGCTTCTGGGGGCCAGGAAGACTGTGAACAGCTCAGTGGCTGGTGAGGGAGCTCAGCTGCCCAGCCCTGGCCTTGCCCCTGCTGTGTGACCTGAGCAGGCTGCCTCCCCTCTCAGTAGCACCCACAGCTTCAGCACAGGCTCTGTGCTTGAGGGCTCCCCGCTTGAGGGTTAGCAGGAGGACTGGCCAACGGTGATACCTGTGGGCTAAGCCTGTGCAGAACGGGAGGCCTGGCCCAGCAAGCCGAGAGCCTGAGGTGTCGGGGGCTGGTGGGTGAGCTGGGCCTGCCTTCCCTCAACAGGCTGACCCACGAGTATCTGAGCGTGGCCCCTTTTGCCGACTACCTCGACAGCATCTACTTCAACCGTTTCCTGCAGTGGAAGTGGCTGGAAAGGTGAGCTCCCTGAAGGCTGGGCTGGGACAGGCCAGGTCGCCAGGGTTCTTCATAGGCCTTGGGCTCTCCTGCTCAGCCAGCATTTGCTTCCCCACCCCTTGCCACAGGCAGCCAGTGACCAAAAACACCTTCAGGCAGTACCGAGTCCTCGGCAAAGGTGGCTTTGGGGAGGTGAGTGGCCAGGCCAGCGCCCCCGGGAGAGTGAATAGGGTGGGTGTGTTGGGCCCTGGACCACCCCCTGGATGCCCAGCAAGGGCACAGCTGGCCCCCATTCGCCCCTGTCTGCCTGGCCACAGGTGTGCGCCTGCCAGGTGCGGGCCACAGGTAAGATGTATGCCTGCAAGAAGCTAGAGAAAAAGCGGATCAAGAAGCGGAAAGGGGAGGCCATGGCGCTGAACGAGAAGCAGATCCTGGAGAAAGTGAACAGTAGGTTTGTAGTAAGTACAGAAGGAGACTCTCCCTTCCCCTTGGCCACTCTGGCGCACCGGCCCTCCCCACCCGCCAGGCCCCACCCTCCCACACGGGATCCCAGGAAGGGTGGGTTTGGGGTGTTGACGCCAGGCTTGGGGAGCAGGCTGGGCCCAAGGAGTGGCACCGAGAAGGCTTTTTTGGGCAGCCCTGCCGCCAAGTGTCCCGCAGCTCCTGCCTGAGGGCTCGGGTCCCCTCGGCCACAGGTGAGCTTGGCCTACGCCTATGAGACCAAGGACGCGCTGTGCCTGGTGCTGACACTGATGAACGGGGGCGACCTCAAGTTCCACATCTACCACATGGGCCAGGCTGGCTTCCCCGAAGCGCGGGCTGTCTTCTACGCCGCCGAGATCTGCTGTGGCCTGGAGGACCTGCACCGGGAGCGTATCGTGTACAGGTGGGGAGGGCTCGGCCACCCCAGGGGCTTAGTCCTTCCCTGCCAGCGACTGCAGCTGGGCCTGGACGGAGGTGGCCAAGGCTGCCGATCAGGCCAGACTATGGAAGGACATTGGTTTGGGGGCTGTGGCACCGGCTTAACTCACACGCCAGGCCAACCTGAGTAGCCCAGACCTAGGCTTTGGGCTGTGGCGGACCCACGGGGGAATCCTGACTTTGTCACCCCTCCATCCCCCACCTTGTGACCTCGGGCCAGTCAGCTCCCTGCTCCCAACACCGCTTCCTTTTCTAGGAAGCAGAGACTATAATTCCTACTTCCCAGGTTGTTAGAAGTAGGCCCAACTTCCTACTGGAGGGGCCCAGTGAGCTAAGTACAGAGTGCCTGGCACGCGGGGCTGGGTAAGAGAGAACCCTGGCTCTGATTGTTGCCGATTTCCTGTGAGCCTCACAACAGCCTAGTCAGGGAATGGATGAGTAGTCCCATCTGATAGAGAGGAAAGGCAGAGTCAGTCACCAAGGGGTGAGCAAGGCCACTGGGGAGGCCCCTCCCGGGTAGAGCTGCCTTCCACTCGTCTAGAGAGTCCTGGGAGTCCTGGCTCTAGATCCTTCCTCTGCTCCCTTGAGTCCGGGCTGTTGCCAGGGAGAGCAGGGCTGTCTGTCACCCTGGCAGCAAATGAGTCTTGCACCTTGCTCCACACCTGGTCCCAGGAGGCAAGTGAGCTAGGAGGGGCTGGCCCCGTCTGGCTCCCTGGCAAACTGAGCAGCATCTGACCCTGCTCTTCTCTCTGCACAGGGACCTGAAGCCAGAGAACATCTTGCTGGATGACCACGGTGTGTGAGGGTGCCTGGGGTGGGCCAGGGTGGGGTGAGATGCAGAGGCCCGGCCTGTTAACGGGTCCACCTGTTTCTCCACCCACATTCAGGCCACATCCGCATCTCTGACCTGGGGCTAGCTGTGCACGTGCCCGAGGGCCAGACCATCAAAGGCCGTGTGGGCACCGTGGGTTACATGGGTGAGTCTGCTCTGCCCGGCCCACGAGCCTCCTGGGTTCCCTCACTATCCACCCACCCAGCCACACCCACTTCTGTCTGGGAGTCTTCTCTCAAAAGGGGCCTCAGTAGAAAGGGCCCATACCAATGCTCCTCTTCTAGAGGTTAGGAGACCAAGATTCAGCCAGGGCCGCACACAGTTGTGAAGCCATGTCGTTCATTTGCTAAATACTTATTAAACCCTGCTATGGCTGAGCCTGCAGGTGGCTACCGGGAGATGGAGGAGAGAGACCCAAACCTGTTTCCATGGCCCCGGTCCCTGCCGTCCCTGTGCCCATCTGTGAGGGAGGTCAGTGGAGGGGCCAACATGAGGCCCCACATTCCACTCGGAGACCGAGAGACACAGGAGGCAGAGTCCTGGCTTTGCAGGCTCTGCCTCTTGCCTGTTGCGTGGCCTTGAACCAGACACTCCGCTGCTCCCGGCCTCACTTTGCTCCACTGGAAAACGCTCATCATACCTGCCTCCCAGGGCTGCCTGGAAGATGAAAAGAGAGAGTTCAGGGAAAACTCCCCACGGGGCTGCCCTGGCAGGTAGGAGGTATTCAGAAAATAGGAGTTTCCTTCTTCTCGCTGATAGTAAATCCAGAAGTTGCAAACTGGTAGCCACATGGGCCCAATTTGGCCTACATTTGTGTTTAAGTCAAATTGTTTTTAGTAAGTCAGACGGTTTCACATACAAAATACAGATTTCTGACTTCTTGTGTAAAATCTGAAGACCTGGGGACCCTGGGCATGGCCTCCTGCAGGGCTGTATCCACCCCGCTTGATGGGGCCTGTGCTCTCCTACTGGCCAAGGTCCCCTCCAAGCTGGGACGGCGCCTGCCTGGCTAGCGGGTTTGAGTGGATCCCAGACCTAACGTTCGCTGGTGTTCCTGGGGCCTGAGGGTCCACTGCCCGCCTCCTGCCCAGCCCTAACTCCCATGCCGCCCACCCAGCTCCGGAGGTGGTGAAGAATGAACGGTACACGTTCAGCCCTGACTGGTGGGCGCTCGGCTGCCTTCTGTACGAGATGATCGCAGGCCAGTCGCCCTTCCAGCAGAGGAAGAAGAAGATCAAGCGGGAGGAGGTGGAGCGGCTGGTGAAGGAGGTCCCCGAGGAGTATTCCGAGCGCTTTTCCCCGCAGGCCCGCTCACTTTGCTCACAGGTACGGCAGCTCGCGGAAGCCTGGCCAGCCAGGGCTGGGGTGGATGCACCTTTCCCTCCCTCCCACCCACTCACCCGCCTGCCTGGCCGACTCACCCCTGCCACAGCTCCTCTGCAAGGACCCTGCCGAACGCCTGGGGTGTCGTGGGGGCAGTGCTCGTGAGGTGAAGGAGCACCCCCTCTTTAAGAAGCTGAACTTCAAGCGGCTGGGAGCTGGCATGCTGGAGCCGCCCTTCAAGCCTGACGTGAGTGCAGCCCACTCCTGCCGAGGGCGGGGCCCCGCCAGGGCTGGGGCTCAGGGGTTCTTGTAGTATCAGCCAGGATGCTTCCAGTGCAAGTGGCAGAAAAAACAATCTAGTGGCTTAGCCACAGAAATAAAGATAATTCACAAAAAGGAAAAGCCCCAGGATAGGTCTGGCTTGTGGCACGCCTGGATGGGGCTTGGAGCCTCTGACAATGTCCTAGGAACTCTCTCTCCCTCGCCTCACTGTACTGTTGAGTGTGTAGTCTTCATATTGCGGTAGCTCTCCCCAGGGTGCAGCAGCAGTGGGCCCCAGCAGCTCAGCCACCACAGTAGACAGAGAGCTTCTCTTCTCTTCTCTTCTCTTCTCTTCTCTTCTCTTCTCTTTCTTCTATTCTCTCCTTCCCTCCCTCGCTCCATCCTTCCTTCCTTCCATTCTTTTTTCCTTTCTTTCCTTTCTTTTCTTTTCTTTTTCGAGACAGGGTCTTGCTCTGTCCCCCAGGCTGGAGTGCAGTGGCGAGATCTTGGCTCCCTGCAACCTCTGCCTCCCAGGTTCAAGCGATTCTCCTGCCTCAGCCTCCTGAGTAGCTGGGATTACAGGCGCCCACCACCACGCCCAGCTAATTTTTGTATTTTTAGTAGAGACAAGGTTTCACCATATTGGCCAGGCTGGTCTTGAAATCTTGAAATCCTGACCTCAGGTGATCTGCTCGCCTCGGCCTCCCAAAGCGCTGGGATTACAGGCGTGAGCCATCGCGCCTGGCCTTGCCCAATAATTTCAAAAGAAATCCTCATGGGGGAAAAGAAGTCCCAAGGCTGATGCCCATTGCCTCTCATTGCTCAGAGGCCCCTCACTGGCCACACCCAGATCATACACCCACCCGAACCTGCACCAATGGGGAAGCTCAGTTCCCCAGAGGAAAACTACAATGCAATTGCCAGCAGTGGGAGGGGCTGTTGGGCTGGCCATCCTTCTATGGGTGGTCACTTTTATAGAGTCTCACCTGTTAACTGAGCATCTCAGTGGGCCGGGCACCCAGCAGGCAAGGGTGTCCTCTAGTTGTCAGAGTCCGGGTGGCAGAAAACCAACCTAAACTCACTTAAGCTCAACGTGGAGTGTATTGGTTCATTTGGCCAGAAAGTCCCAAAGTAGGGCCAGCTTCAGGGTTTCCTGCTGTGTGCCACAATTCTCCAGCTGTTGCCTGGCCTTCAACCTGTTGACTCTTTCCCTCCCCCTGAATTAGGCTTCTCTGTGTGACAGTCATATGGAAGGTTCTGATAGGCTAAGATGAGGTCATGTGCTTTCCCCTTCCCATGTGTTTGAGGAGTGGTCCTGTAATTAACGGTTCACCAGGAACACTGGAGAGGCCCGAAGGATGGGCAGGGCAGGCCAGGTTGATAGCTGTCAACGACACACATGTTTATGCTGAGTGCCCATTTATGCCAGACCCTGGAGATAATGAGGCCCACTGGAGCCAGTCCTGCCCTTACTTTCTGGTGAGAGACACACCCAAACAAACCGGTAAGCCAGAAGGAATTCCAGGTAACCTTAAGTGTGACAAAGAAAACTAAAGTAAGCGGCTGGGCGCGGTGGCTCACGCCTGTAATCCCAGCACTTTGGGAGGCCGAGGCAGGCAGATCACCTGAGGTTGGGAGTTCGAAGACCAGCCTGACCAACATGGAGAAACCCCATCTCTACTAAAAATACAAAATTAGCTGGGTGTGGTGGCGCATGCCTGTAATCCCAGCTACTCGGCAGACTGAGGCAGGAGAATCGCTTGAACCCGAGAGGAGGAGGTTGCGGTGAGCTGAGATCGCGCCATTGCACTCCAGCCTGGGCAACAAGAGCAAAACTTCATCTCAAAAAAAAAGAAAACTAAAGCAAACTACAAAGATGGCAGAGAATGATGGTGTGGGGAGTGCTTTTAGACACGGTGGTCTCTGGGGATGTGATGGCGGTGCAGAAATGTAAAATATGTGAAGCGGAGAGCCATGCCAAGGTTTGGGGTGTGAGCATTCCAGGCAGAAGAAACAGCCAGGCATTGCAGTCCTGAGGCAGGGGCCAGTGCCGTGAGGTGGAGCAGCCGCGAGGACACCTGTGTGGCTGAGCGAGCCCGTGCAGGCAAAGAGGAGTGCCGGCAGGTTCTCAGCAAGATAGGACCACTGGGGGACCCTGGACAGGAATGTGAGGTATGGGGAGTGGGCCATAGTTGGTGTGAGTGGAAGTGGGGAGGCCAGTGAGGGGGCTACTGCCCTGAGTGACTGCCTCACATGGGCCTCACTGGAACCGCTGGCCAGGCTGGTCTCGAACTCTTGACCTCAGGTAATCTGCTCGCCTTGGCCTCCATTCCTCTTGGTCTATACCTAGAAGTAGAATTACCATGTCATATGGTAACTATGTTTAACCTTTTGGGGAACTGCCAGACTGTTTTCCAAAGCAAAGGTGGGCCCTGTCAGAGGCACTTGAACTGAGATCCTGACTTTCGTCAGCTCGCCCCTGAGGCTGGCACTGCCACTCAGTCTGTTCTGTTTCCTGTGTACATCATCTCATTTAACACTGAAATAACCACACTGCCTCTGGATCTTCCATTCAAAGTCAGAGATAAAATCAGTGCCCTGGAGTTTAACTTTGTAGAAGCAGTAGATGAAAAAGCAAGCTTGATGATGATATTTTTTTAACAGCTTTATTGAGTTTAATTTATATCATTTATATACCATACAATTCACCTATTTAAAGTGTGCAATTCGGCTGGGCGTGGTGGCTCATGCCTGTAATTCCACCACTTTGGGAGGCCAAGGTGGGTGGATCACCTGAGGTCAGGAGTTCGAGACCAGCCTGGCCAACAAGGTGAAACCCCTGTCTCTACTAAAAATACAAAAATTAGCTGGGTGTGGTGGCGCATGCCGGTAATCTCAGCTACTTGGGAGGCTGAGGCAGGAGAATTGCTTGAACCTAGGAGGTGGAGGTTGTAGTGAGCTGAGATCACACCATTGCACTCCAGGCTGTGCAACAAGAGCAAAACTCCATCTCAAAAAAAAAAAAAAAAAAAAAGTGCAATTCATTGGCTTTTTAGTTATGCAGTCAGCACCATGATAAATTCTTGAGTGTGTTCATTACCTGCCCCACTCTGCAAAAAAAAAAAAAAAAACCCATGCCCTTAGCAGTCATTCTCCATTCTTCCCTCCCGCTGCTCCTGGCAATCACCAGTCTACTCTCTGTCTGTCTCTGTTTGCCTATTCTGGACATGTCGTAGCTATGGAATCACATAGTATGTGATCCTCTGTGCCTGGCTTCTTTCACTTAGCATAGTATCTTCAAGGTTCATGCATGTTGTAGCATAGATCAGTGCTTCATACTTTTTTAAGGCTGAATAATATTCCATTGCATGGATAGACCACATTTTCCTTACCTGTTCGTTAGTTGGTAGACATTAAGATTGTTCTCACTTTTTGGCTGTTATTGCTGCTGTGAACATTCCTGTACAAGTTTTTGTGTGTGCAGATGCTGCCATTTCTCTTGGTCTATACCTAGGAGTAGAATTACCAGGTCATATGGTAATGATGTTTAACCTTTTGGGGAACTGCCAGACTGTTTTCCAAAGCAGCTGTACCATTTTACATGACAATGATACTTTAATTGACATCTTAATTGAAGGATTTAGAAAACAATGTTAAGATAAAAAAGAAGGTGGCCGCCTGGAGCTGAGGTGGGCTCCCAGTGTGGGTCTGGGGAGGTGGAGCAGTGGGAGACTGTGCCAGCCCTCTGATTGGCTGGGAGAGAAGACGGAGCAAGTCCCAGGTCATCGCAGGGCAGGGAGCCAGGGAGTCACCAGCTCCAGGCTCTGCGTGGTGATGCCCAGCAGAGGGGCCGGCTGAGATTCAGCTTGTACTTCCCGCCCCAACTGCATACCCAGGAAGCTGTGGGCACATTGGCCTTTACACAGCCTCACAGTCATTAAGCAGTGAGGAATAATGTACCCAGTTCACAGAGGGGAAAACCAGGCTTCGGAGAGAAGGGCCTGCCCCGCTTAGGAAGTGTGTGGGGCACCTGGTTTCTGACTCCAAATCAGAGAGCTGCTGGTGTCAGGCAGCACTAGGCCAAGACCCGAGTCAGAATCAGGGCTGAGCTGCCTTCGCGTGTGCATGTGTGTGTTTCCTATCTGACCGCTGCATCTGTCCCACCAGCCCCAGGCCATTTACTGCAAGGATGTTCTGGACATTGAACAGTTCTCTACGGTCAAGGGCGTGGAGCTGGAGCCTACCGACCAGGACTTCTACCAGAAGTTTGCCACAGGCAGCGTGCCCATCCCCTGGCAGAACGAGGTGGGGGCCTGCCCTGCTGGTGGGGTGGGCTCCAGGAGGCTGCCCTGGGGACAGCTGTCACAGCTGCCTGCTCCTCAGCAGATGGTGGAGACCGAGTGCTTCCAGGAGCTGAATGTCTTTGGGCTGGATGGCTCAGTTCCCCCGGACCTGGACTGGAAGGGCCAGCCACCTGCACCTCCTAAAAAGGGACTGCTGCAGAGACTCTTCAGTCGCCAAGTAAGCCCCAGCAGCAGCCTACCTGGGCCCCCAGCCTGGCTCCAAGGGACGGTGGGTGGGAGGCAGAGCCGGTGCCCGCATGCGCTGGGAGTGGGCATCCTCCAGTCCTGTTGTGGTGCCCAGGGTCTCTGGCCTCATTCCCGCCTGTCCCCCACCCCTGGCTGGGCTCATGGCCTCTTTTCTCTTTCCAGAGGTGAGCAGTGTGGGCTCCCCGTGGGTTGGCCTTGCTGCCTGGCCTCGGGGAGCCACGGGCAGCCCTTCCATGGCAGAGGCAAGATGTGGGAGAAAGAAGTCTGGTGCCCGCCCCACTCCCCCTGCCCACTGCTTTGATTCCCTGCACCGTGGCCCCTTCGAGCTGCCAGCTTTGCTTAGCTTGTCTCCCTGTGCCGTCTCTGCCAGCCCCAGGGGAGAGGGCTGGGCAGAGGCCTTGCCCTGGCAGACCGTGGGATCTACCCAGCCCCCTTACTTCAGTCTGTTGCCAGCAGCCTCTGCAATGACGCCCACCCGCGTGTGGCCTGAGCTGCTGCTCCAGGCTCCTCGTGGAGAGGCCCCTCCCCAGAGTGCGCCCCCCCAGGCAGCTCCTGGCCTGCCCTGGCAGGGTCGGCCCCATGTGACGTCCCTCGTGGTTAATAGCACCTGCTCTGCCTCTCTCCCTCCCTCCGTGTCTTCCCCGTCCCTCCAGGATTGCTGTGGAAACTGCAGCGACAGCGAGGAAGAGCTCCCCACCCGCCTCTAGCCCCCAGCCCGAGGCCCCCACCAGCAGTTGGCGGTAGCAGCTACTCCGAGCGCCGTTTACAGTTCTGCACAGTGATCTTCCCCATTGTCCACTCAAGTCGTGGCCTGGGGAACACAGATGGAGCTGTCCCCAGTGTCCTCCGTCCCTCAGCCCCTGGCCTGGCTGAGTTTGGCAGGGCCTAGGCCGTCCCTGGGACAAAGGTGCGTCCCTTCAGCTCTTCTCCGTGGAGCTCGGGGCTTTCTGTATTTATGTATTTGTACGAATGTATATAGCGACCAGAGCATTCTTAATTCCTGCCGCAGACCTGGCGCCCTCGCCTTGGCTCCTGGGGGCAGCCAGCTCTGGCCGGGAGAGCGGGAGCTGGCAGAGGAGCCACTGCCAAACTCAAGGCTCCTCTGGCCCAGCTTGGACGGCTGAGGGTGGTCACACCCCCGAGCCTTCAGCACTGTGTTGGCCACCCCTGGTCTCTGAGTAAGACTCGTGCCTGCCCCTGCTGCCCTGGGCTCAGGCTGCTACCCTCTGGGGCCCAAAGCTGTCCCTTCTCAGTGCTTGTCAGCGCTAGATCTGGGGCCGCTGTATGCCCTAGGCCTGTGCCAAAGTGGCCAGAGATTGGGCTGCCCGTGATACCCATCAGCCCACTGCCCCGGCCAGCCCAGATAGGTCTGCCTCTGCCTTCCAGCTCCCACAGCCTGGTCCCTGACACTGGGCTCTGTCCTGAAGACACCTCTTTCAGAAGCGCCCAAGCCCAGCCCCTAAGAGGAGGTGGGGCATCCCTGGTCAACCCTCAGACATTCCGGACTCCCCTCATAACAATAGACACATGTGCCCAGCAATAATCCGCCCCTTCCTGTGTGCGCCTGTGGGGTGTGTGCGCGCGCGTGTGTACCTGCGTGGGTGAAGGGGATAGGGCGAGGCTGTGCCTGTGCCCCAGGCCCCTGCCCTGGCCCTTCCCAGACTGTGATGGCCATCCTGCTCCCAGTGTTAGGGTAGCATGGGATTACAGGGCCCTGTTTTTTCCATATTTAAAGCCAATTTTTATTACTCATTTTGTCCAGTGTAAGCTGCCACGTGTCTCTGTGTGAATACAGTCCGAGCACAAACCTGGCTGGCCGCCCCTGCCTCTTTCTTGCTTCCGGTGCTCCAGGGGTCTTCCTGCTCCCCTGGCCCAGCTGGAAGCGGGAAGGGATTGGAGGTGGGCCTGGAGGGAAGCAGGGTATGCCCTTCTGAGGCCCAGGAGCCCCTAGGGCTGACTCTGAACTGGCCTCTCCAGACAGCCAGGCTTTGGTAGCCTTTGGGCTCACCCAGTGGGTTTCCCAACTTCCTAAATGGGATGGGGCCTAAGGAAAGAAGCCTTGGGTACCCACTGGGGTGTGGGTCTGTTTCTGACTGCTGGTAAGGCGGGCCCTGTTGGTGTCCTCCCCTCCAAGGCTAAGGTGGCCTGGCTGCGTAAATGTGGACTTAAGAGTAGGGTGGGAGCTGTGTAAGGAATGTCTGCCCCAGGCCTGCTTTACCTGGACGCCAGCCATGTACGGGCCCCTGGGCTGATGCACGTGCATCATATCCACCCCTCCGTTTTGCCCTTGACACATCATGGGCAAAGACCTAGACAGTGGGTGACGCTGGCAGATGGGCTGTGGCCGGTGTGGGAGAGTTCTCTGGAGACGGTGGTTGAGCTGGCCTCGAAGTGGACATTCACCTGGGAGGAAGGGGGACTGGGAGGCACTCAAGGCGCGCTTCCTGCCTGGGCTCTGGGGCTGAGAGCTTGTTGCCTACCAGTCTGTCCCAGATCTTGCAACCCCATCGTGGCTCTATAGACTCCCAGTGTCCCCAGCTCCCTAAGAATGCCCCATAACCCCCATCGAGCTTGTTCCTGGCCTCTGGACTGGGCACCCGGTGCTGCAGGAGCCACATGAGCTTTGTAGCTGACAGTTCCAGGTTCAAGCCCCAGCCTGGCCACTTTTCAAGTTGGCCCTGCACAGGCGCTTCCCTTGTATGGAAAGGTAGGTGTGAGACCCATCACCTTTCTGGGCAGCTGTGAGAATCCACCAAAGCAGCCAGCCAGCCCCTTGAGTTCCCAAGCCACCGCAGGACTCTCACCTGCTGGGGAGTGGTGCTGAGTACCAAACTAACCACCTGGCTTAAGCACAGCCAGAAGGTGCCGAGCCAGCAGCCTGGCAGAAGGGGCCTTTTGTGACCCCACTCATGACATGTGGAGTGCCTGCTGCTTCCCATCAACCTAAGGGAAATAAGGGGAGCGGGGACCTGCTCAAGGTCTTCCAACTGGTTAAATGGCCATTGCAGGGTGAGGAGGAAACCAGGTAATGATGGGAAAGCCGGATCCTACCCATGTGTCATGAGAAAGGATCCTGGGGTGGGTTTGCCCTTCTGCCCCAGGCTGTTTTGAGGTGGGAGTGGGGGATTTTTAGGTAGGTGTTAGCATGTCGTACCAAAGCCCAGGCCTGGGCAGGTATGCAAGAGTGAGCGCGTGCCAGGTGGACGTGCAGGACCCTGAGGCACTCTGCCTGCACCTGGATCAGGATGCCCTGGCCAGGCTCCCCCTTGGGCTAGGGAGGCATCCAGGGAACTTCTTGGCTAGGGTTAAACTCACCTTAAAGCTCTTACCACAGTGGGTCCTTGGCAGAGGGAACTCCCAGAATTCATTTCCCAAGAAGCTTCCCTCAGCTGTCCTCCATGCCCAGCTCTATGGTGGGAACTGGGACCCAGATGGAGACGAGGCCCCTGGCAGCTTGGAGCTCAGTCTGGTGGGGAGGCAGACTTGGGAACAGCGGGACCCAGTGTGATCAGCACTGGAAGAGAGGATTCTACAGCTGACAGGGTTGGGGGTGGGGCGGCACCAACAGGGAGGCCCCTTGACCCTGAAGGTGTCAGAGTTGGTGCCCTCCAGGACACAGGATCAGATGCACCCAAGTAGAGGAGCCAGATGGATGGTCTAGGGCTTTAGTGGTTTAGGATGGCCGAGCATGGGAGGCCGAGGTGGAAGCAAGGAACGGCTGGAGCCGAGGTCAGTGAGACACAGCCAGCTTTGAAAGCTGGATTAAGGATCACAGGGTTCAGGCCCAGATGGGGCCTCATCTGAAGGTAGGGGATTCCCTGAAGGATTTTGACGGGTTGTGTTGGAGTGTTTGCTCCAGCATCTACAAAAGCACCCCCAGTCTCTGTCCACGTGGTTTAGATGGGGCTGGGCTCGCACCCCCTGCATACACATACTCCACACACATACCTAGAGTGAGAGAGCCAGGTGGGAATGTTGCAAGTGACAGAACTGTCCTCCCGCTAACTTAGAAGGTGTTCAAAGGATATGGAGGAGCTTCGGGGTCTTAGTTGTGGGCCCCATTCTCATCAGGGCACACCCACCAGAACCAAGATGATGGAGCCATTTGGTTTTGCCTCTTTGAGCCCAGTTGCAAACTCAAGGAATCTGAGTGGCCAGGCTGGATACCTGCCTGCTGTGCACTGTCAGGGAGCAGGGCACTTGGGTTCACAGTTTCACCAGGATGGCACCCCTGGCGCAGACTCCCCTGTTGAAATCACGGTGCCTGTATACAAAGAAAAGGGAGCGGGTACTGGGAGGCCATTCCCTTCGCATAAGGAACACATATCCTCTCCCTTAACACATAGGCACTTAGATTGGTTCACTGATAGAGACAGCCCAAATGAGTCCAAAAAGAATCATTCGTGGAGTTGTTTGCTTGTATTTTGCTCAAATGATGGGGAAGGAATCGGGGTTCCATTTCCTCCAGGGATAGATGGCAGGATATGAGCCTAGGGCTGTTGGGGTTGTCCTCACTACCTCTTGGGGTGAGCTTGCCTGAGAGTGATGCAAACATAGAAGCAGGTACGTACCTGACACCACTGCGGGAACACCTGGAAGCAACTGTAACCACAGCTAGAATCTACCCTGGGACTTGCCAGTTGCATGAGCCAGTCCCCTTTGAGCTCAAACCTTTTCCTTTTCTTTCTCCTTTCTTTTTTCTTTCTTTCTTCTTTCCTTTTTCTTTCTTTCTTTCTTTCTTTCTCTTTCTTTCTCCTTTTTCTTTCTTTCTCTTTCTTTCTCCTTTCTTTCTTCTTTTTCTTTCTTTCTTTCCTTTCTCTTTCTTTCTTCTTTCTCCTTTTTTTTTTTTTTTTGAGACAGGGTCTCACTCCGTCCCTTAGTCTGGAGTGCGGTGGCGTCATCTCGGCTCACCGCAACCTCTGCCTCCCGAATTCAAGCAATTTTCCTCCACAGGCGTGCAGATTTTTTTTTTTTTTTTTTTGGTAGAGACGGGGTAGAGCTCAAACCTATTTGTTTGGGGGTTCTGTCACTTCAACCCCAAATGTTCCAGCTAACATGGTGGTGGAGGGGTTTTTGGAAAATCACCTTAAGTGCAGTAGAGAAGTTGGACGAAAAACAGCCCACTTAAGAGGCCAATGGACAGCCAACTTCAGAGTGGCCTCTGCAAGCTTGGACCTCGGGGTAGACAGTGGGGCGCTCTCTAGGGGTCATCTGTTCCCTGGTGGGGTGTAGGGGAGGCATGTCCGCCGAGGCCAGGGCTGTGGATTCGGCACTAGGTCCTCCTCCCCGTGGCTTGCTAGTAGGCATGTGGTGGTGTACGCCTGCTGGGCACCTAGCAGGAGGGGTCGTGAGTTGGGAGGGAGCCACATTGGGGTGCCTGCCTGCTGGGGGGGCCCCTGCGCACTGCGTGTGCGCAGCGCCTGTCAGGATGTGACGGGGACCTGGACATGTGTGTGCTCTCCGAGCTGAGCTGTGTGCGCGTCGGGGTTCTCGACCTCAGCTGCCTGGCTGTGTCTCCAGCGTGCACGACCGGTGTGGCCTGGGCTCCAGCCTGGAGTGTGGACCGGGTCGGCCGGCGTGTGCCTCCCCTGTGAGGGTGCCCTGGCGGGTGTGAGCCCGGCGGGCTGGAGAGCCGGGTCTCGGCGCCGCAGGTGGGTGACCGTCCTCCCCCTCCTTCCCTCCGGGGGCAGCTTCCTTGCGGCGTGTGGCTGGGGGTGGGGGGCCCTCTGCCGGCTGCCGCGCGCGCGCACGCCGGGCTCAGCACCCGCCGTGTACGCGCCCGTGCGCGCGCCCCGCGCCTCCAGCCCAGCGCTCGGAGCCGCTTTCGCTGCCACTGTCTGCTCCCCCGGGCCGCCGCCGCCGCCGCCGCCTCCCCCCGCAGGCCCGGGGCTCTGTCCGCTGGGCCCGCGCTGCTCGCCCCGAGCCAGGAGAACGAGCTCGAGGAGGATGCCTGGGCCCGTGAGTACCGCGGCGGCTGCGGGCCGGGCGGGCACGGAGCGCGGGCGGAAGATGGTCCCAGGACTGAGCCCTTCCCCGCGGGCAGCTCTGCTCCCTGGCCCCGGGTCGCCGCCCGGGTCCCCCGCCCAGGCCGCGGGCAGCCCCTCCCCCAGTCCACACCGGAGGGAGGGAGAGCGCCAGTGAGCGAGGGAGCCGGAACGGGGCGCGAGCCGCCACCAGTTCGCTTGGAAACGGTTGCCACAGCAACGGGGTTGCGCTCCCCGGCAACACGACTGCGGGGCGGCGACGCCCCCTCCCCCTCCCTCCCCCCTCCCCCCACGCGGTCCCACAGCTCAGGGGCACAGGGGGAGAGGGGTGCGCGGCGAGGGCATGTCGCCCCTCTGGCCCGGCTGGGTGTGCCTGCCTCCACAGCCCGTCGAGGGTGGGGGTGGGGGCGAACGGCCGTGGGCACGAGCTGGCTCCCACGTGGCTGCAGTCGTCGCAGCAGGGCTCCTGGGGTGGCTGCAAACGTGGGGGCGGCCCAGCCCCTGGGCTTGTCACGGGAGGAGGAGGCATGGAGGTTGGGGCTGGGGTCTTTGCCCATAGACCCCCCACCCACCGCCGCCACCACCTAATCGCGCCTAATCGTGCCGGCCTAATCGCGCCGGCCCTGGACATGGCCTGAGCCGAGCTGGGTTCCCCAGGGGCGACGTTTCTTACCAGGGTAGAGGAGCGAAGCTTGCATCCCTCCTCCTCCTCACGGCCGAGGCACGTGCCAAACCGGGCCTGGGCCCGCGGTGAGTCTCTGCTCCGTATTCCTAGCCACCATTCTCCAGGGAGGGGTGGAAGCAGAGTGGGCAGGAGAAGAGGAAAGGACATTGCTGACCCAGGGAAGCTGAAGCCCAGGCCAAATGGGAGCGACCCAGCCCATTGTCCGGATCACAAGTGCCCCTTTCTTGTCTGAGCACAATGCCCCAACTGTACTGAGTGGCATGCAGGTTGGCCGGCAGGGAGGCCCGCGCCACATGGAGGTGCCTGGTCCTCCAGGGGAGCTCCTCTGGGAGGAGAATGGCCTCTGACTCAGAGGAAATGACCTCTGGCTCCCCTCCCAACCTCCCCTCAGCGGGCATCATGATGGAGAGAGAAACGGCCCTCCTGCCAGCTCTCCCAGGCCTGACTCAGCAGATACTAGCCCCGACCGCGGGCTTCAGATCCAGGATCCCAGCGACCACAACAGCCCTTGGGTTTCCTTTCCCATCCGGGGAGGCATCCTAGAGGTGACTGGCATCTGGGGCATTGGAGGCCTCGGCATAAGATGCCCTTAGATGGGTGGTGTCCTGGAGGTCAGGCCTGAGTCTCCTGCAGGCAGGGGCGCCTGGGGAATTACTCACGGGTGCCTTTCATTCCCTTCCTGCTCTGTGAGACCTGTGTTGAGTGCTCTGCATCCATTATCTCCTAATTTTTTTTTTACAACAGTTGCGCAAGGTAAGTTTATTATCCCCATTTTAGAGATGAAGACTCTAAAGGGAGGCTCAGGGAGGTGAGTGACTTGCCCAAGGTCACACTACCAGTAAGTGGCAGAGCTGAGGCTCCAGTGCAGGCTTCTGTGCGGGCAAAGCTCCTCTGCCTGCTAGCTAACTTCTCTTGTAACCCAGGCAGTAAAGAACTGGAGAGCCTTCTTCCTTCACTTTCCTCCAGTGAGGACTTTCCCCGTCTTTTGGGTGTTGGTACAGTTTTCCTTCTTCCAGCAAAATCAGCCACATTCTTGCGCCCCCAGATGCATTATAGGACAGGGCTAGCTTTCTCCCTCCCTTCTTCACTTCCTCCCTCCCTCCATTTTCTCCTTCTGGGTGAGACCAAGCAGCAAAGGGCTGCCTCAGTCCCCTGGGAAAACCCCAAGCCCTGGTCCTCGGCTCATGGGCTCCGTGGCCTGCTCAGCTTGCAGTCTTGGCTGTGGGAGAGAAAATTTAGCAAAGATGGGTCCATGCAGTGCTGCAGCCTGTGGGTGCTCAGTCTAGCTCCAGGCATTGGAAACCCAAACGCTTCTAAGGATCAGGGGGGAAATGGAATGAGTGAGGCGGGCCAGGGAGCCGCTCAGCTCCAATCTTCGTCACTGTGAAATGTGGACTCGGTATGACCTGAGTGTCCAATTTTCAAGATGAGCCAGAAATCCAGACCTTTATATAAAATCTCCTGGATTTGTAAATGTTGGCAATTAATCAGAATGTTTTTAAAAATGGATTGTGAACATGGATTGTTTTTAAAACATGTCTGAGAACTGTGTCCAACCTAAGGGGCCTGTGTCTGAGACCTCTGGTCCATGGGAAAGGGACAGCAGGTTTTGCTGGGCCGCCTCCAGGCTGTGTCCACTGTGACACCAGGGGCTGCTTTCTGCATTTGAGCCTCTTGAGGCTGCAGGGTGATCCCTCATCAGAGGGAGTTCTGTTGTCCCCTCGGCACCCTGGTCCTACTGCGGAAGAAACTCCAGCTCAGGTATGGGAGTAGCCAGGATGGGATCACATGGCTCAGTGAGGGCAGAAGCCAAATTTGAGCTCAGGCCTACCCC
The DNA here is from genome assembly GCF_006542625.1 of Nomascus leucogenys. Lineage (NCBI taxonomy): Eukaryota > Metazoa > Chordata > Mammalia > Primates > Hylobatidae > Nomascus > Nomascus leucogenys. Next base: position 204,281 of record NW_022095789.1, on the reverse strand, counting down.
TCGGCACTCTGCATGTTACCCAGGCTGCCCCCCACCAGGGTATCACCATCATGCCCATGGGGCCGCCTCCCCTGGAGGGTCAGATCATTATTTCCATGCTAGCTGCGGGGATGAAGGCACAGAGAGCCACAGACTGAGGTTTCCGTGGAGGAACCTGGTCTCTGAAAACCCTGCCCTGAGGAGGCCGGAGCTGAGCGCAGCAGACACTGGCCCGAGGGAGGGCTCTCCACCTACAAGCCCACCGAGGCCTCAGTCTCTGTGGTCGTATTTGTAGTTTCCCAAGCCCCTGGGTTCCTGGCTTGGTTCAGGGTTAGGTCATCTGCCTGCAAGCAAGGGTGCCACTCAGTACCCTGGCCTAGGCGGAGGGCGGTTCTGGCCAGCTCCAAGCCTGGCTGACTGGGAGTGGAGACAAGTCCTGTCAAGCTCTCTCTGGCCTCAGTTCCTCCGTGTTGATGTGGGAAGGGTGGAAGGGTGTTACCAGTGGCTCCCTGAAATGCCCTTCCTGCCGGGACCGAGGACTTTGTCATCACCCGGGCTTCACACCACCTGGCTATGGAGACCTGAGCTGGACCCACTCCTTGAGCCTACATCCTTGTCTGTAGAGAGAACAGCAGCCACCTCCTGAGTTTTCCTTAGATAACTAGCATAGAGACCAGTAGTGGGCCTGGCGTATGCAAGGCACACAGGACAGGCTGTCAGTCTGTCCTGTCCCCCAGCCCTCACCCCCTGCTCTGAGTTCCTGGCCCTTCCCTTGAAGACCAGCAGCTCTAGCCTCAAGTCCAGGTGTGACCCAGTGCCCCTGCTGCCCGGGATTTTCCATCCCCACCCCCCAGAGCCCTGGTGTGTGCCTCCGTACAACCTTTTCCTTTGATTCACGTAGACACATGGGTTCTCCACTTGCTTATAAACCACCCTGCCAGGCGAGGGCTGGATGATGGCTTTTCTCTCAGTGATGTTTTGGTGAATGGCTGACATTTCCCAGGAATGAATTGGACACAGACCCAGCCCTTGAGGTACTCCCGGTCCCACAGCTAAAAGACCAAACAGGTAACGAGCCCTTCAGCGTCTCCTTCCATAGGTGGTTCTTGAGTTACTTACTGGGTGCCAGCTGGTAAGGCTGATGGTGCTGGACCCTGGCCACCCCGGAACATCCTGGCATCACTGGGCTTCCCATCCCTGAGGGGTGAGGTGGTTCAGGCGAGCCCAAGAGGCCTTGGCAGGAGCTCATCTGGGAGGCTAGCACCTAGGTCAGTGGTTCTCAAAGTGTGCTCCCTGGCCCTGCGTCTGCTGGAAATTTGTTTAAAGTGCAAACACGGGCCCCATCCTAGACCTACTGAATCCAGCACTGGGAATGGAGCCCAGCACTGTTTTAACAGCCTCCACGTGGTTCTGATGCTTGCTTAAATTTGAGAGGCCCAGATCTAAGCCATGTTAAATGCTAGATTGGCTCCTGAGGCAGCGTAGTGCTATGAAGAGTGACTAGGCTGGGCAGGGGCACAGCACAGTGGCAAGCATGGTGATGGGGGCCAGGGGAGAGACGATGTTGGCCTGGCCAAGGCAGTGGCAGGAGGACCAAAGGAAGTGGACAAATGCCACCCTGCAGAGGATGCGGTGGACGGAAGGAATGGTAGGCTCTTTGCTGAGATAAAGGACCCAGTAACAGATCTTTGGTGCTTTGGCGTGTAAGGCTGAAGTGTGCATAGGGCAGTGTGGGAGGTGCCCACAGCAATGCAGCCAGGCCCTGGCTCTGTGTGCCCTTGGGTGTCATTTAATCTCCTTGAGCCAAGTGTTCTCATCCGCCAAATAACAAGAATGCTAGCCTGCTTCGAAGAGTGATTGTGGTGCCCAGCCCTCAAGCAGGGAGCACCCTGGGGACACACACATCTCTGCATCCTCAGCTCAGAAACCACCATCATCAGAGCTAATGTTTGTTGGCACCTCCACACCCTTTGCATGGATTAGCTTCATCTTCACCGATGAGGAAACTGAGGCAACTTGGAGGTTAAGAAACTCACCAAGGGTCTCGCTTTTATCCCTCTGCCATGCTCCCAGTGAGTGTGTGGCCCGAGAAAACATGCAGAGCGATTTGGTTCAAAAACACTACAGATAAATCAAGACGCAACCCTAAAACATGTTCAAATAGCCTTCAAGAAAGTAAGAAAAGAGAAACAGGAAACAAACAGAACGTGAGTAATAAAATGGCAGACTTCGGTCCATGTGCAGGGCATCGCTCCTAGCACCTGAATGCGTTGGGTAGGTAGGAGGAGGCAGGTATTTGCTACTACCAGTCTGGAGCAGTGCGGGCAGTGGAGGGAGTGGCTGGAGCAGCAGGCTGCAGGCGGGCTCTGAGCCTGAGAGGCTCCCAGACAAGGGCAAGAGCTCGCATAGTAAAGGAGCAGTAAGGGGGCATGGTTTTTTCGGGAGGCTTTGCCAAGTCTGGCCTGGTCAGGTAGAGCATTTTGAAAGGTCTGAATGCACCTCTGATGTTTGTGTATTGAGCACCTATGGTTGGTTACATGAGAGTCTACTGAGCACCTGGGAGGGAGGCTTCAGACAGGATTCCAGTCCCGTGGGCCTGCTGTGACACTGCCGAGGGGACAGTGTTCAGCATCGAATCCCCACCCACTCCACCTGTGAGCGGAGCCAGGTTGGGGCCAGGGAGCTAGCTATGTGACCTTAAGCAAGAGCCTTCCTCTCTTTGGCCCAAAGTTGCCTAGTCTATAAAATGCAGCTATGATGGCACCCAGCAGGTCCTGGGCGTGGCCTGCCCTGTGTGGCCTAATGCCCTACCTGCTGAGCTGGGCGCCCTCAGGGCACAGACCCTGTCTTTTGTCTCTTGCTAACCTGGAGCTGCCATTGCATCTCCCCTTCACCCTGTGGCTCTTTCTCACGCTGCTATTCCACAGCAGCGTCGGGCTGGTGATCAGGCATGCCAGGGCCCTGGTGGGAATGGATGGGAATGCATTTTGGCTGCTAGCTGGCTTGTCTGCCCAGTACCCCCACGGCTGCCAGTTACATCTGGCTTGTCACAGAGTTTGGATTTAGACTCAAGCTAAATCCTAGCTCCTCCCCTTCTGAGCTGTGTGACCTGGGGCAAGTCATTTCCCTCTCTGAGCCTATCTCCCTGTCTACCAGATGGGCACAACCACCACGGACAAGGTGGTGTTGAAGAGAGGATTCTGCATGGTCCTTGAAAGATATTTCTAATTCAGCTAAACCCCATTACCTCCAGCCCCAGAGTTACCTTTTCTGACCCAGAGCTGTTCCTGCCTGGCAGACCAGGGGGACCTCTAGTTAGTGCCAGTTTCCTCAGAGCATTCCTGATGGCTCAGGAAAAGAATAACAGATGTAATTAACTCCCAGTGACTGGCAGCATCGTGTTTTTATCTGGGCTGCGTCACCATGGCAGCCTCATGGCAGGGTTGTCGAGGGGGCGGGCAGAGCTATGGTTCCTGCCATTGTCTGTTCTGGAACGCAGGCCCAGGAGAAGGGGACTGGCACAGGCACCAAGTGGCACGTGGCTGAAGGCAGCCATGGAGTCAGACAGGAGCCATCTGGGGAGAAGTGTGGGGTGGCCCATGGCCTGGCTTCCCCCAGCTTGGGGCTCAGGCTCCCTGTGGCTCTCGAAGCAGAGTGTGTGTGTGCCTTGGGCATGCTGAGGGTAGGGTCCGTGGGGCTCCTGGAGGAGGCCCACAAAGTAGCCCAGGCAGCATACCCCCCACCCCACTCAGGCTAGGGTTTTGTGGCCAGGCCTGGGTTCAAATTATAGTTCCACCACCTGCCATCTACACAGCCAGTTGTTCCCCCAACTCCTCGTCTGTAAAATAGGAATCATTCCAATTACCCCAAAGGCTTTCGTTCAAACCCGTGTGTATAAGGTATTCAGGAAAGGCTCAGTTCTGTTCTGTGGGGGCGGTGAGCAGTCACCTGCCACCCTTCACTCTCAGAGTCAGGGCTCCCTCCTACCTCCCTCTTAGGGTGCACGGTTCCCCCTCTCACCCGCGGCTGTGGAGAGGAGGAAGCGGAACTAGAGATGCCCATCTGGAGTGAGTGCAGGACCAGGTGGGTACGAAAGACTAGCTTCCAATCCTCATCTAGTTTTCCTCCCTTCCGCGAGAGGGAAAGGGAGACTGCGGCCTGAAGCTAGAGGCAGAGCCAAGTGGGGCTGTGCAAGGGCAGGAGGCGGGGAAGCGGAGTTGGAGCAGGCAAGGCGCCTGGAGGAAAGGAAGAGAGAGTGGCCCACGCCCGGCGCGGCGCGCTAGGCTCAGACAAAGGCAGGGCCGGTGGCACGCAGTACTGGCACGCATTACCAGTGAGAGCCACCCGCCTGAGCCCTCCTACGCGAGCGGCGGAGACCCGAAGGGCGCGGTGCAGGGCCAGTTGTTCCGGGCTTTGGGCAGCCAGGGGCTGCCAGGCGTCTGTACAGGGCGTCGGGTGGCTGTCTGCGGGGCTCTAGGAGATGTACCACCCTTTCCCCGCCGCACAGCAACCGCGCCGAGACGCCTCTTCAGGGACCTGGTGCGCACAGGCTCCTGAAACCCTTTGGCCCCGGGACTGCGGATGGCGAAATCTCTCGTACTGACTCAGAGCTGGAGTCCGGCCTTCGCGCGCCCCCTGCTGGCCCGCCTCGGCTCCCCTCGGCGCCCGGGCTCCGCGGCGGCGGCCGGGGCTCAGATCGGGGAAACCCTACCAGGGAAACCTCGAGGCGTGACGTCACCCTCCTCGGTGACGTCACCGGGCCCCCGGGGAGCGCAGGGTTCCCACGGAGGAGGCTTTCCCCGGACTGCGCAGGGCGAGGGCGGGGGCCGGGAAGTCGTTGGGGCCCGCGGCGCGCCTTCACTGCGCCCCGTGTCTGCCCCACAGGTCCCGCGCGGCCCCGGGTGAGGCACGCCCGCGCGCCCGCCGGCGCCATGGGAAGGAGCGGGCGCCGCTGCTGTCCCCCGCCGGCGCGCGCACGACTTGAGACCTGCCACGGGCAGCCCCCGGCCGCGGGTCCCCGAGTGACGCTGGCGGCACCTGAGAGTGTGGCGCGGGCCCGGGGCCACGCAGCGGAGACCAGTGTCCAGTGAAGCGGCTGAGGACCCGCCGCCCGTGCCGCCGCCATGGTGATGTCCCAGGGCACCTACACGTTCCTCACGTGCTTCGCCGGCTTCTGGCTCATCTGGGGTCTCATCGTCCTGCTCTGCTGCTTCTGCAGCTTCCTGCGCCGCCGCCTCAAACGGCGCCAGGAGGAGCGACTGCGCGAGCAGAACCTGCGCGCCCTAGAGCTGGAGCCCCTCGAACTCGAGGGCAGTCTGGCCGGGAGCCCCCCGGGCCTGGCGCCGCCGCAGCCACCACCACACCGTAGCCGCCTGGAGGCGCCGGCTCACACGCACTCGCATCCGCACGTGCACGTGCACCCGCTACTGCACCACGGGCCCGCGCAGCCGCACGCGCACGCGCACCCACACCCGCACCACCACGCGCTCCCGCACCCGCCGCCTCCGCACCTGTCGGTGCCGCCACGGCCCTGGAGCTACCCGCGCCAAGGTGAGTACCGACCTCCGCCAGGGGGCGATCCGGGCCGCCGGGAGTGGGCGGGCGTTGGAGGGCTCGCTCAGGGCTTCCACCCGCAGCCTCCGGGAGAACACGGGCGGCGGCGGGCTCGGGTTCGGGCTAGGGCTGGGGCGCGGGCGGCCCTGGCCAGGGCCTCTGCGAGAGGCTGGGAACCGGCGGCCTCACCCCCTCCGACCGCCTCCCACTCCGCAGCGGAATCGGACATGTCCAAACCACCGTGTTACGAAGAGGCGGTGCTGATGGCAGAGCCGCCGCCGCCCTACAGCGAGGTGCTCACGGACACGCGCGGCCTCTACCGCAAGATCGTCACGCCCTTCCTGAGCCGCCGCGACAGCGCGGAGAAGCAGGAGCAGCCGCCTCCAAGCTACAAGCCGCTCTTCCTGGACCGGGGCTACACCTCGGCGCTGCACCTGCCCAGCGCCCCTCGGCCCGCGCCGCCCTGCCCAGCCCTCTGCCTGCAGGCCGACCGTGGCCGCCGGGTCTTCCCCAGCTGGACCGACTCAGAGCTCAGCAGCCGCGAGCCCCTGGAGCACGGAGCTTGGCGTCTGCCGGTCTCCATCCCCTTGTTCGGGAGGACTACAGCCGTATAGAGGGGCGCCCGGCGCCCCGGGCCCCACCGGCGGACTCCTGGCCTGACTGCGGGGCTTTTTAAATGCTTCCCTGGACTGCGGGGAGGGGCGGGGGGAGGGAGGGATTTCTTATCCCGTTTGTTACATTTTGAGGATAATAAAGGTGTGTGATCTGGTTTGGTACAAGCGGAGGGTGGATCCGCTGCTTTCGCCCAGGGTTCTGTGTGACCAGACAAGCCGGGGCCTTGGCGGGAAGGACCCTCAACGTGCGTTTCCGCCACAACAGAGCCTAAGGGTACAGCACTAAGTCTGAGAGCAACCCTCCTCCGGTGGTTATAGGTTCCAGGCGGCCTCCCCTGGGAGCCTTAGCCCCTAGCACCGCCCCCCACCCCAACCCCGCCTGGCGGGCCTTGGAATTAGGGTGAGGACGCCCCCTGGTGGCAAGGAGGTGCTGCGGCCTCGGAGGTGGGAGGAGTTGGGAACCTGGGTCAGGGCAGGCGGCAGCCCGAAGGGATCTGGATTTCTTTATTAACAGACATGAGCACGACCCGTTACAGAAGTTTGTGCTTTCCAAAAAAAAACAAACAAAAAAAAAAACAAAAAAAAAAAAGTTACTGAACGTGGAACGTGAAAAAGGAACCCAAGCAAAGAGGAAGGAGTTGGGGAGGGGCCACCAAAGCCCCCGGGCCCCGTCCATAGCCCTGACCTGAACCGGGCCTAGGGCCTCCAGCCTGGGACCTGCCCGGCAGGAGAGGGGGGGGTAGCCGAGGGGCCCCAGCTGGACCTGCTACTTCCTTTGGGCCAGACAGGAAGGGGTCGAAAGAAGGGCGGGGAGGGGGGTCCCAGGGAGCCAGAGCCCACGAGCCATTTATTGCCATGTTTTAAAATTCGTGCAAAATATCTGAAGCCCTGGACAGAAAATACAAAGTGATATTTTTCCAAGAAACATAAAACTAGGAAAAGAGGTGGGGGACATTTTCCCACCAGAGCTCCTCCCCCCACACCAGGCCCCAAGCAGGGTGAGGCCTCCACCCCGGCCAGCTGAGCAGGGAGGACTAAGAGCTACAATCTGGACCAGGGAAGGAGGGGTGGAATTTGCAACAGCGTCTCAACTACCAACGGGAGGAAAACCAGTCAACTGTACAAGTCTCCTATCAACTTTTAAAAAAAAGAGAAAAGCTGTAAAAGTCAGGCCCTGTGGGTAGGGAAGCGGCCAAGTCCCCAGCTAGGGCCGGAATCCGGAGTGGGTGCCAGGCGGAGCTGCTGTGAATGCAGGCACGGCGGGCCGTCTGGCCAGAGGCCGATGCAGGTGGGCGGCCTTGGCAAGGGTAGCCTAGGGCTGGCGCCACCGCTAATCACCACCCTCGAAGCCCTCCTCCTCTTCTGGAACTGGGTCTGCATCCCAGCATGTGATGTCGATTTCTGTGGCGTTAGAAAGGGAAAGGAGTTAGGGACCTAGCAGACCCATGCTTGTGTCCCCAGCCTCTGTAGTGGTGGGGTGGCTACCCACATTCAAATCCAGCCCCTGCACCCAAATTCCTCCCCATCATCCAGCCCAATACTACCTGGAGGCTTGTTGTAGAACACAGGAGGCGGAGCCTTGGCACAGAGCTCTTCCGATTGGGCAAACTCCTCCTCCTGTGATTGACTGAAGTACCCCTCACTGGCCTGCAGGGGAAAGCATCAGGTCACTTGGCCCCACCCAGCAGGGCTGGGGCTGACCTATCAGGCCTGAGCCCGTTTCCCCAGCAACCAATGATTCCATCAGTGGTTGCCAGGGAAACACGGATGCCTGCCTTGGGAACAAAAGCAGAGCTGGCCCAGGGAGGCAGGGCGGGCGGGATGGACTTCCCCTCAAATAATGTGGGTCACAGAGAAAGGGGGTACTGGTGCAAGCATGTGATGAATGATGAATGCAGGGCCAGCACCCTGCTCAGCCCCCACTCCCTCTCATCCCTCCCACCAGGCAGTCCCTGCCGCACCTGGGTCCCCTCCTTCTGAGTGGTCTCGCCATTGGTTAGCAGGTGTGGCTCTGGCTCCTGCTCTTGCTCCAGCTCCTCAAGGGCTGAGGGCAGAGTTGGGGTCTGGGGGGCAGCCAGGGGCTCCCCTTCCACTTCCTCTGGGTCACAGAAGGTGGCTGGCGGCTCAGGCAGCTCATCAAAGTTGAGAAGAGTGGCACAGCCTTCGCCTGCTGGCAGCAGTGGCTCTGGAGCCACCTCGTCCAGCAGGGGCACCTCTGCCAGGGTGACCTCAGTACCCGAGGGTGGCGTGGGGGCCCTGGGCTCACCCTGGAGTGTGGAGGCCCCTTCCCCGTTGCCAGGCCATAGGTCAATGAGGCTGGTGGCGGCGGGGGGTACGTTGTTGGCAACAGTGGTGTCAGCAGTGGCAGTGTCGGTTTCAATGGCGTCAGCTGCATCGTGGACCTTCATGGCGTCGGCTGTGGCAGGCTCCACGGGAGCAGCCAGGACAGCCTGCTCTGCAGACTCCATGAACATCAAGTCCTCTGCAGGGCTGCCTGGCCCCCGGGGAGGCGCTTGTGCCTGAGGGGGCTCCTCCATGGGGCCGGCCCAGGCCTGAGGGGCTGCTGCTCTGGTCTCCTCACTGTCTAGGACGGGGCTGGGCTCCTGGGTCTCTGTCACAGCACAGGCAGAGGAGATATGTAACTGGCTCCCCTCGGGGAGGATGGAGACCCTGCCACCCACTAAGGAGTGAGGGAGCCAGGGACTTCCATGCAGGTGTCCCACTGCCCCCTTACCCAGTGACTCCAGTGACTTTAAGCCCCTTGGCAGCTCCGGGAGGAAGGCCAAGGCCGGATTCCCACTTGAGAGGGCGGGTGCTAAGCTTTAGAGAGGGCAGGTCTGACTGTACACCAGGGCTCCTCCCCACACAGCCGCCTCCAGGGCAGTGCAGTCTTGGTGATGGGTGGCCCAGATCCCCGGAGAACGGTTACCATGGCAACCTGGGGCTCCCAGCCAGGGACTGATGATGGGAGGCCTGGTGCAGGTAGCATCCCTCTCTCACCTTGGGCTGGTGGGGGTGGCGGTGGCAGTGGTGGAGGCTGCGAGGATGTGACCTCATCCAGGGCCCGCTCTATCTGCTCAGCGACAGGGGTGGAGGCGGTGCTGGAGTCAGACGGGCTCCGTGTGGGGATGGGAGTGGGTGCCATCCTCCGGTGGCTGTCCAGGTGGCTGCCTGTGGAACAAACCCCAGGTGTGTCAGTGAGGGCGGGGGAGCCAGGTGAGACAGGATTGTCCACCTTGGGGCCTGGCCAGCACCTCCTCTCTGGAATCTGGGTGGGGGCTGGGAGCTCCCCAGCACCCCCAGGGGCCAGACTCCAGCTCCAGACCCTGTAAGCTAGGCCCCTGGGGGCCAGTGCCCCATAAGGCCAGGGGTAAGAGGCAGGCAGTGCCTGCCCTGGGGACAAACACCAGAGATCAGCGGTCAGGCTGGGGGAGTGAGGGTGGGGGGCTGCTGGGAAGCGGGGCCCTCCTTACCACCCCCGCCGAGGCCTGGGGCTGCTACCTACATGGGAGGGAGGAAGAGAGGTTTGGGGTGCGGTGACAGGTGATATAGGGAAAGGGAGTCCGTGGAGGGGAGGAGGAGGAAGAGGAGGAGGAGGAAGGCCCACTGTCCGATGCCTTTATGAAAGGGCAGTACGGACGACCTGCCGAGAGAGACAGACAGAGAAAGAGACAGAGGACAAGAGAGGGTCAGTCTCCCCCACCCCTGCCCGAGGCCTCTCCCGCCCCCAGGGCTGGTCCTGGATGTCCAAGCTGCCTTCAGCCAGGCGCACACTCAGCCAAGCCAGCCGCAGCCTCACACCAGCCTCAGACACACAGCCAGCCTGGGAGCAGTACAGTGGGGACGGCAGCCTCACACCAGCCCCAGACACACAGCCAGCCTGGGAGCAGTACAGCAGGGACAGCCTGTGGCAGGACCCCAGCATGGGGCAAGCACACTCAGACCAGCAGACAGGGCAGGGAAGAGCTTCAGGGGAGGCGGAAGCAGCACAGTAAGAAGCGGAATGGGGACACCTGGGTGCAACCTCCAGGAGGCTCACTCAGGCCCGGGGCAAGAGCCCAGCCCGCATGCATCCCGGCCTTCCAGGCCAGACCTAATTCACCCCAGCTGAGCTGCTCCCCGTGGCCAGCGCTGTGCCTCAGCCCATGCCAGAGCTGCCCCACAGGCCCTAGCACTCCCCACTGTTCAGCCACAAGCGACTTCACCACCATCCCCGGCCCTTCTTGGGGTCCTGCCACCTGGGAAGTGGCGGGCGGATGCACGCTGGATGAAGGGTCTCGCCTTCTCCAAGGGTTCCTTGGGCAAGGTTTCCCTTCCGAGAAAGTCCCAGAGAGGCTCAGGGCCGTAACCTGAGGAGTGGGGCCGGGTGGGGGTGAGGCCTTGGACTACCTGGTCGATGGTTGAAGGGCGAGGGCACATCACAGCTGCCCGCAGAGGCCGATGCGACTCTTTCCTGCTGCTTGAAGAACTCCCTTGGATTGTCAGGCCGCTGGGCAATAATAGCCGCTGCCTCCTGAGGGCACGAGGAAAAGGTTGGGGCTGGGCCAGGCAAGCTGGGGTAGCCCTGTCCGCCTCACCTGGCTGGTGCCCCCAGCTCTCACCTCCACCTCCGACTCTGACTTCTTCATGTGGGTCTCTTCCTCCTCATCCCGATGGTCACCCTAGAAACCAAAGGGACAGTGTCTGGTGCACCTATCCCCACAGGGGCTTTTGGCCTTCTTTTTTACTGTATTTTATTTATTTATTTTGTTTTTAAGACAGGTGCTCGCCCTGTCATCCAGGCTGGGGAGCAGTGGTGCAATCACGGGTCACTGCAGCCTCTGCCTCCTGGGCTCAAGCGATCCTCCCACCTCAGCCTCCCGAGTAGCTGGGACTACAGGTGTGCACCACCATGCCCAGCTAATTTTAATTTTTTGGTAGAGATGGGGTCTCCCTGCATTGCCCAGGCTGGTCTCAAACTTCTGGGCTGAAGGGATCCTCCTGCCTTGGCCTCCCAAAGTGTTGGGATGGATTACAGTCATGAGCCACCAGTGCCTGGCCTTCTGGCCTTCTTACAGCCCCCATGCTTCTTTCGCAATCTGGCAGGAAGAGTTTCAGAGGTGGTACCTCTGCCCCGTCAAACCAAGGCACACAGCCCCTCTCTTCCCTCAGGGCCCTCAGCCACCTCATCTCTGACCTGCCAGGCCTCTGGGCACCAGGTTCACTCACTCACTTGCTCATCCCCATATCTAAGCAGGTGCCTAGGGCCATCCAGAAGTGCTCCTTGTTTTGTAGATAACTTCTCGGACCTCCTACCCCAGTGCCGGGGCCACCCATGCTCCCATTGTTGCTGCCTGGACCGTGGCATCATGGTCCAGCCTTCCTCACTGCCACCTGCCTTATCTGCTCCCCATAGGCCCTGAAAGGATCTTTCTGAAATGCGGATCAGACCATGATTTTCCTGAGCTTAAAATCCCTCAGGGGTTCCCATGAGCCACAGCAAGCACTGGCTAAATATGACCCACAGATGGCTTTTGTTTTGCTGGTATGATATTTTTAAACCATGTTAATTAGTTGCCACCACTTAAAAACCAGAAACTTTCATACTGAAATCAGGGTCCCAGTTTCTCCTGAGGTGCCAGAGCCCTGGCGACATCACCTGCAAGCCCGGAGCAGCCATCACCGGGGCCTTGCCGCAGCCCCCTTAAGACAGGCGTGTGCCGCCCGCTCACGCGGGCTTCGCCTGCCCACTGCACATGTTGTTTTGGGTGGGCAGGGCCCGCGCTTGGCCTACGTCCCCCACCCCTGCCTGACCTAGCCATCACCTCTCCAACACCACCCCCTGCCGGCCCCCACCCCAGGGCGCCCACATACTGTGAGATGTAGACATCGAGTCCTCAGCACGACGCAGGCAGTTCCCAGAACAGGCACACCCGTTTCCACCTCCAAGCCTCAGCATGGGAGACTGGCCCCCCTCCCAAATGCCTGCTCCCCACCCCGGGGCCAGGCCCTCTGGTTTCCAGCCGCAGCGTGGCCACTGCTTCCTGGGGAAGAGGTCCCTGGCTTGTTCAGGTCATTTCCTCCTCTGGATCCCCACAGGGTGCTCCTGGCTTCCACCTCGATGACACCACGTCCTAAGTTCCTGTTTCCGGAGGCACCTCCCCCTCCGTGTGAGCAACACAGGATGAGGACTGGGGTCTCCGGGTGGGTGGCCAGCACAAGGCAGGCGCATGTTTGCTCAACTGCACTCACACTAAGGCTTCTTAGTCGGTGTCCCCTGCTGCTCAGGTGGCAGCTTGGGCAGGAGGGGCTGCTAAGGTGGTGAAGTCCCAGGGCCTCTCTGTTTTTGAGCCTATAATCTAAAATGTTAGCTTGTCAGGGGCACTGGGAGAAGGGCCCTTCGTAGTATCCCACCTCAGGAGGGCTATCACCTCAACAATAACTTTGTGACCCCCAGAATGAAGTCTAAACTCCTCCTCTGCCCTTGCTCTCCTTTCCCAATCAAATTTCCCCCACTCCTCAGCCCACGGGGTTCCAGTCAGCCCAGGCTCTTCACCTTCCCATGAGCCTACGTCCTGCCAGCCTTTGCTGCTCTGCCCACTGCCTGCTGTAATCTCACTTGGTTCCTCTGCCTTGTTCAAAGAAAGGACCAGAGGCAGCTACCACAAAGGCTTATTTTTTTTTTTTTTCTCTGAGACGGAGTCTCTCACCCAGGCTGGAGCGCAGTGACGAGATCTCGGCTCACAGCAAGCTCCACCTCCCAGGTTCACGCCATTCTCCTGCCTCAGCCTCCCGAGTAGCTGGGACTACAGGCGCCCGCCACCACGCTCAGCTAATTTCTTGTATTTTTTAGTAGAGACGGGGTTTCACCATGTTGGCCAGGATGGTCTCAATCTCCTGACCTCATGATCCGCCTGCCTTGGCCTCCCAAAGTGCTGGGATTACGGGCGTGAGCCACCGCGCCCGGCCCACCACAAAGGCTTTAACTACCAACCATGTGAACAACACTGAAACAAGTAAGGTCCAGAGGGAGGAGAGAGATCAACGCACTAACCACACGGGTCAAAGCCACTGCTGTGCCTAAAGCATTTTCAGATACACGGGAGCTCCCCTGCAGGCCAGGCCAAAAGGAAACCCAGATATGGAACACAATTCGTAACAGAGGAGAGAAAGCAGACGGCTCCTTAAGCCAAGAGAAAGCATTTCACGGTGCTAAATCCCAAAGTCTCTCACACATGCCCTTCCTTAGACGACCTGAAGTTGAAAGGGTACCACAATGACCTGCTACAATGTCCACTGTCACTCTCACGTGAAGTATACTTGAAGGGCCAGATGGGACTATAAAATAATAATAGTAAGCTCCTTCACACTTTACCTGAAATGTTGGTAACTGGTGAAAATAAATCAGCTCGGGGGTTCACAACACTATTCTGTCTACCTGCATGTGTGTATGTTTGAAATGTTAGCATAAAAATAAACTTTATCGGGGCTGGGCGCAGTACACTTTGGGAGGCCGAGGTGGGAGGATCACCTGAGGTCAGGAGTTTGAGACCCGCCTGGCAAACGTGGTGAAACCCCGTCTCTACTAAAACTACAAAAATTACCCAGGAGTGGTGGCAGGCGCCTGTAATCCCAGCTACTAGGGAGGCTGAGGCAGGAGAATCACTTGAACCCAGGAGGCAGAGGTTGCAGTGAGCTGAGATGGCGCCATTGCACTCTAGACTGGGGGACAAGAGTGAGACTTCATCTCAAAAAAATAAAAAAATTAACAAATAAAAATAAATAAATAAATAAACTTTATCGGGCAGGGCACAGTGGCTCACGCCTGTAATTCCAGGACTTCGGGAGGCTGAGACAGGCGGATCACGAGGTCAGGAGTTCGAGACCAGCCTGACCAACACGGTGAAACCCTGTCTCTACTAAAAATACAAAAATCAGCTGGGCATAGTGGTGCACGCCTGTAATCCCAGCTACTCCGGAGGCTGAGGCAAGAGAATCGCTTGAACCCAGGAGGCAGAGGTTGCAGTGAGCTGAGATCGTGCCACTGCACTCCAGCCTGGGCGACAGAGCAAGACTCTGTCTCGAAAAAATAAATAAATAAATAAATAAACAAACTTGGCTGGGCACGGTGGCTCACGCCTGTAATTCCAGCATTTTGGGAGGCTGAGGAGGGCGGATCATGAGGTCAAGAGATCGAGACCATCCTGGCCAACATGGTGAAACCCCGTCTCTACTAAAAATACAAAAAAAAAATAAAGAAAGAAAGAAAGAATAAACTTTATCCGCTGGCTGCGGTGGCTCATGCCTGTAATCCCAGCACTTTGTGAGGCGAAGGCGGGTGGATCACCTGAGGTCAGGAGTTCGAAATCAGCTTGGCCAACATGGTGAAACCCCATCTCTACTAAAAATACAAAAATTAGCCAGGCGTGGTGGTGGGCGCCTGTAATCCCAGCTACTTGGAAGGCTGAGGCAGGAAAATCACTTAAACCTGGGAGGCAGGCCGGACGCAGTTGCTCACGCCTGTAATCCCAGCACTTCGGGTGGCCGAGGTCAGGAGATCCAGACCACCCCGGCTAACACGGTGAAACCCCGTCTCTACTAAAAATACAAAAAATTAGCCGGGTGTGGTGGCGGGCGTCTGTAGTCCCAGCTACTTGGAGGCTGAGGCAGGAGAATGGCGTGAACCTGGGAGGCGGAGCTTGCAGTGAGCTGAGATCGCGCCACTGCACTCCAGCCTGGGCAACAGAGCGAGATTCCGTCTCAAAAAAATAAAAAAAATAAAAAAATTTTAAAAAACCTCACTCTGAAAGGATAAACAAAATGTGGTATATCCATACAATGGAATATGATTCAGCCTTCAAAAAGAAGGAAATTCTGACGCATGCTACAACATGGATGAATCTTAAGGACATCATGCTAAGTGAAATAAGCTACATGCAAAAGGACAAACACTGTGTGATTCCACTGATAGGCGGTCTCCAGAGTAGTCAGCTACATAGAGACAGAAAGTGGAATGGTGGTTGCCAGGAGCTGGCAAGTGGGGAAGAGCAGAATTTGTGTTTAATGGACAGTGGTGGTGGTTATCCAACAATGTGAATGAATTTAATGCCACTTAATGAAATGCAGATTTTAAAATGACTGAAATGGTACATTTTATGTATTTTGCCACAGTTAAATACATGTGGCCGGGCGCGGTGGCTCACGTCTGTAATCCCAGCACTTTGGGAGGCCGAGGCGGGCAGATCAACTGAGGTCAGGAGTTCAAGACCAGCCTTGGCCAACATGGTGAAACCCCGTCTCTACAAAAACACAAAAATTAGCTGGGCAAGGGCCGGGCACGGTGGCTCACGCTTGTAATCCCAGTACTTTGGGAGGCCGAGGCGGGCGGATCACGAGGTCAGGAGATCGAGACCACGATGAAACCCCGTCTCTACTAAAAATACAAAAAAATTAGCCGGGCGTGGTGGCGGGCGCCTGTAGCCACAGCTACCCGGAGAGGCTGAGACAGGAGAATGGCGTGAACCCGGGAGGCGGAGCTTGCAGTGAGCCGAGATTGCACCACTGCACTCCAGCTTGGGTGACAGAGCGAGACTCTGTCTCAAAAAAAAAAAAAAAAAAAAATTAGCTGGGCATGATGGTGCGCGCCTGTAATCCCAGCTACTCAGGAAGCTGAAGCGGGAGAACCGCTTGAACCTGGGAGACGGAGGTTGCAGTGAGCCAAGATCACGCCATTGCATTCCAGCCTGGGTGACAGAGCGAGACTCCATCTCAAAAAAAAAAAAAAATACATGAATCAGCTTATGAAGAAAAGATCTTACCCAGCTCGTTCTCCACCATGTTCTGTATGTGGCAGGTGGCAGGTGGCAGTGTGTGTTGAATGAATGACTGAGGCTGGAGCTTACCAGACACACATCATCCCCACCCCATCCAAGGGCAGATGTGACTGGAGTGACTTAATGTTGCTGCCTGCAGGACTGTCTTGCCTCCTCTCTCTCAGCCTCCTGTGGGTGACTCTGGAGCCCGTTTGAGTTCCCACAGCCCTGCATCTGCCCATCACAGTCTCAATCCAGATGAGTATCAACCCACCTCCCTTCCTGAACTGAGCCATGCTCAGTCCTGAATGACATTAGCTATTTCCAAAATACTAAATTCAAAGCATGAAGATGTGACTCTGCTGTGATTCTCAGGGACCAATCCACAGGACCTACGGGCCATTCCCAACGTGTGGAGATTCAGACAGTACTCCTGGAACAAAGGGGCTGCTCCCAAGGAGATGCCGCACACTGGCTACAGATGCTCAGCACTGGCCCAGGCTCACCCATGCCGCCTGCCTCACTCCTGTGGCGGGCCTGGAGGCCCCTCAGAGTGCAGGAACAGTGTCTAATCTGCCGAGAGCCCCCAGGGGAGGGGAGGGGGAGCCTGGTCAGTGAGGGTCTGGGTCTAGATGGATTTTCTCTACCCATCTAGAGCACAAGCTTCTACAAAGTAGTCTTTTTCCACGGCCAGAGGCCAGAGCCCCACGTGATGAGGTGCCAGGCCTGATGCTCCATGGCACCCTGTGCCCATGCAGCTCTCCAGAACAGACACCACTGTCCCTGAGCCACTGATCTCCCCACAAGGCCCAGGAACACAGGGACCATTCTCACTTCCCTGACCCAGAGACCAGGAGCCTTGGCAAAGAACTTACAAAGATAGACTGCTCCTTCAACCGCCTCTTGGCCTCTTCCGCTTCTAAAGTCTGCTGTTTCCTCCTGGAACGATAAGCAGCCAGCACCCATCAGGGTGCGCCCGGGGGCCCCTGGAGCGCTCCGGGCGGGCGGGCTCACCTGTGCTCCTCGATCTGCTGCTCCCGCTCCCGGTAGCGCCGCTCACGCTCCTCTTGCTCCTGCCGCTCCTGCTCCATCCGCTCCTGCTCGAACCTGAGCCTCTCATCCAGGGCCTTCTTCCGTTCCTCCTCCTTCCGCAGCTCTTCTTCCTTCTGCGAGCCCCGGTGCGAACAAGGGTAGGCCCTGAGCCTGGGCGCCTGGACCCTGCCCCTCCAGCCCCTCCCTAAACCAGGGCTGGGGGCGGGGCACCTGGCATGGGCCAGGCCACTGTAGGAGGGACTCAGACCTGCCCCATGGGGTCCATGAGGGGCGGCTCAGCCAGGCCAGGCTCAGGGTTCCATACCTTGGCCTGCTCCCAGAACTGTTCTCGGTTAATCCGCTTCATTTCCACAGCTGCATCCGTCTTCTGGTAGGTGGTGCCCTGCAGTGTCAAAGGACCCAGCATAAGCAGGCTGAATGCCCCAGGAGCCCCCGACACCTAAAGGGTGAGGGCTAAGAGGGACCGGGCAGGCCAGACTCGGGCACCAGGCCACGCAGGCAGAGCCCACGGGTGCCAAACACACACTAACCACGGGCTCTGCGTTCTCATCCTCTCGCAGCCGCAGTCGGTGCAGCACAGGGCTGGAGAGCCGCGCCAGCCCGTTAGAGAGCCGCTGCCCGATGGCACCCGCATCTATGTCTTCCACGCTGCTGGCGTTCACGATCACGTCGACGCCCTTCCGCAAGAAGACGGCAGTGCTCAAGCGGCACCATCCTCCCGCCATCACCACCCCAGCACGCAGACCCTGGTGGCTGGCCCCACCCCCAAGAGCCCTGGCCCCTGACACACACCTGGAAGAACTCAGCCACCTTAGCCACATGGCTGGCACAAGCGCACTTGCGGGCATCAGGCACATCCTCGCCCACCTGCAAAGTACCCAGCAAAGAGGGGGTCAGGAAAGGACAAGGGGGGCCCTACATGATAGGGTGCATCTTCCCTGGGGCTGGTGGGGTTCCCTCTCCACGGGTGTCAGAGGGCCGACAGGGAGGGCGACTGCTCTGGGCCCTCAGCCCCCTTCCCCAGCCCTGGCCGCATACCCAGTTGATGAGCACGTATTTTGGCAGAGCAGCTTGGGAGTCCTTGACACTGCAGAAGCCGTACATCACCTTCTGGTTCTCAAAGTGTCCCGAAAGCTCCTGCAAGCCCCCTTCTAGGGTAATCAGGAGAGTGTCAGGTCTCTCTGCCTCCTAAACCCTTCCCAAAAAGAGCCTGGAACTCAAAGCAAAGACTCCTCCAGGCCTCCACAGGCACACCCAGGGGTCTTCTGGCCTCTGGGATCTGTGGGTCCCAGTTTTGTGTTGGTACGTGTGGGGGTGGCGGTGCACAGGGATGTAGCTTTGCCTATGACTCCTGCAGGGCCTGGTTTGGGGTAGGACTGAGGAAGTGTTTGTTCTTCACACTCAGGTCTCATTCTTCACACATCATCATGTCTCACCAGGTGCCAGTGCCCAGAGGCACAATCAAGCCTTCTGGCTCTGGGGAAGGCGGTGAATAGGGCCCTTCCCCCAAAGCGTCCCAGCTGTG
Source organism: Nomascus leucogenys (assembly GCF_006542625.1). Taxonomy (NCBI): domain Eukaryota; kingdom Metazoa; phylum Chordata; class Mammalia; order Primates; family Hylobatidae; genus Nomascus; species Nomascus leucogenys. The sequence continues at coordinate 185,766 of NW_022095789.1, read as the reverse complement.
TGGCTTCAGGTAAGTCACTTTCCCTGTTGGAGGCTCAGCCTCAGAAGTCCAACATTCAACAAGGCTCCGAGACTCCTCCCCACCCTGGGGACACAGGGATGACTGGAGGAAGGACACGACACCCGCCAGATCCAGACAAGTGTGGGGCTGCAGGGTGCAGGCAGGGAGGTGGCCTACAGCCAGGTGGGTGGGGAAGAAAACGACTAGGAGGAGGGGGTGGAGAGGAAGGCGAAGGAATGGCTGGAATTCCTACCTCCTGATGCTGCAAGCTTGAGGTCATCGGAGCCATCCTCGTATGTGTACAGAGCCCTGGGGAGAGGGAGGGGTGGCGGTCAAACTGTCAGGGCCCAGGCCGTCAATTCTGGGTGGGGACGGCTCTGGGGAGGGAGAGGGACATGGAGGGGGTAGGACAGGAACAGGGAGGGCTCCTGCTGTAGCCATGACAACAGGGCCAGGCATCAGTTCAGGCGGGAGCCCAGCAGGGTGCCGCTGGAGGGCCGGGTGCCGCTGGAGGCCGGGGTCAGGTGGGGCGCAGGCAGTGAGGGGAGAAATTGCTGGCTGGTGCACAGCATCGCGGCCCTGGCCCTGGCAGCCTACAACCCAGTGCAGCGGGTGTGTGATGGAGATTCCAAGGCGACGGTTCCTTGGTTACCGTTCCCTGGCTACCACGATCCTCATCCCCCATTGGCTAGTGCCAGGAACTTACCTGGCATGTGCCTTGGTCCCCGCTGCCCCTCCCCCGGGGAGGAAGGAGGAGAAGAGAGAACCTGGTGCTCCCACAGCTCTGGGCATCCCCCGGTAACCATGGCAACCCTGCAATTGGCACACGACTGGCCCACCCCAACTGCATTCTCCTTGAACACAAAGGACCCTGGGGACCCGCCCTCAGCCTCAATCTCCGCCTCTCTGAAATGGGGATGAGGTCACTGCAGTCACTCTCGCCCAGACTCTGGCCCCGGGGTGGCCATGCGTGAGCTCCAGGCCTTCCAGCCCCTAGGCTGCCTCAGTCCTGGCTGAGGCTTCCTGAGACTGCTGGCCTTTCCTTCTGCCTGAGCTCTAACAGAAAGCTGACCTGGCGGCCTTCCTCCTTCCTCCTCCTCCCTAGCTTTGTGTGCCCTGGCTCCTTTTGATAGGCTGTGGTGACAGAGCATCCATTTCACGGAAGCGAAGGCAGAGATGCCTCCTCCATCACCCCATGCAGGCCCAGGCTGAGGACCCTCTGGGAGGGAGGAGAGCCGGGACCTAGGAGGAAGGGCCTTGTCCCTGAGGTTTGAAAGGGCTCAACCCCTTCTCCAAACTCCTATTCCCCAGGTGCCAAGGCAGGAGGCTGGGGCTGTGAGGAGGGGAGGCAGAAAGGGAGGGCAAGGGGGAAGAGAAAGAGAAGGGGAGAAGCAGAGGGAGAAACAGGGAGAGGAGGAAGAAGAGAAAGGGCAGAAGTGAAGGGACGAAGGAAATGAAGGCGGGAGGGATGGAGGGGACATCTCAGGAGGTTGTGGCCAGGGCCAAATGGCCTCAGCCCCTCCCCTTCCTGGATTCCCGGCTTCCTACCTCCAGGAAGGAACACAGGTGGGCTGTGGGGCTGGGAGCTCCTGGTCCAACTGTTACCCCAGCCCCAGCCTGGCCCTGACAGATGCTTCCAACACAGCTGGCCCAGCACCTGTCCTGCTGCCCTAACCCACCACGGGAACAAAGGGCCCTGGGAGAAGCAGGCTCTGTCCCTCTCCATGCACCGATGAGAAACTAATGCAGAGCCCAGGGACCCTAGTTCCTAGAGACTGCTCTAGACATCAAGCCTCCCTCTGAGAGGACCTGTCTTGGCCTGCCCAGGCTCCCTGGGGCGCCTTCCATCTTCAGCCCCTGGCTACCCACCTCCGGCCACCTTTTCCTGCTCCAGCCACAGCCCTCCCCCAGCAGAAACCACACCCCAGTTCAAACCCTCCAGCCTGCCTTTCCATTGAACCGCCCTGTCCACACCACACACTTGGGACACACTGGACGGCCCCCTGACCAAAGCAGGGTTCTGGACAGGGCTCACCCTGGAGCCTCTGCCTATGTGGTTCTCTTCACATGGAAGGCAAGACCTGCTCCTCTACCCCACGCTTATTCCCAGTGGAATCCTTCTGTTCTTCAGAGCCCAGTGCTGGCCCCCAGCAGCCTCCCCTGAGCTGCCCCTCCCAGAGCACCCACCACATCCCAGCAGGAATACAAAGACCAGTGCTTCTCAAACACATCAGAGGCACCCCGAGCCTGGTGGTGCACCAGGTGGAAGCTGGTGAAACCACAGGGAATCAGGATGGGGTAGGCGACCAGGCATCTACACATCTCACCAGCTCCAACTCCTGGAGACAGACACCACCTCCAACTGTAAGCCTCGTGAAGGCAGGAACGCTGACTCAGTCGATCAGCACATCCTGCTCTCTGGGTCCTGGGGTCCAGCACACCATATACCAGAAGTACGTGTGATACTGACACCAACTTAAAAGCCATCTAACCAGATAAACTGAACTAGCGTGAGGTGGGAGCTGGAATGTGGCAGTTCCAGAGACCCGGCAGTGAGCTGGAGTGGGGGGTGAGCTGGGGTTGGGGGTTGAGGGCAGGTGGACCCCCCAGGACCATCACTCTCAGGATGGTGGTGCTAGAAAGGCCTTCAGTATCGAGGTAGGGCTGGGCGCAATCCCTTTTCTTTCCAAGAGGACCAGGAACTTGTGTATGACCACAATGAGTCATATCACAACCAGGACAACAGTGGCCCTTCCCACCATACAACCTCATTTCCTGGGTCCCCTGCTCCCTGCGCCTGACTAGTGGTGCACTTCAGAGGCCCTGCCACCTAGGAATGAACTCCCCCCAACCACCCCTCCCCATTGGAGGCAAGGTAAGGGTGGGGGGGCAGACAGCAATTTACCCAAGACAACCCTCCCTCTGGACCTATGCGCAGGGTCTGCCTCTGAGTCTTCAGACCTCACTGCACCCCTGGTTCCATGCTGGGCACTGGGGTATTCATATTCTCTTGTGTAGAAAGTGATCCTCACACCCCTTTTTCAAAATGTTATCTGGGCCCTTAGTGAACGAATGTGTGCATGTGCGAGGGTACATGTGTGCATCTGTGTGTGTCCCACACACAACCCAGATGGGGGCTGACGCACACCAGTGATGAATAACTCGCTTTGGCCACATGGATGCTGCTGGGGTGGGGGGGGCAGGCCTCTGTTGAGCAGGATGTGGGGCAACAGGGGTTGTGTGGCCCTGGCAATAGGCCACCAGAGCTCTGCTTTTAGGAGAAAATGGGGTGCTGGTAGACAACACCTCTCCAGACTGGAGGGCAAAGGAGGTGTTCTGGGGTGAGCTGTGCCTCTCCCCGGGCGGGGCCTTATCCCAAAGCCAGCTCCTTCACCAGGCCAAGCCGGCCACTTGCCCAGAGCTCCTCCCATGATCTCAGCCTCCCTGGGGCAGGGCTGGGACAATGGGTGGGCCGCCTGCCTGCTGAGCCTGTGCCGGCCTCTCCTGTGACTGACCTGCAGGACACGAGAGCTTGTCTCTCGCGTCCATCCCTCCAGGCCTGGCTGCTGGCCAGTGCTGCAGTACCATGCCATGGATGCCCAGCCATCTCATCCTCTCCTCCAGGAGCCCCCAGGTCAGAGTCCCCACCTGGCTGCCCTCCCAGTGTGCGGGTGAGGCCAGCCCAAGCGGGGTCCCTCAGACCCGCCCTCCTCTTTGCCTCAGTTTCCTCAAGAAGAACCTGTTCCCATCTGCCAGCAGGAAGAGGAGGCCTAGGAACCAGATGGGCGCCTTTCCTAGGAGAAGAGTATTACGGGGGGGAAAAGGATTCCAGGATGGGGCAGTGAGGAACCCCTCGGTTTCCTTTTTCCACCACCCTGGGCCGCCAGCCCCAGAGCAGGTGGTCCATCCCCTCCCCCAGCTCAGGGTGAGACAACAGCTGGGGGGCGGGGTGAGGGGCGGCCCAGCTCCTCCCCCATCAGGGACCGAGTGCCCCTTGCTAGGGGCCCGTGGATCTGTTCACCACTTCAGCCCTCTTCGGGGGCTCCCTCCACACTTGTTCTCCAGAGGGCTTCCTCCCAGGGACCTCAGCTGGCCCCTTAGGCAGCTCGGTGCCCCCCAGCCCAGCTGCCTAGTCCCCGCAGTCCCCTTCAGGTAGGGGAGGAGAGCTCACCCCTGCCTCCTCCGCGACCCGCGGCGGTAAGGGAGTCACTTCGCGGTCGCCATGTGGCAGCAAACATCCTTCCACCTCACTCCAGCCCAGGTTTCGGGGGGAGTGCGGCCCACTCCGAGAGGCCCCCGGTGGGCGGGGCGCCCGGCCCCCAGCCCGCTCCGCTCCTCCCCCGCCCTCGCTTTCCTTTGTGCTGTGGCCGGGCCGGGCTGAGCCGGGCAGGCTGCGCTGGCTCCGCTAGCTCGGTCTCCGCCCCGTCCCCGCCCGGACCTCGCCCGCTCGAAGGTGGCGAAGGTGCCCTTGGCCGCCCGTGCACACCTGTCCCCCGGGCCCGGGGGGTAGGGTGGGGGATGGGCTCCCGCAGGGCCACGCGGCCCCGGGCCCCACATCGGGACCCCGCGCCTCCGGGCCGCGTCCGGCCGCGGCTCCCACCGCGCGCCTGGGGCCGCCTCCGGGCGCTCGGGGCCCGGTAGTGCCCCGCCTGGCCCGCCGGCCCCTCCCCCGGCGCGCACAAAGGCAGCCCCTCCCGGCCCTCCCGGCCCGCTGCACCATTTCGGGGTCCCCCTCCCTTCCCGGCGGCGGGGCGGCGGGGCGGGAGAGAAACAAAGGCGCGGCGGCGGCGCGGGGACAAAGGGGCCGGGGGCGGGGGCGGGGGGCTCACCAGTCGGCCGCGCTCTCCTCTCGGATCACCTCCTCGTAAGCCGCCAGCAGCTCCAGGCGGTGGCCGCTGAAGCTGACGCCGGCCATGCTTCGGGCCGGACCGGGCCGAACGGACAGACGCGCGGACGGACGGGCGGACGGAGGAGGAGGGAGGGAAAGAGGGAGTCGCCGCCGCCGCCGCCTCGGAGCCTCTGCAGCGTCGCGAGCCGAGCGAGCCAGCGGCCGGGGGAGGGGAGCCGGCCGGCGGGGGGCGGGGGGCGCTGGCTCCGCCCGGCTCGCTCCCTCCGCTCGCTCGGTCCTAGCGCCGCCCTGGCCCGGCCCAGGGGGAGGCCCGCCCCCCCTTCCCGGCCTGCCCCGGGCGCCCCCGCGCCCCTCACCCGCCGCCCCTGCGCGCCGCTCCAGGGCCAGCCCCACCCACGTTCCGAACCCTCACCTGCCCGGTCCGTAACCTCGGCGCTAGCCCTCCTTCCAGCCCCGAACCCAGCCCCGTCCCCACCTCCCCCCGCCCACACCCCGTCCCAATCCGGTCCGGCCCCACCCATTGCTTCATTGATCTCCATTCCTGGTGCGTCCCAGCCCATGTTAAACCCATTTTCATCCCAACCCAGCGCACACACCACCTCACCCCTGGCCCGTCTCCTTTTCCTGAGAGGTCCTTGCCTAGTCTATCCCATCATATCCACTGCCATCTGCATCCCACCCTCAAATCCAACCCAGTTCCTTTCCCATCCCAGCTTCAGCCCCATGCTTAGCACGTGTCCCCCCCGCCAACATTTCTCACGGCACATCTTCAGTCCAGCCCATCCCAGTCTCATTCTGATCCCAGTTCCCAATTCCCAACCACAGCCTCCCATCTCGGCTCCATGACCACTTATTCCAGGCCATTCTCAGCCCCTACCCAGCTCATTATCCCTCCATTCCAGGCCTCTCCTCCCCTCCACGCCTGTGCCCTCTCAGATGGGGCCAGCTAGGAAATCCTTTGCATTCTCTCTCAAGCCTCACGCCTCCCAGAGGAGTCCCAAGTAGAGTTCCGGAAGCAGCATCTAACCCCAGACTCCCAGGGCAGGGCTCCTCCAAGGACGCTCAGGGCCAGCCTCTTGGCATCTTTATCTCCTAAAGCTCTGAGCACAGAAGTGGAGGGGGCCTCAGAAAAGTCCCCTGCAAGGGAGTGGACACCATGCCAGGGCTTCCCAGAACTCCGTTCCTTGCTGGGTTGGGACCCTGAAACCGTCCACAGCGCTCAGAAGCCTTTTCCACCACTACAAAGCCTCCAACCTCGACCTCCCTGAGCAAACTTCACCTGGTCCCAACCGCACCACGGAGGAGGAGGTGGTTCTAGCCGGGGCTCTGAGTTCTGCATTGGGTAATTGGCTATGCCAAGAGAAGGACAGCAGTGCTGCCTATGTGGCAGTGTTCCTGGCGCTTTGGAGTTGGGAGAACCCTCTTAAAACTCAAAATACAGGCCCCTGCCTTGGGAAGTCAGTGCCCGCTATGTCTAGGGACCACTGGCCATGGCAGTTTCTCCATGGCCCCCACTAGAGTGAGGCCCAGGCAGGGACACAGCCAGGCCCTGTGCCCTAGACCAACTGGCCAGTAGGTGTGGTTGGTGTGCAATGGGGATCCCTAAGGGAGTGGGTGACACAGGGTGGGGAAGGGAAGTGGGGAGAGCCATGGAGGAACAGAGCTTCAGCCATCCCCCACCCTTAGGCATGAAGAGCCTGATTCTGGGGAGGAGGGAGACCCTGCAGCCGGGGAGGGGCAGACAGATGGCTGGCCATGAGCATCTGTGGCCTCAGCCTCTTCCAGCTTCCTTTGACTTGTCCTAGCTCACAGCTCCTCGCCCCCCCTGCTCCCCTCACCCCCCAGCCTCCTGCACACTCAATTTTGCATCCAAAAAACAGAAGCCCTAAATGCATCTATGCTCTTCCTTCCTCAAATTCCTGCCTCCCCACCAGCCACCTACAAACTCTCCAGCCACGCCCACTCTCACCTCTTGCCATCAACATTTTTAAATAAACTTTCTATTTTAGAACAGTGTTAGATTTACAGAAAAGTTATAAAGATAGTATAGAGAGTTCCCATACACCCTGCACTCAGTTTTCCCTATTTTCAGGGAAGCAAGGGTGTTCCCTGCTGGCATGCCCTAGAGCCCACTCCCCTGGTCTCCGCACCCGTCACCCTTCCAGGTTATCTTCATCCCCTCATTTCTATAGGATGCAGACAGACATCTGTCCTCTGTCTCCTCCTCCCCGCATTTTGTCTGGCACTGCTCTGGCCAAGGTCACCAGTAACCCCTAACTTGCCAAACTCAGTGGACCCATAGTTCTCAGTTGCCCTGACTGGTGGGAGTGGGTGGCCACTGGTCACTGTCCTCTGAGAACCTGCCTCCTTTCAGCTGCCGTTGCCCCTGAAGCCCACACACTCAGCCTTGGTGGGCTGGTGGGTTCCTCCTACCAGGACTTCGTGTCTGCCACCCCCAAACCGATCACCCTTCAAGTCGCTGACAGGTCGGTCTCTCCCACCCCCAGAGCATGAGCTCCCCACACACACACTGGGAGGCTGGGCCAATGACTTCTGGATCCCCAGAGTGGAAAAGATGAGACAAGGGAGGACTGAGATCCAGAAACTGGGCCTTTGCTGTGTGACCTTGGCTGAAACACTTCCCCTCTCTGAGTTTCCTTTTGATAACCTGTTGTGAGAATAAAATGGGACTGGATGGAGGCTTAGAAGGAGAACCCCCTCCCTCCCTCCTCACAGCCCCACCCTCTTCCCTCCACCCCCACCTTCCTGTTCTGTGCTCCCCCACACCTCTCCGGGAAGGTTTTAGGGCTGAGGGGAGGCTGCAAGACTTTTTCAGCAAGAGCTGGTGGAGTCTTCTCTGGCCTCTTCCAACCTCTGCAAGATCCCACCAAGCACACACTGATTGCCCCGTGATCATCACAAAGCTCATGGCTGTTCCCAGGTATCTGCCCCTGGCGCCGGGCCAGCCACGTTCATTCACATTAGCTCTGCTCCTGAGGAGTCTAGTGCTGATGGTGTGACCTTGAGCTTGGTGCCTGACTCATCTTCAACTATAATATGGGGGTGATAGTGATGGTACCTACCTCCTAGGGTCAGTATGAGGATTTTCAAAAAGTATCTAGAAAGTGCTTAAAATGGGACCAGTACATAGTAGGTGCTGTCAATGTGTTGATTGTTATCATTATTTTACAGATGGGAAAACCGAGGCCCAGAGAGAGTCAGTGACTTGCCCGGAGACACACAGCTGGTGAGTGGCAAAGTCTGAATGGGAACCCAGGTCTGTCCCAGGTCATTTCAGTACCCCACACACCCTCCCGGCTTCCCCTTGTAGCACCCCTATTTCTGCATGCGGGGGTGAGGTGGGCTGGAGTCTGATCAGAAGTTCCAGACGCTCCAGCTCTGAGGTCTGGCAGTGGAGTTGGGGGCGGGGCCCTGGGCACGAGGGGAGGAAGTGCCGTGGACATCCCTGCCAGGCCTGCTCCACATCCCGTTTTCTGGCAGATCTTCTACTTTCAGCTCTAAACAGGAGTATGTCATCCAAGCCAGGAAGGGTCAGACCCAGTGACTAATTCAGAGACAGACACATGACCCAAGTTAGTCCAATGGGCGTTGGCCCTGGGACTTTCGCTGGCGCCATTAAGAAAGGCTCCCTCGCTGAGCACAGTGGCTCACGCCTGTAATCCCAGCACTTTGGGAGGCCGAGGTGAGTGGATCATGAGGTCAAGAGATCAAGATCATCCTGGCCAACACGGTGAAACCCCATCTCTACTAAAAAGACAAAAATTAGCCAGGTGTGGTGTCGCATGCCTGTAGTCCCAGCTACTCAGGAGGCTGAGGCAGGAGAAACGCTTGAATCTGGGAGGTGGAGGTTGCAGTGAGCTGAGATCACACCACTGCACTCCAGCCTGGGCCACAGGGCGAGACGCCATCTCAAAAAAATAAATAAATAAAAAATAAAAGAAAAAAGAAAAGAAAGGCTCCCTCTGTCCACTGGGGCTGCTGAGCTGGCCAGGTATGGGCCTGGAGCTGCTGGGGGTCATCCTTGCCAATAGAGGGGAGAGCCTTCTGAGAACGAAGCCAGCATTGAGGACAGCAGAGCCCAGAGGTGGAGAGCACAAGAGAGGGTCCCGATGGCGGCTACCTGGATCCAGCCAGGTCTGAAGCCATTCACTTTTTCAGTTCAATTATCTCCGTTTTTGTTTAAACTAGCTTGAATTGCAGCTGAGAGACCTACCTAATCTGCCTGGTACCCAAGTAGTGGTCATTTTGTCAGTGGCAAGAAACTTGGGTGAAATCTCAGTTGATCTTCCAGTACCCCAAAAACCTGAGCGGGAGGGCCCAGTTTGGTCCTGGGGTCTTCACTGGCTCAGAAGTGGCTCCCCCTGCACAATCTCCCCAGTGGCTGGTGCTGGTTTCCTGAGTTCCCCCAGGCTGTCAGTCAACGAGCTTGTTCTTGTTCCACCATGACCCCCGGAACCCTGGTCCCCTCCCCTACTTCCTTCCTTTAAGGCCTCAGTTGGGAGGGGTTCTTCCACTCTCAGGGTCAGCTTTGGATTTAGGCAGTCTCAAGTTCAAAGGGTGACCTGTGGCCAGCCCTTTAGCCCAGGGCCTCAGCTCCCTTCCTGTAGCAGGGCCACGTGGAGAGTCTGAGGATGGTGTGTACCTTATGTGTGTACCAAGGCCATGTGGGGCCCTGCACTGAGGAGGCAGTGGCAGAATCGAGTGCCTGCCTCTGTACTCTGGCAAAACAGTCCCTGGCCCTCCACCGCCTCTCTCCCTGCTGATCCAAATGAGCTCAAGCCATTCTGAGCTGGGAAAAGCCCCTCCCTTGCCTGCTGCCTCTCCAGTTACCCACTCAGCCCCCTGCCATGGGCTCTGCCCCCTCCAAGGGTGCTAATGGCCTCCCTTGCCTGGCACGAGAACATCTACTTCCCAGTCCCCACAGCCTCCGCCTGCACAGCCTTGCACCCCAGCTTCGGAACACTGTGATCTTTGCAGCTAGTGGTTGCTATTATTATTTTTTTTTTGAGACGGAGTCCCACTCTGTCACCCAGGCTGGAGTGCAGTGGCGCAATCTCAGCGTACCACAATCTCCGCCTCCTGGGTTCAAGCGATTCTCCTGCCACAGCCTCCTGAGTAGCTGGGATTACAGGTGCCCACCACCACGCCTAGCTAATTTTTGTATTTTTAGTAGAGACAAGGTTTCACCATGTTGGCCAGGCTGGTCTTGAACTCCTGACCTCAGGTGATCCACCCATCTTGGCCTTCCAAAGTGCTGGGATTACAGGTGTAAGCCACTGCGCCCAGCTGCTATTATTTTACAGGTGGGGAAACCAAGGCTCAGAGAGGGGCAGTGTCTTGCCTGGAGGCACACAGCTGGCAGAGTGGCAAAGTCTGGATGGGAGTCCAGGTGATGGGGGACGCGTGACAGGAGCTGGGGAGTGCTGGTGGGTCAGCGGGGAATACTTTGGCCTTTGATCCTTGGAGCGGCAGGCCCGGCCATTCCATCTGGGTGACTCTGGACAAGTCACTGTTCCTGAACCTCAGTACCCTCATCTGAAACATGCCTTTAATAATGTGTTCTCAAAGGTGTTACGATGATTAAATGGCATGTGATTGCACCGCATTTCTGGCCTACGGAGCGGGGGTGGCTGTTTCAAGGAGGTGCCGGGCACCTGCTCCTGCCCCACTCTAGGATAGCTCCGGCTCCACGGTTCCGCATTTGCCCCTGCCCTTCACCCCACTCTCTCCTTACAGCCCCCTCCCAACTTCTCCCATCTTCTCCCACCATCCTCCAGCAGATGCCTCCCAGGCCCCTCCCGCCACCCACGCCCTGGCCTCTCAGCTGAGCTTGGCGGTCCTCTTGGCCCACCACAGCCAAACCTCTTAAAAGAGCTGTCTGCACTCTCTCCTTCCACATCCTCCCCACCCTCCCGCCTTGTTCCTCTTTAACCCTGGCAGCCACCCCAGCTCGGCTAAACTGATCTGGCAAATGTCACCTTGTTGTGAAATGCCACGAGGGACTACTCGGCCTTATCTGCCTGGTTGACACTGTCGGCAGCTTCTTGACACGCTCTTGCCCTGTCCAGGCTTCCCTGCCCCTTCCCTGGAGGTTGTCCTCCTGCCCTGGCCGTGCTGTCCCTGCCCAGTGCTGTCATGCTGGCGTTCCGGCGTCTCACCTCCTCACTATGCTGGGCCCTGGCCGTCCTCATGCTGGATTTGGCCCACATTTGTTATTTTTCTAATAGGATTTTTAAAAAATCTAATGTAGTTGCCAATATTCAAACACCAGATCTCACATACAAATCTGAACCTCTGGATGCTGTCGATAAACTGGCAGATCTGGCTGTGCTGCTCGGCGTTCCCAGACGGGCTCCCGGCTACAGTTACCATCCATCCCTGTGCCCTTCTCGCTTGTATCCATGGGAACCGAGGACGGACTGAGAGGGCTTCACAGTTCAAGAGAAGTGGAAGAGAGCACATTTCCTTGTGGAAGTGAAAGCTCCTCTGTGGTTAACATGCCAAGGATGTCCAGGTTGAAAGAAAACCACATCCCACCTGCTTGACTCCTGATGCTCCTTGTGTGGGCCTCACTCCTGGCTCTCCCTAGGACTCGGTGACCAGCATTTATGTTGACTGCCCTGAGCCTGTCTCAAATTCATTCCCGAATTGAAGTGGAGGTGAATCCAGACTTGAATCTTCAGCTGTTTCCTGAATGTGTCTCCTAAATGTCCCACAGGCACCTCGTGATCATTCCACGAACACTTACTGGGCATCCACTATATGCCAGGCACTGACATATAGGCACTCCGGCAAGACATCATGAAAATAACACGAGGCCGGGCATGGTGGCTCACGCCTGTAATCCCAGCACTTTGGGAGGCCCAGGCAGGCAGACAAAAACAAAAAAACAAAAACAAAAAAACCACGAAAATCACACACGAAGCTTTGCACTCATTCTCCAGGATTCCAAGAGAGAACGCAGCAGAGACCCTTCTTGTCTCTCTCCTTTTTTTTTTTTTTTTTTTTAAGAGACAGGGTTTCACTTTGTTGCTCAGGCTGGAGTGCAGCTTACTGCTGCCTCAACCTCCTGGGCTCAAGTGATCCTCCCACCTCAGCCTCCCAAGGAGCTGGGACCACAAGAATGCACCACTAGGCCCAGCTGATTTTTTTTTTGAGACAGTCTTGCTCTGTTGCCCGGGCTGGAGTGTAGCGACGCAGTCTTGGCTCACTGCAACCTCTGTCTCCTGGGTTCCAGGGATTCTCCTGCCTCAGCCTTCTGAGTGGCTGGGATTACATGCATGCACCACCACACCCGGCTAATTTTTGCATTTTTAGTAGAGACGGGGTTTCACCATGTTGGCCAGGCTGGTCTCAGACTACTGACCTCAGGTGATCTGCCCACCTCAGCCTCCCAAAGTGCTGGGATTACAGGCATGAGCCACCATGCCTGGCCATACATATATATATATATATATATATATATATATATTTTTTTTTTTTAGACAGAGTCTCACTCTGTTGCCCAGGCTGGAGTGCAGTGGCACGATCTCAAGCTCACTGTAACCTCAGCCTCCCGGGTTTAAACAATTCTCCTGCCTCAGCCTCCTGAGTAGCTGAGATTACAGGCGTGTGCCACCATGCCTGGCTAATTTTTGTATTTTTAGTAGAGACAGGGCTTTACTGTGTTGGCCAGGCTGGTCTGGAACTCCTGACCTCAGGCGGTCTGTCTGCCTTGACCTCCCAAAGTGCTGGGATTACAGGCGTGAGCCACCACGCCCAGCCCTGGCCTCTAATTTTTTAATATTTTGTAGAAACTGGGTCTTGCCAGGCCGGGTGCAGCGGTTCACACCTGTAATCCCAGCACTTTGGGAGGCCAAGGCGGGCGGATCATGAGGTCAGGAGATCAAGACCATCCTGGCTAACATGGTGAAACCTTGTCTCTACTAACATACAAAAAAATTAGCTGGGCATGGTGGCGCAAGCCTGTAGTCCCAGCTACTTGGGAGGCTGAGGCAGGGGAATCGCTTGAACCTGGGAGGTGGAGGTTACAGTGAGCCGAGATTGCACCACTGCACTCAAGCCTGGGCGGCAGAGCAAGACTCCATCTCAAAAAAACAAAAAACAAAACAAAACAGGGTCTCACCATGTTGCCCAGGCTGGTCCTGAACTCCTAGGCTGGAGCCCTTCTCCAGCCTCAGCCTTCCAAAGTGCTGGGATTAGAGGTGTGAGTCACCGTGCCCAGCCCTTCTTGTCTCTTAAAGGGGACTGGGCCAAGGGCCTGTTGAGAAGACTAACAGATGTGTTGTAGGTCCTCATGCCAGGGACCCCTGAAGGACGGGCAGCCATGGCACACTGAGTTGTCCTGGCCTACTTAAGGCTTCTCTTCCGTCTTTCCAGTCCAGGCTTGGGACAGGAGAGATGACAGTCCCTCTAGGGTGGTGCGGGCATCAGTGAGAGGCAGGAAGCCCTGGAGTGACAGCACCACCACCAAGGCCTACAGTCCTCCAGGTACCGGGCAGAAGTCAGCTTCCCAGAGAGATGCTCGCTGGCAAATGGTACTCAATGCCAGCCAGTCCTGGGACAGCGCACCCAGCTTCAGGCCCGGATTCTAGTCTGGCTCATGGCTCAATGACAGCGTGACCTTGGTCAAGTCTCCCAACCTTTCTGTGCCTCATCTGGAAAATAAGTGGGCCAGGCATGGTGGCTCACACCTGTAATGCCAGCACTTTGGGGCTAAGGAGGAAGAATTGCTCGAGCCCAGGAGTTTGAAACCAGCCTGGGCAACCTAGGGAGATCCTGTCTCTTAAAAACAAAAAAAATTAAAGTTAAAAAAGAAAAAATGAAGTAAGAGATTGCAGACATGGCGCAAGGTTGCTGGGAGGTTCGCGGAAGACAATGTGAGCCTGTCTGGTATAGGCTAGATGCCTGGCAAAGCTGCTGTCCTTCTCTCCATCCCTCATCCCCCGGACCTGCCACTGGGTCCCATCTCTGCCATATTACTCTCTGCCCCTCCCTTGCCTGGCCCCCGCCCCTAGGCCGCTGCTGCAACTCCTCCTCCCAGCCTCCCTCTTGCACTCCCTCAGTGTCTGGGGCCTCTTTTCTACAATACAACACAAACTTATTTCAAACTCTGCTGTGCCGTGCCCTGCCCTGCCCTCAAGAGACAGCCCCAGCTCTACTGCCTGGCACTTGTGACCTCCCAGGACCTAAGGGCTACCCTCTGCAGCCCCACCTTCTGTTTGGACGGCAGTTGGCCCCTCCAGGCCTTTGCTGTGGCCATTGCTGTTTTCCACACCGTATCTCTGCAGATCCACCCCCAACTACAACTACCCTTCTTTTTTTTTTTTTTTTTTTTTGAAGCAGGGTCTCGCTCTGCCACCCAGGCTTGAGCGCAGTGGTGTGATCTCAGCTCACTGCAACCTCCACCTCCCAGGTTGAAGTGATTTTCCCGCCTTAGCCTCCTGAGTAGCTGGGATTACAGACATGCCCTACCACACTCAGCTAATTTTTGTATTTTTACTAGAGACGTTGTTTCACCATGTTGGCCAGGCTGGTCTTGAACTCCTGACCTCAAGCGATCTGCTCGCCTTGGCCTTCCAAAGTGCTGGGATCATAGGCATGAGCCACCATGCCCGTCCTAACTACCCTTCTCTAACCTCCAAGCCAGGCCAGACCAGTGGCTCCCCTCATGTCTGTGGTCACCGGGCCTGGCACATGGGGTCTCGCCTGTACCTCCTCCACTAACCATGAGCCCGCCACGTCTGCATCACGAGGACCACCAAGATGGCTAGCCCAAGAAAACCATCTTATTCTCCACCCTTCCACCCTGCCATGTGCCTCAAATTCTACCCCTCCGGATGCACAGGGGAAGGGCACACAAGACACAGCTAGGTACAGGTTTATTGTGGCACTGGAGGTGAAAGGGGGCCGGTGTGGCCAGCACCGGTGTGCTGTGGTGGTGGAGGGAGTGGGGTGGGAGGATAAGGGGGGTGGGGCAGGGCCCAGGGAACCCCAGGCTCAGGCCAGGAGCCAGGGTTAAGGCAACCATTGCCAGCCCTACCCAGAAATGCCGAGCCATGACTCCAGGCCCCTCAGGCTAGGCGCCACCGCGGCAGCTGTGGGCAGAAGGGGCTCACACATGAGAGAAGGCATGGCTCTTGCAGAGAGGCCTGTCCTTCTTGGAGTAGAAGGTCTTTCCTTCCAGGTTGATCTGACATATCTAAGGACAGCAAAGGCCCAGTCACATGGGACTGGGGGCAGCAGGAGAGGCCCCTTCCCAACTTCTCCTGTATCTCCCGGGGAACGAACAGAGGGCCGGTGGGCTTGGGGCTGAGTTCGAGGGGCGGAGCTCTCACCGCACAGACGAAGCAGGTGTCATGCCAGCTGAAGCCCAGGGCCTCCAGGAAGCGGTCCCCAGCGTCGATCTTGAAGTCACAGCCATGGCATTTCGTGCCAAACATCTTCTCATAGTCTGAGAATGGGGGCAGAGAGAAAGAGGACCTGGATTCATGCCTGCCCCATGCACCATCCCTCCTCACCCTCACTGGCCAGTGGGTACCTCGCTCGCAATAGGGCACGCCCTCCTCCATGTAGAAGGCCCTGTTCCGGATGGGCGTCTTGCAGGCAGCACAGGTAAAGCAGTGCACGTGCCAGGTCATCTTCAGGGCATGCATGATCTCCTGGAAGGAGGTGCCAGTCACTCGGCAGGCTCAGGCCCCTCCCGCCGTCCCCTGGGATGGGAACACAGGACGGCTGGCTGCGAGCCCTGTTGCTTCTCACAGTAAACACTACATCTAACTGTTCAGGACTCCCACACCTCCATCTCCAACTCCAAGGTCTCTGAGTGGACGGCCACTGTGCCTTCAGACTTGCCATGTCCAGCACTCAGTTCCTGATTCCCTCACCCCAAACCTCTCCTCTCACAGCCATCCCCATCACATGGATGGCAACTCCATTCTCCTGTCTGCTGCAGCCAAACACACCCTCCTATCACACCCCACACCAGGGCCACCAGGAAATCCAGTGGGGCCCACCCCCAAGGCACATCCAGATTCTGAGTGCTTCTCACAGCCTCCCTGAAGCAAGGTAAGCCACGGCCATCTGGCCCCTGGGACCACACACTACTGGCCTACGAGCTCCTCTCTCTGGTCCCAGCTGCCACAGCAGGCCCCTGCAACCTGAGACAGGCTACATCCCCCCGCATGAAACCCCGTGCTGCCTCCCATTGCTCCCAGCAAGAGCCAAGCCCCATGCAGAGGCTGGAGGCCAGCAGGTCTGACCTCGTTCCCGCCCGTCTCCTCCACTGCTCTCCCTTGGGTTCTCACCTTGCCTCTGCACACTGGCCTCTTGCCTGAAACTGGCACACCAGGCACGCTCCTGTCCTGGGCTTGACACCGGCTGTCCCCTCTGCCTGGACTGCTCTGCCCCGGATATCTCAAGGCTCACCCCTCACCCTCTTCAAGTTTCTGCTCGAATGTAGTCTTCTCCACGAGGGCCCACTCTGACCACACCAGCAGCAGCCAGCTGCCTTCCCTGCACCACGCCCCAGCACTTCTTGCTCTGCTCTTTCCTGTTTTCCGTAATGTGATCTAACATTACTTCCAGGCAACTTACTTATTGCTCTTATTGCTTACAGTCTGCCTCTCCCCTCTTCTTCCAGCCAAAATGTAAGGCCCAGAAGGGCAGGAAGCATCAACTGTTTTGTTAGCTGATCTATCCCCACAGTGCCTGGCCCTTTGTGGGTGAGTCGACTGGGCTCCGCAGGAGGTGGGAGGGGGCAGAGGCACAAGGGGCTGAGCTCTCCCTGGGCGAGGCTGTTCATCCCTAGGACCCTCGGGGCCAGCCAGGCCAGGAGTATTCACATCTGGAGCAGGCAGAGGGCAGCATGCGGCCTCAAGACAGTATGAGGGTCCTCGATCTGTGGGTTTGGCCAGACCTTGACCTTCTCAAGTCTTGTTTCTTCCCTTGTGAACCGGGAAGCTAATCCCAGCCTTGTGAGGCTGTTATGAGGATGGCCCTGAGTTTAAATCCAGGGATCCCAGATGCAATCCCTGCAAGGGCCAAGTGGGGACTGTGTCACACGGAGGAGCACCTCTTCTTCTGGGAGCAGTACTACTGGTTCATTCAGGAATGCCTGCCTGGCTCAGGCTGAAATCTAGGTGTTAAAGAGAAATCTGCTGGGCGCAGTGGCTCACGTCTGTAATCCCAGTGCTTTGGGAAGCCAAGGTGGGAGGATCACTTGAGGCCAGGAGTTCGAGACCAGCCTGGGCAACATAGCAAAACCTCATCTCTACAAAAAGATTTAAAAATCTGCTGAGCATGCTGGTGGGCATCTCTAGTCCTAGCTATTTGGGAGGCTGAGGTGGGAGGATCCTCTGAGCCCAGGAGATCAAAGCTGCAGTGAGCAGTGATCATGCCACTGCACTCCAGCCTGGGCAACAGAGCAAGACCCTATCATTAAACATAAAGAAATAAGCAGATCTCACTTTCCCTCTGCCTCCCAAGTAGCTGGGACCACAGGTGCATGCCACCACACTCGGCTAATTTTCTAATTTTTTTTTTGTAGAAACAGGGGTCTTGCTATGGTGCCCATGCTGGTCTTGAACTCCTGGGCTCAAGCAATCCTCCCACCTTGGCCTCCCAAAGTGCTGGGATTACAGGCATGAGCCACTGCGTCATGCAGGCAAATCTTCTGATTTTTTAAATTGTTGGCTACTGATTTTAAAATGAAACAGTGTGGGCCAAGCAAGACATAAGTGTGGGTGACATGTAGCTTTCGGATGGTGCGTTTCTGCCCTCCACAACACCTGTACCCCATCTTACATCTACCTTGCAACTGTGCTGGCCCTAGCATAGTGCCACCCTTCTCTTCAGTGAGGCCCAGAGAGGGCAACTAGCCCCTGCTCACACAGCTAGTAGATCACAGAAACAGGTTTTGTGCCCATGTCTGGCTGGCTCTTCTTACTGTCTGGTGTTGCCTGTTTTAGAGGAGCAGGCAAGGTCACAGTGAGGGAACTTGGCCTTTGAGCTGGTGGGAGAGGGGGCTCTACCAGGGGTGTGGGCTGGTAGGGTGGAAGCCCAAGGCTGGGAGGCAGATTTCTCTTTTTCTTTTTTTTTGAGACAAGAGTCTCGCTCTGTCACCCAGGCTGGAGTGCAGTGGCATGATCTTGGCTCACTGCAAGCTCTGCCTCCCAGGTTCACGCCATTCTCCTGCCTCAGCCTCCAGAGTAGCTGGGACTACAGGCGACTGCCACCACGCTGGCTAATTTTTTGTATTTTTAGTAGAGATGGGGTTTCACCATGTTAGCCAGGATAGTCTCAATATCCTGACCTCGTGATCCGCCCGTCTCGGCCTCCCAAAGTGCTGGGATTACAGGTGTGAGCCACTGTGCCTGGCCCTTTTTTTTTTTTTTTTTTTTTTTTTTTTGCTGCCTCCCAGGCTGGAATGCAGCGGCATGATCTTGGCTCACTGCAACCTCCACCTCTCAAGATCAAGCGATTCTCCTGCCTCAGCCTCCCGAGTAACTAGGACTACAGGTGCACCAGCACACCCAGCTAATTTTTGTATTTTTAGTAGAGACAGGGTTTCACCATATTGGCCAGGCTGGTCTTGAACTCCTGACCTCAGGTGATCTGCCCACCTCGACCTCCCAAAGTGCTGGGATTATAAGCATCAGCCACCACACTCGGCCATTCTCCTGTTCTTGCCTACTGATGGAACCCCCAATTTTGCTGGACACATGGGTGCCCAAAATAAAGACTGTATTTCCCAGCCTCCCTTGCCATTGGGTGTGGTCATGTGACTGAGTTCTGACCAACAGGATGGAAGCAGAGGTTCAGGTGGCAGCATCCTCTAAGGATGGACACCATGGGGCTCTGTCCCCTTTCTTCTCCTTCCAACTTCCTGCTGGCTGGAAGGTGGGCATTTTGGCAGAGGCTGAAGTGTTATCTTGCACTGTAAGTGGTAAGTAAGCAGGTGCTGCCAACAGTCAAGCAACAAGGCAGAGCCTGGGTCCACCAGACCCGTCCCAGACCACCCACCCCTGGATGTTTTTAGATGAGGAATAAGCCACCATTATTTTGAGTTTCCCACTGCTCGTGGTCAAGGTAAACCTCACTAATGTTAACATCACCACACAGAGCTCTCTGGCTACCCCTGGCAGCCCTGGCTCTGGATCCAGAAATAAGGAGGAAGCATGAGACAGAGCAGCTTCAGTGTGTCAAGTTGGCCGTTCTGTCATTTCACCAGGGCAGGGAGAGCCCAAAGTGGGAGTCAGGAGGGCCCAGGGCTTCTCCTGGCTTGGTCCTCATGCTCTTTGCAGCCTTGGGTGGTTTCTCAGCAGGAACATGGGCATTTGTTAAGAGCATCCTGACTAATGCAGGGTGAGGCCAGTACAGCAGCCCAGTTATTAGGCTGGTAAGGACCCGGAGGGCTCACTCGGGGAGAGACCTGGACTGAGGGTTTCCCAGCAGCCCTCCTCCCCACTGACAGGCTTGGGACCACCTCCCCGCCAGCCAGCCCTACTCACGCCTGTAATCTTCTTCTTGCACTTGGCGCAGCTGGGTGCATAGCGCACGTCATAGCATGGTGGGCAGAAGATGGCGCCCTTCTCCTCAAAGAAGCCACCCTCTTCCAGGACCTTCCCACACTGGCTACACACAAACTCCTCCGGGTGGTACGCGTGGCCCAGCGCCACCAGGTAGCGGCCCCTGCAGGGAGGCGAGAGCGGTGAGAGGGAGCACATGCAGAGAGGTGGGGGTCTTGGCCTCCTTCAGGTTGACTGACCACCCACCGGGAGGCCTTGGGAGGGAGAGTTCATTCTCCCCATTTTCCACATAGGGTAGAAGATAGGCTTGGGAAGTGACCGTGGCAGCCATGAAGCTTGCAGAGCCAGCCCGCCACACTGAACTGCTGGTGACAGGAGAGGCAGTTTTAGAGCAGGGAGGACCCCAGGAGGAAGGGCTGGCAACTGGAGCCTCATGAAGGCTGAGGTGCCCATGGGCAAACCCTGGAGCTGCCCTGTCCTGCTGGCCTGCCTATTCTACCTGGCAAGAGCCAATAGAGTCGGCTGGGCGTGGTGGCTCACACCTATAGTCCCAGCACTTTGGGAGGCTGAGGCAGGCCTGAGATCACCTGAGGTCAGGAGTTTGAGACCAGCCAGGCCAACATGGTGAAACCCCGTCTCTACTAAAAATACAAAATTAGCCAGGCGTGGCGGCGGGTGCCTGTAGTCCCAGCTACTCAGGAGGCTGAGGCAGGAGAATCTCTTGAACCCAGGGGGCAGAGGTTGCAGTGAGCCAAGATCGCGCCACTGCACGCCAACCTGGGCGACAGAGTGAGACTCTGCCTCAAAAAAAAAAAAAAAAGAGCTGACAGAGTCGAGAGCAGGCCAGGCCTGAGGACTAGGAAGGCTCTAGAATCCGGCACGCTGATGCTAGGGGGTGTTCGATTCTACTTGGCCCCATGGGGCAGTGCACAGAGGGAGTGGCTCCAGGCCTGTATGCTCTGAGAGCAGAGGGAGACAGAGAGCAGGAAGGAGGGGCAGAGGTACCCTGTTTGCCCAGAGAGCAGCAAAGGTAGGGTGCAGCTTCAGCCTACGGTTGGCCCTTCGGCCATTTCGCCAGGGCAGATGCTGCTAGCAGTTGTTGTGGGTGGGCTGGGGTAGGTAGCGTGGGATTAAGAATCGGAGGACACAGCCCAGGTCCCTACTCCTACTCCAGCTGGGAACTGAATCCTTATTCCCCCTAGTCGCAGCTGAGGCAAGACAGGTGGGCAGACAGGTGGGGCTGGGCTGCAGGATGGGAAAGCCAGAGTCGGATGGGAACAGGCCACCCACCGGATGACCTTGTGGCACTGGTGACACACGGGAGTCTTGCCGTTGTTGCTGCCCCCTCCTGGCACCCCTCCGGCAGCTGCCTGCACAATGGAGGTGCGGCTCTGCAGCGGCGTGGGCGTGGCCGGCTGGCTGTGCCGGGTCAGCACTGTGCTCGTTTTGTCCGGGGCATAGCGCTCGGCAAACGCAGGGTCCACAGCCCAGGGCGGGCGGCTGGTAGGGCTGGGGGCGGTAGGGCCTGCCGGGGAAAGTGGCTCTAAAGGGGTGCCCAGGGACCCCAAAGGACGGGGGTGGAGCCCCAGGCAGCTGACAGAAGCCCACCACCCCCATGCCCCTGGAGGCTGCCCACCCTTGCCCAGGCCCGAGCCCACTCCCTCTCACCAGGCCAGGGCTCCTGGGGTGTAGATGAGGCTGGGGCTGGGGCTTCTGTCCTGGGCACCTGGCTGCAAGATCTGCCATTCAAGGCCCTGCATGGCTGAGCTTCCTGGCATGGCCCCACCCCCCAACCTGGGTCCTGCTGGCCCCACGGGAGATGCCTGGGGGCATGGAAACTGCCGAGTTGGATTCCAGGTCCCACTGGGGTAGGGATGGGAAGGGCAGCTTCTCCTAGCAACATCCAGTTAGCTGGTGTGTGGTCTATAGCTGGGAGATGAGGCAGGGCTCCCGCTTCTGAGGCAGCTCCCGGGGCTCCCCTCATGCCAGGAAGCCATCTGTGATGGCAGGGCAGGGCCCCTTTGCCAGGTACCCCCTCCCACTGAAAATGAGGACGGCAGGGCCCAAACTGAGTCCAAACCACGAAACACCCCCACAACCCAAATGCAAACCAGGTCCACAAAGATAGAAGACAGGCAGAGCAAGCAGGGCTGAGAATGTTTATTCCATGCCCAAGGCAGCACAGACCTGGCAGACAGCAGTACCATAGGGCAAAGAGGGAAGGCAGTGTCAGATGAACCCAGGCGGGTGGCCAGGGCCAGGCCAGCAGCAGGCTCAGGCCGGGGGCAGGAAAGTGGGGGGTGAGGTAGGCAGAAGCTGGAGGCACTAAGGGGGTGCCCTGGGCAGGAGGAACAGAAAGAGGGAGGCAGAGAGGGCAGCCGGCTGGAGAGGGCCGGGCTACGACTGCACGTTGAGCACGTGGGCAGAGCGCTGGTGGTGCCAGTCCCGGAGGCGGGTGTAGCGTGGGCTCTGCAGCTCCAGGACATACTTTTCCCTGAGGGGCAGAGAGAGGGAGGAAGAAGTGGAAGGAAGGAGAGATGGAAGGGAGGCAGGGAGGGAGGAGGGAAGGAAGGAGGGAGGGAAGGAATGAAGGAAGGAAGGAGGAAGGGAAGGAAGGAAGGAAGGAAGGAAGGAAGGAAGGAAGGAAGAAAGAATTGAGAGCCCCAGCTGGGAGCCTCAGGAGTAGACATAGGGCAGTAGCTGGAATGGAAGAGGCAGGAGGTGGGAGAGGGGCTGGTGCCCGTCCCTGTACCTTGATTTCTTCAGGTGCTCCTCATCCGGGTCTTGCACTGAGAGGGCAGAGGCAGGCATTGACCAAAAAAGACACAGGGTCAGGGCTCACGCCTGGGCTGGGGGCGAGGAGAGTACCCCCTGCCCTAGGCTGGCACTTACTGAACTCGGTGCCTGTGAGGTGGGCAAGGATGCGGAACGAACGCGACTGGCCTGTCCCCGGCCGCGGCCGCCAGTCCTCCGTGTTCTCCATCAGCCGCTGCTTGCTGGCGTCTGGGACCAGCGGTCGGAGCGGCTGTCTGTGGGGAGGGTGTGGCTCAGAACCCCACACTGGGGGTGGGCGGTGGGGGCAGCCCCTCCCAGGATTTGGTGCATGTGGGTTTGGGTTACAGTGATGGGAAGGAGTGGGTAAGGGTGAGGCCAGGAGCCCTGCTGGGCGGGTAGGTGAGAGGACAGGAGGGCGAAGTGGAGAGGAGGGCAGCCAGGGTGGGGAGGGGCCGCCACCCAGAGTGCCAAAAGGAAGAAGAAAGGGACAGGCAGAGGGGGCTCACTGACTTGTCAGGGGTCTGCACCTGTGAAGGAAATAAGACAGACAGACAGATAAAGGGACAAAGAGACAGACACAGGAGAGGAAGAAAGACGGGGAGGGGTCAGAACAGCCGGGGACAAGTCGGCACTGAGTATCTGGGGCTCAGCTGGCCCGACACCACAACCCAACCCCCAGCCGCCAGCAGAGGGGCGCGGCCTCATTCAGAGACCCCTCCCCAGGGCGGTGCCCTGCAAGGCACCACAGCCTCGGGAGGGACCCTGTGCCTGCAGCCCCACCCCGGCCGCCAGGGGTCGCTGCCGCACGGTTCCGCCGGGCTGGGGCGCAGCACAGACTGAGCAGCAGCGGGCAGCGGGCGTGGGGCCACAGGGGGCCTGATGGCGTGGGCGCGGGCACGGGCGCGGGCGGGCAGGGGCCGACGTACCCATTCTGCTGCGGGGCGCTGTCAGCGGGCGGGGGCGCCCCAAAGGGCCGGGCCGTCTTGTTGAGGGAGACGCTGGGTGCAAAGGTGTACCGCGGAGGGTCCGCGGCGGGGGCGGAGGCCTGGGCAGAGACACAGCCGGGCAGGGCGGGCGGGCAGGGTAGGGTGGGGGCCTGGGTGGAAGTGGGGCGCCTGCAGCAGAGGACAGCGGCAGCTCCAGCCCCCCATCCCCACCCCCCACATCTGTCTGGAGGCTACGGGGAGAGGACGACTCAGGTTTCAAGAGGCTCATTTGGGAGTGGTGATCTCAGTCCACGCAGGACTGAGGGCTGACCGAGTGCGGGCGAGCACGCAGCGCCGGCGGCGGGAGGCAGCAGGCGGACAGACAGGCGGACATGCGTGGTGCCAGGACCGTGCGGCAGCCCCTGGCTCAACTCCAGGGCCCTAGACCCGCCTTAGCTCCGGTTTCTGCCCTCCACTCCCGGCCAGGGATTGGGGTACCGAGAATGTGCCAGGAGGGAGAGCAGGCCTGGCCGTCCAAGCCCACACCGCCCACCGCCCCGATGTCCCGGCCAGCCTCGTACCTTCTGCTGTTTGCTCTGAACCGGCTGGGCCCTGGAGGAGAAGGAAAGCGTGACAGCAGGCCGGGCCCGGGGGGATCCCCACTGCCAGCGCCGGCGCACCCATCCATGCCCACCCGCATACCTGCTGAGGCCGAGGCTGAGGCGCTCCCCGCAGGCCCGGATCTTGTTCTGAGCTTCGATGTGTGTGAGGCTACCCGCGTTCTCGCCATCGATGCTCAGCACCCAGTCACCCACGGCCACTCCGGCCTGCGCCGCTTTGCCTCCAGGAGTGAGCTGCGGAGAGAGAAGCAAAGTGACCGAGGCCCTGGACCCTGCAGACCCAAGCCAGGCTGATGGTGGTAACACTGCCACACCCAAAGCTGCCCCACTTCCAGAACCCAGACAGCTCTTCATTCAACATAGTTCTAGGCAGCTGCTGGACACTAAAGCAACCCAGGAGGTGGTGGCGCTCACCTGAGCTTCACAATTGCCCCAGTCACACTGCTTATTCATTCACCCCCACGACCCTCTCCCTCAGGTGGTGCTCACCTGAGCTTCCCCAGTCACGATGCTTATCTATTCACCGCCACCAGCCTCCCCCACAGTCCAGAAATTGTGAGGATGTCCACAAACAGCCACGCTCAGGCTAAAGCCCAAGTTTCTCAGGAGGACCATTGCCCTTGAGGCTCCTGCTGGCCTCCTGCCCAGGCCACTCCACCTACCAGATATGCCCTCTGGCCCATGCGGGGAAAGCTTCCTCCCTGAAACCACTGAGGGCTCTTAGGGACCTCTTACCCCCAGCACCCTGTTGGGGGCCATCTACAGGGGTCTGCTGGGACCCCTCGAAAGCCAGGAACAGGCCCTGTTATCTCCCGGTTCCCTGTGAACACTGCCTGAATGGGACCTAAGTTGACAGCTGGGGCTTCATAGGCCATACATGGCTGTCACTCCCAAACCCTCGACTGCCCACTTCCCCTGACCCCAATCCTTCAGGCTCTCGAGCTGGGAGTCCCTGGTTCCTGTGGCAATGAGTAGAGACAGTAGGCTAGGAGAAATGGCTGCCACCAGCATGAGCTGAGACCATCAGGAATGACTTCAAGGAAGTGGTGGGCCTCCGTAAAGGAGAATGGGGTGTGCTGCCTAGCGGGTGAGAGTTCACTTATGATGGCTTTGAATGCCAGGGGAAGGGACCAGGACTTGGCTTTGAGGGTAGAGGGGCCACTGGCAGTTTTAATGTCTGGGAGTGGGTATCTCCCAGGCCCTGAGAGGGTGACCCTGATAAACCCCTTCCAGGCCTCTAGCCCAGCCCCAGCAACACAGGCAGGGCAGCTTGACTGGGTCCCAGCCCAAGGGACAACCCAGCCATCTGGCAAGAGGCCTGGCACTGCATCAAGTAGGCTTTTGTGAGGCAGTGCTGGAAGACAATTTCACTGGGTGGGGGGGATCTGGGGGGTCCAGGCTGCCAGTGGCCCCAGGAGGCTCCTCAGGTGGGTCAGTGCACAGACTGAGCTGAGGCAGGGAGAGGGGAGGCAAGAGGTTTCAGAGAGATGTCAGACGGCAGGGCAGCCAGGCACAGAGCTTGACAGCACCGGGAAAAGAAAGGCGAGCTGGGCTCAACATGACCTCTTGCTTGCGTAGGAGGTCAGAAGGCTAAGAGAGCTCGGTGGCCCCTTCCTCACTCACTAAATAAGAAGAGTTGCTTCAGTTTTTTGAGCACCAAGTATGCTACATATTGACACTGAATCTTCCAACAACCTTGTGGAGTAATCTGGGATTTTACCCATTTTGCACTTGCAAACGTACACAGAGAGGTTAAACAACTCGCCTCAAGTCACCCAGCTAGTAAGAGGCAGGGCCAGGAAGTGTCTCTGACCCTAAGGCTCCACCACTGTGGGCCACCTCTGCTGAGCATGGGGGCCCAACTGAGGGGTCAGCCCACCTGGAGACACCCTGAGCCACTCCCTCACCTTTAGTTCAATCCAACTAAATCAACCCCTTATACCGTGCGTGGGGAAGTGACACCCCAGAGGGGAAGTGACTTACTCAAGGTCATGGTGAGTCAGTAGAAGGGAAACCTGGCCCAGCCACTCCCTGCCCACAGGGCTGGCTCCTGGGAGCTGTGGGCTGAGCCCAAGGTGGGGGTCTTGGGGTGCAGCTAGCTGGCTCCTGGAGAGGGGGTGGGGGCGGGGATGGCTTCCCTTCCCAGAGTGAGGAGGGCAAGAAGCACAGAGGATGAGGGGTGTTCAGAGCGTGGGGAGGGCAGCAGGAGAGCAGGAGACAGTGCTGGGCGGGTGGCTGGAGAGAGGCAAGGAGGGGCTCAGGCCAGGGGCAGGGTAAGGCCAGAGGAACCAAGGAGGGAAAAAGCCAGGGGGCTGGACGCTGCATGAGGTGGAGGTGAGTCAGCCTGAGCAGCCCAGCCCCCCAGTCCCAGACGTTACCTCATCTCCCAGGCCTGGGCCCACAGCCAGCCCTCGCCCCTCCCACCTCCCTCCATTCTGGGGTCAGGGGAGGGGGAGGGGGCTGGCCTAACTCAGAAAAGCCCACCTCACCCACCCATGTGGGCCCAGGTCCAACTCCAGGGCTGGGATCAGCTAGTGGCCCCGCCCACATGCCAGGGATGCTGACCAGGGAGCCGGAGCCCGGAGTGCCCCCAACAGGCCATATCTGAAAGTCATCTCCATCAGGGAAGAAACTGAGGTTCAGGCTCCCCAGACACACTGGGCCAGCACTTTCCCAGGGAGCAGGACGTCAGGTAGGTTTCGGGCTGTGTGAGGGCTGTGTAGGGGGATGTGTGTGATTGAGCAACCACTGCCTCACTACCTGCTGGCGGGGCAGGTTCCAGGAGAACGCCATGGAAGGACCCCTAAGAAGAGCGCTGCTGCCCTGCCTACCCTAACCCCCGCGCCCAGCTCCCACAGACAGACTCCACCTTGAGCCCCTCCTCAGGCCACAACCCTCTGGGCCCCTCCAGGCTGGGCTTGCCTTGGGCTTCCTGACAACATCTGCCTGCCTACCCGGCGCCTGGGTGGGTCTCTCAGGGCAGGCGGATATAGGGGCAGGAAGTCCCCACCCCCTCCTGACCCCCAGGCCAGTCAGAGATGCCAGCCCCCAGGCTGGCCTCACCCACTCTGGGCAGGCAATTTGTTGTGTCTCACAACTGGACCATACAGCTGGAGCTGCAGCCTGGTGACCAGCTGAGAGGCCCACCAGTGGGGTTCAGGGGGCCAGGCCTAGGCCAGCCCTTTTCAGCTCTGCAGACTGCAGCCACTGTTGGCCATCCCAGCGTGGGGCTGCATTCTTGGGCTTATAAGGCAATCCCCCTGCTACAGGGAGGAGCCAGCCTCCAGCTCCACCCCCACCAGGACAGGCTCTTGGAAGCTGAAGTTAAGCCCCTAGAATGGAGCCCTGTCCTACACTTCTGCTTGGGGTCAAAGGCCACCACATCCTGAATGGGAACAGTGGATGTGGGTCCTTACATAGGCTGGGGAGAGACCCCTTCTACCCACAAAAAAGCACGCCATGCCGTGCCTCAGTTCCAATCCCTGCTTCACCGTGGACTCGATGAGCGAGCCCCGCCACCTCTCCATGAGTTCTTCTCTCCTCTGGAAAAACAGGATGACGATTGCTATTCCCTGGGCAGCAGTGAGGTTGAAGTGAAATCCTATAGTCACAGTGTCCTCCCTGGGACCTGGCCCCAAGCATTGCCACCTCAAGTTTAGATACCTCCTGGAAATGTTAGGCTCCCATCCTGCACAATGAGCCTCCCTCCAGCCCTCAGAGGTGGCCACAGGAGCTTGGGAGAACAGCATCGGGTACAGTGCAGGGCTGAAGAAGCCTGGGTGCTCCCTCCCAGTATCCACCTCATTGGGAGCCCTTGTGGCGGGCAGGTACCACTACATCTCTGGACCTAGGCATCTCCTGGCCTGCTGGCCCCTGACCAGCTCTCCCCCCATCACCCTCTGGAGACCTGAGCACCGAAAGACCGCTGGGGGAGCCCTCTCCCCAAACCTAGGCTCACCCGGGAAATGGAGAGGGGCACATTGAAGTCCTTGCCCCCTTGCAGCCGGAAGCCCCAAGGTGCTGGCCCCTCCAGCACTACCTTGAAGGAATCCATGATGCCGGCTCCTGAGAGGAGAGAAGAGAAGGCGAGTGGCCAGCATGGTGGGCGGGCAGGCAGGCAGGCCGGCCCAGCTCAGGATACCAGCCTTGGACAGGGGCCAGGCAGGCACGGGCAGCCCCTGAGCACACCCAAGCCATAGTAGGCAGGTATTTTGTCAGGCTGGCCTGGGCTGCTGGCTGGCGGACCTCACTTTTGAAAGACAGGAGCAGCCTCCCTCCCCTTGGGATTGGAACGGTGAGGGGTGCCTGAATCCAGGCTTGAGGTTCTTTGCAACCAGGGGTGGCCCGAGGGACTGAACTGGCGCGGCCTCCCCCTAAGCCAGCCTGGAGCCTCGGGCGGCCGAGTGAGTCAGGGGCCGGCTCTCCTCTCCCCCGCCCCCAGGTCCCGGCAGGCAGGCCGCGGCTGGAGCCTGCTCGGACTATATAAGGCGTGTAAGCTGACACTGTGCGGAGAGCCAGCGGAGGGAGCACACGGGGGCTTGGGACGCGAGGGGGAGGGGAGGGAGGCGGCTGCAGCGGATCCTCCTAGCCATTCTGGGACCAGTCCAGGCTGCTGGGAGCCAGGGCAGGACCCCTGGGTGCTGAAGAAGGGGAAGGCGGGAGTGGGGTGCGGCCCCAGTGGAGACAGATGGGGGCTGGGACCCTAAAGCATGGCTTGGAGGGGGATTCTTCCCCGAGCCCAGTGGGGGTGGTGCCTCCCACACGGAACTGCTCCCACACCGACGTGACTCAGTTTCCCCCAGTCCCCCGCCCGGGCCCCATGCATTAGACTGGCCCCGGCCGCAGGAAGCGGCGCAGGCGCCAATCGGCCCCGCCGCAGCCGGCTTAGCGGCAGGAAGGCGGGGGCGGGGGCGGAGGCAGGGGCCAGGGCCAGCGGGAGGAAGCACAGCCTGGACCACGACCCCCAGTGCCCCTTGTGGTCCTCAGCAGGCCCCGGGCGCCCGCCTGGTCCAGCCCAAGACGCCCCGCGCGGTCGTCGATACCTGCTTGGCCCGGCCAGGGCGCTGCTCTGCGTCCGGCTCCAGGGAGCCTCGTTGGGATCGGCCGCCAGTGTTCTGACCCCGCCCCCGCAGCCACCCTCCACTTTGAGCGCGCGGACGGGGGCGGGGCACCAGGCCACGCCCTCGTCGCGACCACGCCCACTAGACGTTCTCCGATGGTGGAAGGCCCCACCCAGCTCTTCCGCCCCGCCCAATCACCAAGTCCCGTCGGGCTTCGAGCTGAGAGGCCTCGCCGACCCGGGCCCTGCAGCGGGGCGGAGTCGGGAAGGGGCCGGAGCTGCGGGTCGCCTCCTTAGGGAGGCGCTGCCTCGCCCAGTCCCTCGCACCGCTCGCTGACGGAGGGAGAGGAAAGCGGACCTTCAAACCAGACCGACCTGGGCCCTAGTAGTCTCTGAACCTTAGTGTGCTACTCCGAAAAATGGGACGATCATACTCGCCTCGCAGGGCTGCCGCGAGGGTCGGTATCGTAGGCGCAACCCTCGGGGACTGCAGAATCTCTAAATCAGAGGGGCTGGGGGAGACAAGTCGAGGTCGGGAAGTTGAGGGGGACAGGGGCGTTTAAAGCTAGATTTGCGCAACGCTCTACCGAAGGCAGGAAAACAGGGCAGGAGCGGACGCCAGGGGTCCCTGGCCTGCAGGCCTTGCCCTCGCTCGCATCCCTGCAACCCCGAGCCGACCCGCGCACCGTCGGAAGCGCCGCGTCCCGCTCCACCTTGGCCAGAGCGGACTGCGCCGCCTGGGGGCGTCCTCAGAGTCCCGGCCCCGCGTTCAGCCGGGGCACTAGGGCCGGCGGCGCGGACACTGAGCGCGTGCGGGTGTCGGGGTGAGGGAAGGGGCGTCCACCCTCCACTCGCTTGGTGGTCCCGGCCCATCAGCTCCTCCTAGGACATGGTCGCTGCAGTTCTCCCCTCTCTCCACCCACCCTGTTCTGGACAAACCGCCGTGAGAGTTCTCATCGTTAAAGACCTTCTCTTGACCCCACATCCCTCTCCAGCTACTACCCTTTAATTCTCCTCTTGAGAGTAAAATTCCTCCAGGGAGTTGTCTATTTATCGCGTCTCCACTTGCTTTCCTTCAGTTATCTCTTGAAGCCATGCCAGGCAGGCTCTTGTCCGCACCAGTCCCCTGAGGTCTCTCTTCTCAAGATCCCCTGTGGCCTGGAGGCCATCGGGCCATGGAATCCGTGGTGGTTGAGTTTCATCCTGCCCTGCTTAGGGGCAGCAGTGGTCCAGGTTGATCCTTTTCCCCGAAACACCCTTTTTCCCTGGCTTCGCAGCTTCCCCCTGCCCCACTGGCCCCTCCTTCCCATCCTCCTCTGCCTCTGGCCTTGGCCATCTGATGTCGCCTCTCTTTATGCTCACCGCCTAAGACCCCGTACTGTCCTGTGGCTTTCAACACCACCTATATGCCAAGGCATCCCATGTTTCATGGCCAGCCTGACCTCTCCCCAGGAACTCCAGACTCCATTATCCAAAACCCTGCCTAGATGTTTACTAGATCAGGGGTCCCCAACTCCCTGTTTGTGGCCTGTTAGGAACTGGGGTGCACAGCAGAAGGTGAGCAGCGGCAAGCCAGAGAAGCTGAGTGTAGCGGCAGCATTAGATTCCCATAGGAGTGTGAACCCTATTGTGAACTGTGCATGCGAGAGATTTAAGTTGCTCGTTCCTTATGAGAATCTAATGATAAATGGGCCAGGTGCGGTGGTTCACGCCTGTAACCCCAGCACTTTGGGAGGCTGAGGCGAGGGAGGATGGCTTGAGGTCAGGAGTTCGAGACCATCCTGGCCAACATGGTGAAACCCCCTCTCTACTAAAAATACAAAAATTAGCTGGGCGTGGTGGTGCATATGCCTATAATCCCAGCTACTTGAGAGGCTGAGGCAGGAGAATCACTTGAAGCCGGGAGGCAGAGGTTGTAGTGAGCCAAGATGGCTCCACTGCACTCCAGCGTGGGTGACAGAGCGAGACTCCATCTCAAAAAAAAAAAATCTAATGATAAATGTACTGCACTCGAACCATCCTGAAACCATCCCCACCCCACCCCCAGTCTGTGGAAAAATTGTCTTCCTGTCTTCCATGAAAGCGGTCCCTTCTGCCAAAAAGGTTGGGGAACCACTGTACTAGGTATCTCAGACCATCATGGCCCAATTTCAAACTTGTGCCTTTCCCACCTTCCTAACTCCTTCCTCACTTCAAGAAGTGCCACCAACATTTATCCAACTGGTTCAGCAGAAACGATGAAGTTATCCTTCCTTTCTCTTCTGTTCTCCCCCAGATTCTGCAAATTCCACCTTCAACATGTTCACATCTAACCGCTGCTGCCACCGTTGTCCCAACCACTGCCATTTTGTGCCTGCGCCCCTGTAACAGTCTCCTAACGGGCATCCCTGCTTTCACCCTTGCCCCTTCCAGAGTCTTCATGAAGCAGCCAAAATGATATTTTTAAAGCCAGAATCACGCCACCATGTCACTCTCAGCTTTTAGCATTCCAGTGGGCTCATATTGCACTCAAAATAAAACTAAAGTCCTTAAGACGTACAGAACACGAAGAAACTGGGGCTGACTCCTACCACTCACTCCCTCCACTCCAGCCACCCTGACCTCCTCACTCACATTTCCTCCAGGAGGCCAAGCATATTCCTGCCTCAGGGCCTCTCCACTTGCCAGTTCCCCTGCTTGAAACACTTCTCTTTTTTTTTTTTCTTTTTTCTTTTCTTTTCTTTTTTTTTTTTTGAGACGGAGTCTCGCTCTGTCATCCAGGCTGGAGTGCAGTGGTGTGATCTCGGCTCGCTGCAACCTCTGCCTCCCAGGTTCAAGTGATTCTCCTGCCTCAGCCTCCCGAGTAGCTGAGACTACAGGCATGAACCACCGTGCCCGGATAATTTTTATATGTTTCGTAGAGATGGGGTTTCTCCATGTTGGTCAGGCTGCTCTCAAACTCCTGACCTCCAGCGATCCACCTGCCTTGGCCTCCCAAAGTGCTGGGATTACAGGCCTGAGCCACCGTGCCTGGTGCCCGGCCCTTGAAACACTTCTCCAGGTATCTCAGCAACAGGCTTCCAACTTTATTTAGGTCTCTGCTCAGATGTTGCCTCCTCCCAGGGCCTTCCCTGATCACAGCTGAAACAGCAATCCCTGTATGCCTCACCCGCATCACACACCAGGCCCTCCCTCTGCTGTATTTTTCGCCATAGCATCTCCATCATCTCACATTCTGTATGAAGTGTTTGTTTATTTAAGAATCCCACAGCACCAGAGACATCTGGATGTGGAAAAGGCATCTCCAGATTCCATGTGTGGAGGGAGAGGGGGGAATGGGGACTCTCTGCGGTGCTCTTTCCAGGGCGTGTTCTTTGTTAGGACAATAAAGACACACAGCTTATGTGTCTCATCTAACATTTCCCCAGGGCCTGCACACAGTGGATGTGAATGAACACACGAAGAAAGGATTGACAAAGTGAAACAGCAAATGAGCAAAGGAAGAGGTGGCAGCCTGGGGGTCCTGGCAGTCCTCCAGCAGAGAGGACCCCAGGCTCCCATGCCTTGGGCTGGTGCAAGGCTCTGGTCTGTGTCCCCTGGGGATCCTCCAGCACAGGCAGCCCCTGCGTAGCAACTGGACCTGGACAGGGACCCAGCGCCCTCTGGTGGCTGAGACTCCTGAGGCTCCAGGCCAGGCCTCTAGAGTCCTGGTGGTTTCCCAGGACTTTCTTTCCCACAGTCCCCTTGGAGTATCACAGAAATCCCTGGGAAACAAAGCAGCTCAGATTTGTAATGAAGGAAAGGATGCCATGCTGGGTACCCAGAGTCCTGGGCTCTGGTTCTAGCCATGCCCCTCTCTGGGTGACCTTCAGTGTGTCCTGGGATTTGTTGAGCTGCCAGGGGCTGGGCTTGGGCTTGCCACTGTAGGGAGTGGGGGTGCCTGCAGCAGCACCTTGACTGCCAGCCTCTTGGCCTCAGCTTGCTCTAAGACCTTACCCATCAGGAAGTGCTTGTATGAATAAGTGACCTGAAATCTTCCTCCCTATGGCTCTAGCATCCCTCCAGGCTTTGAGTTTTGTGTCCACACACATCCTGGAAGAACACCAGAGTCTCCATTCCCCCAACCCCCTTTCACCCAGGGGATCTGGAGATGCCTTTTCCACATCCAGATGTCTCGTGTGCAGTGGGATTCCTCAATCTGGAGCTCAGGGGGAGGTGTGCACTGAAGACAGATCTTCGGGGTCATTAGCACCTAGAGGGTCTGTGACACCTGGAGAAAGACTGGCTTGCTGAGGCCAGTGGTTCCCAGCCTAGGCTGCATAATACAATCATCCGGAAATCCAGTGAGCATGGATGCCCAGACCCCACCTACCCAGACTGATGAAATCAGAGCCCCTGCGTGTGGGACCAGGCATGGGCATTTGATTTTAAAAATTTTTTATTCTCTTGGTAGGTCACTCACAGAACATGCATGGACATTTTTACAGGCTTTCAGGAGATTCTTTGTGTAGCAGGGTTGAGCTACACTATATCTGAGCCTAGGACCCTGGGAAGAACTCAGAGAAGGCAGCAGTAGAGGCTGGGAAGGAGATTGTTATGAGGTAGGAGGAATAGCAAGTTAACGGGGGTGTTTCAAGAACCAGAGTTGAGTGCTGCTGAGAAGTCAAAGTCCTTGTTGCTTTTGTTTTGGAGAATAAGGTTGGTGACTCTAATAAAAGCCACATAATGGCATCATGGGGTTGAAGGAGAGTTAATTGAGGGGAGAATGGGGGTGAGAAAGTGGAAATGAAAGTAATCAACAACTCTTTTGAATAGTTTTTGCTGTGAAGAGGAACAGAGAAACAGGGAGGTGGCCGAAGGGGAATGTGAGGTCAAGGGAAGGTTTAAGATGTGAAATTACAGAGCATGTTTTCGTGTGGCTGGAAAAGCTGCTGGTAGGATGAATGGGTCCAGGAGAGAGCGGGGACAGCTCAATTTTCCAAGCTCTGAGGTGAGAGGAGCCGGGATCAGAGCATAGCTGGGGACAGACAGTTACTCCTGTATGGGTAGGAAGAAGACAGATGGATGCCAGTACACTTGCAGATGTGGTGGGACAGCCTGACCTGTTGCCCCAATATGCCTGAGGAGACACTGGGTGGGGATAGACAGGAGGTTCTGGGGAGGAGAAAAGCTGCCCCTCAGGGAACAGGGTCTCTGGTGGCAGGGAGTGCCTGCCTTGCACTGTTAAGAAGGATGCAGGCAGTCTGCTTAAATGGATTTCTCTGGCTGTGGGCAACTGTGTGCAGGCACAGACGAGGTCTGGGCTCACCCAAGGCCAGGGACTTTGCCAGACTAATAAGATGAAACGAGAGAGAACGGGGGAAGGGACTATGGAGAGCAAAGAGGGAACGGTGGGCAGAGGCCTCGAAGAGCCAGAAAAGGGTCCCTGCAGGTCGACATGGCTAGGCAGGGGTGGTACTGGCCGTGCTAAAGGAAGTGAGCTGGAAGGATGAGGTGGCCAGAGGATGAGGCTTCGACAGGAGAGCGCAAAAATTGTGCGTCCGTCATGAAAATGAGGTTCAGGATGGGCCAAGCGTGTGGGCAGCTGAGGTGGAGTTGTAGTGAGGGGCTGAGCAGCCAGAGGCCTGGAGGCAGGATGCTTGCGGGCGTGGCTGACGCTTAGGATGGCGACAGGAGCAGGAGCAGAGGAGGGAACACAGCATGGAAGTCTTCAGGAAACTTCTCTCCCCACTGAAATGTCGGCTCCCGGAGAACAGGACCAAGGCTGTCCTGAACACGGCCGTGTCCCCCAGCGCCTGGCACTAAGTAGGCACGCAGCAAAACTCTCATTAAGGATTATGCCTGATACATCATCTGTTCTCTCTCCTTTACAGATGAGGAGACTGAGGCCTGGGGTTCCCAGAAGTATCTGCAAATTGTTGGAGTTTCAGCAGGGGACGAGTGTTTTGGGCGAGGGTGTCTCTGAAGTCCCTTCCACCCGCCCCCCGCCCCCACTGCCTCCTCCCAGCTAGGGCCTCCGGGTGTCATGTTGCTCCTTCCTGAGTCTGACAGGTAAGCCTCACGGCTCCCTCCGCCTGCCTCTTCGTGTCACTCCGGTCGTGCAGGGCAACATGGAGTCCTAATGATCTCCATCCCGTCTGTCTGCTGCAATGGATTTGAGCCCACGGGTGACAGGTCAGGCCCAGGTCACCTGTGCCCCTGGAACCAGCACAGGGTGCTGGTGTTGGCCGCAATGAATGTGGGCAGGGGTGTGTGCCGTGAGTGCCCCTGCTGGGAGCTGCTCTGAGCTTTATTATCTGCGAGTCTGCACACTGTTCATGAGGAGGGCAGGGCAGGGCTGAGGTCCTCCATAGGCGGCCTGCCTTGTTCCTGCAGGCCAGGGTGGACACAGGTGTGTGTCCACATGGGCCCACTGTTTGCCCACCAGCCCACCCACCTGTCCCAGGGGGAGCACCCTCCCCTCTGGCCACCTCTGCTGGGTGTTCAGGGCCGATCACAAGGTGCAGGGCCCTTCCTCCGCTCACGACTCAGCAGGGTCACCAGCTTGGCCTTGAAACCTGCCTGAGGGTCAGGGCGGCCTGTGCCCTCCGCCTGATCCAGCTCCAGTAGCCGCCGGTACTGGGCCTCCAGGGTGCTGTCGTGGGCCGGGCCGGGCCAGCTCAAGTCCTGGCCGTTGTGGTAGATGGGACTGGTTGTGGGGCTGTGGCTGCTGGGGCCCTTGTGCGGCTCAGGTTCCCCGCCGTGCAGCATGGGGCTGGCCTCCAGCACACACAGGTTCTCATAGAGGTGCTCAGTGCCTGGGGGCCCACTGGCGCGCTTGCACACTGAGGCGTAGAGCCCAGACGCTGGATCGTTGGGCTCCAGGCCTAGCAGTAGCGGCAGGCTCTGGGGTCCGGGCTCGGCCGGGCGCATCCTCCTGGAGGTGGGTGGCTCAGGTCCTGGTGGCATCTCCTGCAGCTCTCCAGGGGTGTCCAGGGAGGGCAGAGAGGTGGCCCGTGGCAGGGGGCAGGGCTGGGGCCTGGTGAGCTCTGGCAGCCGCTCCTGCTGGCGGGCGATGGCCCCGGCCACAGCCCTGCACAGGTCAGGGGCACAGGGGGTGCTGAAGGCAAAGAGGCCCTCACCCGAGTTGCAGCGACGGCCGGCCTCAAAGGAGAACACGCCCTGGGCACAGGGGACACGGGTGGGGATTAGCAGGAGGGTCCAGGGTGTCAGCCCCCCACCCTTCGCACCCCTGCACCTCACCTTGTCGGAGCCGAACTTGCGCAGGAAGTGATAGGGCCAGCTGTAGAGGACCTGGGTGCCCTTGGCCTCCCTCAGCTGGATGGCATCTGGGCCCAGCACCAGCAGGGCGGGCCCCTTCAGCTGGCAGCGGGTGGTGGCCTCAGTCCTCTGCACCACCACGGGAAACTCGCCCACTGTGGCAGCTGGCCAGGACAGACCCGTCAGTCCCACAAAGACCCGGCCCTGGGTGTCGGGGGCTGAGGCTGCCCTTGCACCTCCTCTGACTTACCTTCCTGCCAGGAGGAGTAGATGGAGTTTTCCTCCATGGGGACCAGGCCCCTCTTGGGAGACTGGGCATCTGTGGATCCTGAGGAGGCCTCCCCTGTCCCCTGGGGAATGAGTTCAAATCAAAGGTGAGAGCACTGCACTCCCATGCCCTGTCCCCTCCCCTCAGTATCCCAGGACTCCACCACATGCCAGAGCATCCAGGGCCTGGGCCCCAGTTCCAGCTTTGCCCGGCTCGCTGCGTAAGCCTGGGTCCTCTTCCGAGCCTGCTCTCCCACTTGGCTCCCCACTGAGAGTGCTGGGCTGGGAAAGAGGCACTGTGCTTGAGGGTGTCTGAGAGCTGCAGATTACTGGGGACACAAGGGGATGTCCCCTGCAGCCCCTGGGCTTGGCTGGGCCAGCTTCTGTATGTCTCTGACAGCCTAGAGCAGTGTAGGGACAGGAGTGTTCTGGTTGGGACACACGTGTGAGCTGGGCAGGGAGCAGTACCCCAGGTGTCTTCCTCCATCTCACCACAATCACCTGCTACGACCCTGCAAGGTGCCCCCAATCTCTGCCTCATCCCCACACCCAGGCCTTCAGCATGTCCCCTGTGCTCTTTCCCACTCAGCTCCTCTAGTAGGACCACCCTGGCCCACAGCAACACGGCCGGGTCAAATGCCACAGCTTCCTCACTGGGCTCATTGCTCCTGTCAACTGCCTTTTTTTTGAGATGGACTCTTGCTCTGTCACCCATACTTGAGTGCAATGGCGAGATCTTGGCTCACTGCAATTTCCGCCAACCGGGTTTTTTTTTTGTTTTTGAGATGGAGTCTTGCCCCGTCACCCAGGCTGGAGTGCAGTGGCGTGATCTCGGCTCACTGCAAGCTCTGCCTCCCAGGTTCACGCCATTCTCCTGCCTTGGCCTCCCAAGTAGCTGGGACTACAGGCGCCCGCCACCATGCCTGCCTAATTTTTGTTTGTATGTTTAGTAGAGACGGGGTTTCACTGTGTTAGCCAGGATGGTCTCGATCTCCTGACCTCGTGATCCGCCCATCTTGGCCTCCCAAAGTGCTGGGATTACAGGCGTGAGCCACTGTGCCCATACCCCCTTCCCGGGTTTAAGTGATTCTCCTGCCTCAGTCTCCCAAGTAGCTGGGATTACAGGTGCCCACCACCACACCCAGCTAATTTTTTGTATTTTTAGTAGAGACAGGGTTTTGCCATATTGGGCAGGCTGGTCTCGAACTCCTGACCTCAGGTGATCCACGTGCTTCGGCTTCCCAAAGTGCTGGGATTACAGGCCTGAGCCTCCATGCCTAACCTCAACTGCCTTTTGTTTTTTGATTTTTAAAATATGATAAAATACAGAGAACATAAAATTTACTGTTTTAACCATCTCACTTTTTTTTTTTTTTTTTTTTTTGAGACAGTCTTGCTCTGTCGGCTAGGCTGGAGTGCAGTGGCACGATCTAAGCTCACTGCAACCTCTGCCACCCAGACTCAAGCAATTCTGCTGCCTCAGCCTCCCAAGTAGTAGCTGGGATTACAGGAGTGTGCCACTACACCCGGCTAATTTTTGTAATTTTTTTTTAGTAGAGATGGGGTTTCACCATGTTGGCCAGGCTGGTCTCGAACTCCTGACCTCAGGTAATGTGTGCCTTGGCCTCCCAAAGTGCTGGGATTACAGGTGTGAACCACCACACCCGGCCCATTTTACATCTTAAAGTGTATCATCAGTGCTTTTTTTTTTTTTTTTTTTTGAGACGGAGTTTTGCTCTTGCTCTTGTCGCCCAGGCTGGAGTGCAATAGCACAATCTCGGCTCACTGCAACCTCTGCCTCCCAGGTTCAAGCAATTCTCCTGCCTCAGCCTCCCGAGTAGATGGGATTACAGGCATGCACCACCATGCCTGGCTAATTTTGTATTTTTAGTAGAGACGGGGTTTCTCCATGTTGAGGCTGGTCTTGAACTTCTGACCTCAGGTGATCTGCCTGCCTCGGCCTCCCAAAGTGCTGGGATTACAGGCCTGAGCCACCGCACCCAACCACCAGTGCTTTTTAGTATATTCACAAGGTTGTGCACTGTTGCCACTGTCTAGTTCCAGAACTTTTCCATCATCCCACATGGAAGCCCTGGATCCATGAGCAGCCACTCCCCACTTCTCCCCTCCTCCAGCTCCTGGCAACACTCACCTGATTTCTATCCCAATGGAGTTACCTAGTCTGTACATTTCTTTCTTTCTTCTTTTCTTTTTTTTTTTTTTTAGAGACAGGGTCTCACTATGTTGCCCAGGCTGATCTTGAATTCCTAGGCTCAAGCAATCCTCCTACCTCAGCCTCCCAAAGTGCTAAGATTACAGGCAAGAGCCACTGTGCCAGGCGTTTGTTTGTTTTTATGGCTGAGTAGTATTCCATCTTGTGGACAGACTATGTATTGTTTATCCATTTGTCAGCTGATGGCCACGTAGGCTGTTTCCACCTTCTGGTGGCCGTGAGTAGTGCTGCTATGGACATTCACGTCCATGTGGGTTTTTATTTTATTTATTTTATTTTTTTTGAGACGGGGTCTCGCTCTGTCTCCAGGCTGAAGTGCAGTGGCACGATCTCGGTTCACTTCAACCTCCGCCTCCTGGGTTCAAGCAATTCTCCTTCCTCAGCCTCCTGAGTAGCTGGGACTACAGGCGTGCGCCACCACGCCCGGCTCATTTTTTTTTTTTTTTTTTTTGAGACGGAGTCTGGCTCTGTCGCCCAGGCTGGAGTGTAGTGGCGCAATCTCGGCTCACTGCAAGCTCCGCCTCCCGGGTTCACACCATTCTCCTGCCTCAGCCTCCTGAGTAGCTGGGACTACAGGTGCCCGCCACTTTGCCCGGCTAATTTTTTTCTTTTTTTTTTTGTATTTTTAGTAGAGATGGGGTTTCACCGTGTTAGCCAGGATGGTCTCGATCTCCTGACCTCATGATCCGCCCGCCTCGGCCTCCCAAAGTGCTGGGATTACAGGCGTGAGCCACAGCGCCCGGCCAATGCCCAGCTCATTTTTGTATTTTTTAGTAGAGACAGGGTTTCACCATGTTGGCCAGGATGGTCTCGATCTATTGACCTCGTGATCCGCCCGCCTCGGCCTCCCAAAGTGGTGGGATTACAGGCGTGAGCCACCGTGCCCGGCTCATGTGGGGTTTTTTTAAGATACGGTCTTGCTCTGTCTCCTGGGCTGGAGTGAAGGGCACGATTACAGCTCACTGCAGCCTCGACCCCTGGGGCTCACGCGATCCTCCTGCCTCACATGTACGTGTTTTGTTTGAACACCTGTTCAAGTTCTCTTGGGCACACACCTAGGAGTGGACCTGTGGGCCCCATGGTAACTCTGTTTACCTCTTTGAAGAACTCCCAGGCTCACTTCCTTTTGACCCATCACAGACCTTTTGGGGCTTTACAAACATGTCTGGCTTAAACCCTCCAAAGCCTTCGCTTCTCACTCAGAACAAAACCACACACATGGCCTGGGGCATTTCAGCCGCTCCCCTAAGCTCTGTGAGTTGGCTTCTTCCTGCACTCCTTCCCTTCCAGCCATGTCGCCTTCTTTCTGCCCTTGAACACCCCACACTGTCCGGCCTCGGGGCCTCTGCCCACGGGACTCCCTCTGTTCACAACTCCCCAGGCTGCCTGTCCTCAGACCTTTGCCCAGTGGGTTCCTGTCATTCAGGCCCCTCCTCTGAGAGGCCTTCCCTGGCCACCCTGCCCGTCACTCCCTCACTTCCTCCTGCTCCCCTGACGGTCCATTTTCGCCATGGCACGCACGGCCCTCTGAGAGTCATTATAGATTTACTTTTCCCAAGCTTGTAGGTGCTCGGTGGAGCTTGCTGGGTGACGGGATGTGAGTGTGGAGGTGGACAAG
This sequence comes from Nomascus leucogenys, assembly GCF_006542625.1. Classification (NCBI taxonomy): domain Eukaryota; kingdom Metazoa; phylum Chordata; class Mammalia; order Primates; family Hylobatidae; genus Nomascus; species Nomascus leucogenys. The sequence goes on along the minus strand of NW_022095789.1, from coordinate 145,631 downwards.
TCGGGGGCAGGTGCCTCAGCCCAACCGACCCCTGCCCGCCGCACTCACCGGGAAGGCCAGCTGGCAGATGGGGCCCATCCAGGCCTGGCGGTGCTGCGCAGCCAGTAGGTGGCTTCGCTCAGTGGTGGTGAGCAGGAAGGCACCGGTGTCCCGGGGGCAGCTCTCGCCGTCGGCCGGCAGCACAGATACACAGTCAGCCAGGCGGATGACCCGTCGCTCCCCTCGCCGGCCAGGCCCTGCCGACCTGTCACCCGCTGCTCCCAGGCCACCATCCCGGACCTCCCAGCTCTCCAGCCGTGCCACGCCTGATGGACCTCCTGCATACAGCAGAGCCCACACCTTCCGCCAGCACTTCTGCGGGAGAGGAGCGGGAGGGCGAAGACCCTTGGGTGGCAGATTGTCCGTGCCACTCGGCTCAGCACAAGCTGCTTGGCAAACGCTCCCAGCCAGGAGCGGGCCTCTGCTCCCGAGTTTCTCAGGGCTCCAGGGAAGGAGGCCTTGGCTGTGCTTGGGACTGGTCAGCCCTGGGTTCAAATCCCAGCCCACTCTTTCCTAACTGTGACCTCCACAAGCATCAGTGTCGTCTCTCAAAAGGCCATGAGAACTCGAGCTGGGGCTGCTACTGGGTCATGTTTGTAAAGCATCCAGTAGCCGGCAGACCACCAGACACTGCCATTATGTTGGTTCCCTCTCACCCCCAAAAAGGGGCACTTGGGCCACAGGCCAAGAGCTGGGGTGGGAGGGAGGCCTCCGCCTCACGCTGTTAAGGAAGGAAACATGCAAATAGCTTCGAGCAAAGGAAACTGACGGTTTATCTGCCTGGGCAGCAGCTGCAGCTGAGCTGCGGGGGTGTGGGGCTGCTGCAGAGGAGAGGTGACCCCCCTGCCTCCTTGTTCCCAGGACAGTGCCGCTGCAGGGAGGGGCTCCACCCTTGGGGCCTCCTCCAGCTCAGCCCTCACCCTATTTAGGGCCCTCGGTGGCACTATTTCATGGGTCAGAGGCTGTGAAGCTCTTCCCTGCTGGGAGATTTGAGCCTTCGACCCTCTCCCGCTCCTGTATTCCCATCTCTCCTGGAGGCAGGGTCTGGCAGAGCCTGCTCAGCCCCTGCCTTCTCAGGCTGAGACCCGCACTCCGTTCCACTCCCCATACCTGGGTGGGATCCTCCACCCTGACTCCCTTCCCAAGTCTCCCAGGTCTGCCTGGGCTGTCCGAGGCAGGGGCGGAGGCTGCATTCTCCGCCCACTGTTGGTCCTTGGCAGCTGCCTGGCAGCCAGGGGTCCCCACCTTGCCAAACTTGACATGCTGCTGGTAGAGGATGCCATCCTTGATAGGGGTCTCCAGAGGGTCCATGGTCACGGCCAGGAGCAGGGCCGCCGCTTCAAGACCTGGGGAGACTGATGACAGGCTGGACGGGAACTCCTCACACTTCCCCTTCTGGCCACTTCCCGTCCCTCCGTCCAGAGGCAGCTGCAGGCCGGGGGAAGGGCAGCCTTCAGCTCAGGGGCTGGGGGCAGCATGTATTTCCTCCCTGGGGTTCTGGCTGTCCAAGGTGCCCACACCTACCTGGAGGGAGCCCCTGGCCACCTGAAGGCAAACAGCCTTGGCACACACCTGGATCAGCTGCGAGCGTCTGATCGCAGTCTGGCTCCCTGACTCATGAGTTCCTGCCCCTCCCCCGTCCCGCCCGGGGCAGCTGCGCACCCTGGGCCTGACACTCCCTGGCCCTGCCTCCACCGGGACCCTTCTCTAGCCAACTCCTGGCTTTCCCACTGGGCGTCCTGGCTTGAGCGCCTCACCCCGTGTTGCTGCTCTTCTTTCTCCCTGAAATCTCTCTTGTGTTCACCTGCTCCTCTCCACCCGAGCCGCTGAACATCACCAGCCTTGGCATCCCCCCAGGGGCCACTGCCCCACTGGGGCTCCATGCAGCACTCTCCGCAACCCAAGACCAACCTGTCTCTCCCCTTCCTGGGGTGCAGCCCAGGCTCCTCAGCCCAACACTCAGGGACCTGTGTGTTCTGGCCTCCATCTTCCCCAGGCTCATTCCCAGGCCAGCCCCTCCAGGGCCCCCTCACCACTGTGCTGCCTGGGGCGGTGGGCCACCTCTTCCTCCTGGAGGCCTTCCTTGACCACTCCACGCTGCCTGAGAGCACAAAGGCCCTCGCAGTATACACTCACGCTGGGCATCCAGTCCACATGGGACCCACACCCCTGAATGGCCCCAACCACGTGAGTGTGGGTGGCAGGTCCCAGGGGGCCCCGGAGAGGTCACATGTTCATTTAAAGCTTTGCTTCCTGCTGGGGGCTCCTTTCGTTGGCTTGCCTAGCAGGAGGCCAATAGCGGGGCTGTGTGTGTGTACCTTCATTCTGGAACAGCCTCAGGTCATTCAGCACCACCTCTGGGAGAGAACATGGAAGCAGGATAAGGAATCCCGTTTGGAAATGCACTTGGCCAGGAAATATTTCCTAAAGGCCTCCTGGCACCCGGCTCTGTGCCCACTGTGGCCCAAGCAGCCCTAAGCTCTGGCCACCTCAGACGCCACATCCTTTGCGTTCTCATCGCCATTTCAACAGTGAGGAAATCGGCGCTCAGAAAAATTAAGTAACTTGTCCAAAGCCACATACCAAGTGACAAATATGGCTTGAGCAACCGCCGTCTCACTGGAATGAGCATGTGGCCATACACGCAAAGTGCCGGCTCAGAGGAAGTGTGGCCGCCTGTGCTGGTCCCTGCCTACCTCTCACCAGATGCCGAGATCCTGCTTCATCTGCTAGCGGTCTTGTGACTGCTGTCCACGTTTCTGTGTGTGTGTCTTTCTCTCCCCTCGCCTGACGGCTTCCCAGGCAGTCATCTCCCTGGTCCATCTAGGTCCTCAAAGCTCAGCAGAGCTGGGCACAGAGCAGGCTTAGGGAGAGCTTGTGTCCTAAATGGCAGTTCTATGACATCTGCTGCCTCCTCAGTCAACGGAGTGGAGGGCTTCCTCCAGGTGGCTGGCACAGGCAGGCAGTGGGTGGGGGTCCTGGGGCAAGAGGCAGCCTCCCAAGGGGCTTCAGGAGAAGCCCCTGAAACATCACACCACTGACAGGAAGAGTAAGCCTGAGAGCTATGACAGCTGGCCAGGGAGACCAGAGAATCCAAGCACTTCTCCTTGGCCCGCCAATGTGGTCCCTCCTTGAGTCATAAATTCAGACAACCCAATGGAGAGACCCTGAGTCCCCAGAGGTGGGCACCAGCTCGGTGGCTCCTTCCACAGCCAAGTACCAGCAGGCCAGGTGTTGGCAGTGCCAGCGGGAGATGCCAGGGCCTTGCCTCAGAGGGGCTGCAGAGGTCAGAGGTGATGTCTGTCCAGGAACCAGGGGGCGGATGAGGTGAAACACAGAGGCAGGGCCAGCGCTGGGATAGAGGTTTGTGCTTTAATGGCAGCTGGGGTGAAAGGAAACAAAAATAGTAATTCTGAAGAGCACAGGGAACAGGCAGCCAGGACCAGCCTGGCCCAGTCCAGGCCAGCTGAGCTGAAATGCTGATTCTGTCCAGGGAGCTGCTGTGTGTGTAGAGTGGTGGCAGTCTTGGGGACTGAGGCCTCTTGGAGAGGAGGGAAGACTGTCGGCTCAGAAGTCCATGGAGCTGTGGGCCAGGTAGTCCTTGCGGCCGATGTTGCTGACCTGCTTGGTCTGCATAGCCTCGAGTTTGGGGCAGTCGGTGATCCGATGGCCCAGGCCCCCGCAGAAGGCACAGCCGCGCTCTCCTGGGGGAATGGGGACAGGCGTCAGCCAAGTCAAGGGCCAGGATCCACACCCTGGACCTCGGGCCCCCCGTTAGGCACCCTTGGTCCACCGGTTTCATGTTTCTGACTTCCAGCACCCCTCCCTGCCACCCGCCGGCTGGGGACTCAGGGATCCCGCTCCGCAGTCACCTCCAATGTCCAGCATGGACTCGTCCCCGCAATGCAGCACCTGCAGCACGGGCGGCACCTTCTGCTTGGCTTCCAGCAGCAGCGCTTTGAGGTCCATCAGCACTGACTCATCTGGGGGAGGAGTGGGGAAGCATCAGGGCCCATCCTGGGCCCTGCGGCCAGAACCTGGGTGGCCACAGGCAGGGGACCCAGGGAACAGCTAAGGTGGCTCTGGTGACAGACTCACCACAGGCTTTGTTGATGAAGGTAGTGGCGATGCCTGTGTTTCCCGAGCGCCCAGTGCGACCAATCCGGTGTACTGCAGAGAGAAGGACAGAGTCTCTGGCCCATCGCTGGACACTAGGGGCCTGGCTCGGCCCTTTTCCGGCCTCGCCCAGGCCCTTGGGCCCCAGGCCCTTACCATAGTTCTCAATCTCCTCCGGCATGTCATAATTGATGACGTGCTGGATGGCGGGGAAGTCCAGGCCCTTGGAGGCAACGTCTGTGGCTACCAGGACATCCTTCTTGCCCTCCCGGAATGCCTCGATGGCCTTAGTCCGTTCCTCCTGGTCTGGGGAGGGTCAGGCAGACATTGTCAGAGACACCAGGGGATAGGGGAGTGGCAGGCCAACCAGGCAGGGGAAGGCGTTAGGTAAAGTGCCGCTACTGCAGCAGGGTCCAAGCCAGTGCTTGCACCACCCTGACCTTTGCCCCCATGGATGGCTACGGCCTCAACCCCCTTGAGCAGCAGGTACTCGTGGATGGCGTCCACGTCTGCCTTCTTCTCTGCAAAGATGAGTACCTGTCCAGAAAGACCAACTCCAGTCAGAGGCTAACTGCCTGGGCACCCACCTCACCTCCCCCGGCACTCTGTCCCCTCCAAAGCCCTCCCTGGTCCTGGGGACTCTGTCCCCGGCCTGGCCTGGCTGCACTCACAGGTGGGGGTGTCTTCTGCAGGCATTCGAGCAGGTACACCATCTTGGCCTCCTCCTTCACATATTCTACCTCCTGCCACCACAAGGATCAGGTCAGGTGATCTTGAGATTATGCTTACCCGCCACAGCCCTGCCATAGCCTGTCATCTGGACCAGGAGGTGACCAGAAGCCACTGGCTGCCAAGGGCTGGGTGCCCTAAAAATGGCCCTGGTTAAGCATCAGGGGCTTTGAACGAAACCCCCGGTTCCCACAAGGTGGACCCCCGGCTCCAATCAGCTTCAGGGAGACTTGTCAGATCCAGCCCGCACAGGTGAGAGACCACCCATCAGGAGCACCTGCCCACCTGGATGACATCCAGGCTGGCAGCCCCAGCGCGCCCCACATTGATGGTGACAGGCTTTACAAGGGCACTCTTAGCAAAGTTCTGAATCTTCTTTGGCATGGTGGCACTGAAGAGCAGGGTCTGCCGCTGGCCCTGAGGAAGAGGGGGGCTGCGACCAAGGGCATGCAGGGCTGGGCTGACGGGCATGGGGTCTGGGGAAGCCGAGCAACTGAGACACAGCCCACAAAGTATGAGCAGTGGGTGGGGTGGCAAGGGGCATGGGGTCCCCGCAGTCTGATGTGGTGTGCGGTGGGGGGTGGTGCAGGGTGCCTGGCCGGGCTCCACAGTCTGATGTGGTGTGCGGTAGGGGGTGGGGCAGGGTGCCCTGGCCGGGCGGGGGCGGCACCTTGAAGTAGGAGAAGATGGTACGGATGTCACCCTCGAAGCCCATGTCGATCATGCGGTCAGCCTCGTCCAGGGCCAGGTAGCGACAGATGTCTAGGCTGACCATCTTCTTCTGCAGCAAATCCATGAGGCGCCCTGGGGTGGCCACCATCATGTGTACACCACTGGGGACCAAGGAGAGACCCTGAGGTTGGGGTCACTGGCCTATCACCTACCTAGAGGCAAGCAGGCACCCTGCATCTGTTCTGCTCTCTGTCCTCCTTCCTATTTCTTTGTCTGTCCCCTTCTCATCATTCCCACCACCTGCCCTATGTATAGCACACAGCTCTCTTCCAAGGCACTGCAGCCATCTTCACCACCGCTCGGCCTGGCACGCCTTCCCCCTTCTCCTGGGTCAGCCTCTCACCCAGAAGCGCTGTCATCAAGCTCCAGAGGCTTTACTCTGGACTCACTTTCCTGGCCCACTGGCTTCACCTTTTCTGTGCCCACATCTCCCTAAGACTCAGAAGTCCATGGAGGAAAGCCTCCGGGATGGGGTCTGGCCCATCTGTGAACGGAGGGCCTGGTCCAGGGCCTCTGGTGGTCTGCAGAGGACTGCACAGCACGGAAAGGACACAGGTGCCGCTGGGATCCAGCCCTACCCCAGTGCCTCAACCTCCTTGACTGACTGCTGAATGACCCTGACCTTCCTGGGCCGTCCACCTCTGTGCTTTCAGCCTGGACTGCCCCTCTTCCCAATTCAAACGTCACCTTCCCGGAAAAGCCTTCTCTGAGCTCCCACCTCCCACTGTCCCCATAAAGGTGGGCCATTCCGCCTGCTGTGCTCCCACAGTACCTGGCCACATCCCTCTGTCCTCCCCCAACTGACCTCCCCATTAGACTGGGAGCTCCTTGAGGGTTGGACTCACAGCAGCCCTCTGTGAAGATCTGTGGAGTGGCTAAGGTAAAGGGTCCTTTAGCTTTTCCACGGACTCGCAGGTGGCAGAGGTGGGGGCAGGGAGCGCCAGCACTCACTGTCGGATGGTCTCCATCTGCTCTTTCACGGACATGCCCCCAATGCAGAGGGCGCAGCGCAGGAGTGGTGAGCTGTCCTCCTGCAGCAGGCGGCAGTAGTACTCCAGGATGCCATGGGTCTGCCGGGCCAGCTCCCGCTGCAGGCAGAGGGACAAAGGCTGGTACCAGATGGCAGCCCCAGTCTCTGGCCTGCCCTCCAGGCCAGCCTATCTTACCGAGGGGCAGATGATGAGTCCATAGGGTCCCTCGCGCTTTGAGAAAGGTAACCTCTTCTCTTGTTCCAAGCAGAACATGATGACAGGCAACGTGAACACCAGTGTCTTGCCTGAACCCGTGAAGGCAATGCCTATCATGTCACGGCCAGATAGACTGTTGGGAGAGGATGACCCGAGGGCCAATTTCAACAGAAGATGAAGGACACCTAGCCATTGCTCCTCCCTGTTCCAGCCCTCCTCAAGGACCCCAGGTCCACAATCCAAACTCACATGGTGGGGATGCCCTGGATCTGAATGGGTGTTGGGTGATGAATGCCTTTCTTCTTCAGGCCTCTCAGGATGGCTATGAAAACCAACCGACATCGTCCTCGTGACTCACAGGTACTTTCTCAGAGCCCCAAAGCCTGTAAAACTGGCACTACCCCTACAAGTTGCAGATGAGGAAACTGAGGCTCAGAGAGAGAGACAGAGAGGAAAAAAAAAGAAAAAAAGAGACTTGTCCAAGGCCCACAGGCTAGGTGCAGCCAGGATTTGTATCCAGTGTCTATGCCCAGTGGCACTTTCCTCCTGAAGCTTTGTAACAGCAGAGAACAATGAATATGTACAGCTGGGGCAACAAGGAACCTAAAGAAACTTCTCCTCAAATCCCTCCAGCCCCAGTGACTGGATCCAATGCAGATGTGGCTGAGCTCAGTGGGAGCTAGGACATAACCTCACAGGTGTTTGATTATAAAAGTGTGGTATCTCTCTCCAGCCCCTGACTACCTGCAGGAAACTTCATTTCCTTGAAGCTCTTGATGGGCGGTGGGATACCGTCTCCCTCCACCAGGATGTGGTATTTCTTCCGCACGCGCTCATGTCGCTCTTCAGACATGCTCAGGACATAACGGGGCGGAGTCCAGCTGTGGATGGGTAACAGGGATCAAGAGAGCCCTGGGAATAGCTGGCCTGGGAGCATCCCTGCATGTACCATCCGAAGCAAGGGCAACTGCAGACTGTACAGATATACCTGGTTTTGATGGGGTCATCATACGTAATGCCCTTAGCCATCTCCTTCACTGACATCAATGCTGAGGAGAGAGACATGGCTCAGGGCTGGCTCCTGCTTCTGAGAAGCCAAATCCCTTGAGATATAACATGCCTGGGGCTAGGAGGAGGAGCCTCAGTCCACCTTCTCACTATCCTGGCTACAACCATACCTCGGCCCTCGGCCACACTCTCCAGGATCTTCTCTTCTTCCTTCAGCTGCTTCTCCTTGGCAGACTCTTTGCGGGCTGAGAAAAGAAGTGGAAGATGTCAGACAGATACACACGGTGCGCCAGGCTCAGCTTCTTCTCTCCCGCCCAGGCAGTGCTGCCCAGCTCACCTTCAGCCTTCTCTTTAAGGTGCTGGTGCTGATCCAGGAGGCTGACGTTGGACTGAGGGCCTAGCGGGATGTCGTCCTCATCTCCCCGGGGTTCACTACCGCTGTCCTGCTGCTCTTCCTCCGCAGCTCCCTTGCGTCTTCGCTGCAGCAGCTTCTGGAGCTGAAGTTCCACCCGGGACCCACAGATAGAATGGGCACGGGGTCCACAAGGCCAGCGTCAGGATCCTGGCTTTGGGGCGAGGGTCCTGTGCTCGAGGCGCAGAGCTGCCCTACCCCTCAGATCAGGCCGTCGGTCCCTCGTTTGTCTGGGGGCCGCGCCCCGGTGTACTGAAGCTCACTCCTCAGACTGCCCTCCTCCCCACGGAGGCCGAGGCCACGCCCGCCCCCTGCGACCCGGCGGTCACGGCCCCATCCCTCCCCGGACGCGGGCCCCTCACCAGTAGCTGCCGGCGCTGCCGTAACGGCACGTAGGGCACGTAGTCCTCGTCGTCCTCATCCTCCGCCTCCGAGCGGCTTCCTCCGGCAGGCATCTCGTCGGTGCGAGCCCGCTGCAAGCACACGCGAGTCAGGCACGGCCTGCTCCCCTCTTCACGCCCGCTCCCACCCGCGCGGGGTTTCGTCTCTCTCCCACCTTCCGTTCAGGTTCCGACTCCTCCATTCTTTGCTGCACGCATGCGCGCCACGACGAAACCCCGCCTCATCTTTGCGTGGGACCCAATCCGATGTGAAGAAGCGAACGTCGGCGCCTAGCAACGACCTGGGAGTTCCGGATCGCGCAGAGGGACAAATTTGCTCTGGAGACGCCATCGCACGGCGAAGCACGGACGTTTTCATGGGTGGTTACGCGACAGTTGCCAGGACCGAGGGCGAAACCGGCTGCAAGGCATTGTGGGACACTGGAGGACTTGGAACATGCGCTAGAAGGCTCAACCCAAGCCCACTGGAAGAGGAAGACGCACGCAGCGGAGACAGCTGATCCGGAGTCGGGGAGGACTGCCAGGTGCCCAACCTCTCCCAGAGCATGGCGTGTTGGGCACGCCCATGCCGGCGGACAGTGCATCCTCTAGGGCCGGGAGCTCCGGGCCGAGTTCGCGTGGGCCGCCTGCGCTTCCATCCCTGCCGGGGCCGCCGGGGTTGCGGGATAAACCGCTCGACGCACCCTGCCTCCCTGACTGCGCCTGTGTGACACCTACGTTCACTGGTGGGGCACGCATCAGATAAGGATGGCAGTGGTTTTGAACTGGGAGGCCCTGTATAAATGTAAACGGTTATTACTGTAAATGCTGTAATAGAGCTGCCTGGGGGGCGCTTCCAGGGAAGCGTGGGAATCTCAGGCCGGGAGAGGAGAGGCGTCCTGGGCCAGGGCGCTGCAGGAATACAGGTCTGGCGATGTGCAAGTACACAGATTCACCAGGCAACAGCATTGCGGCTAGGGTGGGATGGGGAAGCCGGACCTAAGGCCAGAAAAGGAGATTGCGACCAGAGCATGCCTGCTGTGACTGTCAGAGTAAGTGGTTTCAACTTTGTTAGAGACTTCTGAGGAATGACTTGGTCAGCTCTGTGCTTTCTTTCCTTCAAGAGTGTGTGCTGGGCATTGGCGCTGCGCTCAAGCAGATGATAATCAAGACACATACCTGGTGTGCGAGGAGCTTATGGATTAGTTGAGACTAGAAATATAGACAGATAACTGGTCTTGAAGTTAAAGAGAAAGATCCTAAGACAAGGTACCGCTTTTGGAAGTGTCCTAGTTTTCATAGTAAATGGCCTCTTAGCTGGGATGTGAAGGATACACAGGAATTCATGAGAAAAGGGTAAACTGAGAGGAGGAAAATATGTGAAAGTTGGGAGACCTGAGGTTGTGGGACCTAACTGGAGAGGAAGGTCGACCAGCATGGCTGGAACAAGTACTGGAGTCAGGGGCCCAGGCATGAAGGTCCCAAATGCCACAAGATGGGCTGCTTGATCAGACCTGCAAATTTTGAATGAAGCAGAATTTTAGGTAGTGTTGCCAGTTCAACTGCAGGGCAGGAGTGTAGTACAGGAGTCCATGGGAGAGGTGAACACAGCCAAGAAATATACAGAGAAAGGTTTCACAGGGAAGTGTCCACATTTCCCTTGGGGATTGGGAAAGGCCAGGGACCAGGAATTGTGAAGTCTGTGGGCACTGCTGTTCTCTTCTTTAGTAATGAAAGCTTAGGCTGAGCACAGTGGCTCATTCCTGTAATCCCAGCTCTCTGAGAGGCCAAGGCAGGAGGATCGCTTGAAGCCAGGAGTTCGAGACCAGCTTGGACAACATAGCAAGACCCCATCTCTATAAAAAAATAAAGAAGCTGGTGCTTACTGCCAGTCCCATAGTGGGTCTCAACCTGGGAGGGATGGAGGAGGACATGGTTTCTGGTCCTGCTCACAACACCCAAATACATGGCTCTTAGTGACCCTGTTAGCTCCCCACGTAACCTCGAGTTGGTTTTAGGAGCGAAAACTAAATTTGGGGCATGGAGTTTGGACACAAGTGTGTGAGGGGCATTTTGGGCAAACTCATTATATTAAAATCCAAATTTACAAACCAGATCCATTTCAGGGGATGAGGTAGTTTGCTTGACTTTACAGAAGAGTTCATTATCCTCTTAACTCTCAAGTCCTCAGCTACATGTCCCACCCCCACTGCAAAATCAGATCTAATTTATAAAAAACTCAATTTACCCCCAACTTCCCCTGACTGTGTGAAGTCAGTGTGAGGGGCCTCGATGGCCCAGGCTACAGATCCATGAAGGCCTCAGGGTCTTTCCTAGACCTCTTCTGACATCCAGATGCACAGAGACCAACTTCAACCCCTCCAACTCACCCATCTTGCAAAGAGGGAAACAAGAAAGAGTGGGGAAGGGGCTGCCCCAGGCTCACATACCAGAGACCTCCCAACAGGAGAAAAGAGCACAGATGCCAGAGTCATACCAGTCTGTGCTCAACCCTACTCGGCCAGACTGAGTTGAGCTGAGTCACTTTCCTATCGGCTTTAGTTTCCTCACCTGTAAAATGGGACAACAGCACCAAACTGCTGATGCATGGCGCATGCTAGGGTTAGTGACTAAGGGAGAGCCCATGCTTCTGAGCACACCCTCAACTCCCTCCCTGCCCAGACCCGCAAATCACCAACATGCCAATTCTGTGTCCAAATGTTGCTTTATCTTTCGGCACGAAAGATCTTCACAGTATCAAAAGTAAAGAATTGGAAAAAAATAAAATAAAAACAAAAACAAAAAAAAAAACCAAACACAAAGAGAGCAGTGTTGGGCCAGCAGTACCATCAGCCCCGGCCCTTAGGCCAGCCCAGTCCACGGGCTCTGAGTGTGGAGGCTGCGTAGCACCAGGAAGCGGCTCTGCTGAGGTCAAGGGGCCCCAGCACAGTGTGGCATCCATTCAGCTTTTGGTTGGTCCAGGATGGTAGGGAGCAGAGAGGGTCTTGGACGGGTAGGTGGGGCACACGGAGGGAAAAATTGTAGGCCTTCAGCTGGCAGTCGGGGTCTCAGGACGCCCTGAAGAAGCTCAGCCTGGGCAGGGCCTGAGAAAGAAAAAAAGAGCAGAATCACAGTAAGCAACGGGCCATGTTCCAGCCTCCCCATTGCCATTTGGGTACCCATGGGCCTCTGGCAGCAGAAATAGCTGGCTGCTATTTTTGTTCCCTGGGCTAAAAATGTTGAAGATTCCCTGGATCACCTGTAGCAGAGGATGTAAGTTAACAGGTTGGCAGACAGAGCCCCAGTCCCGGGATCTTGACAAGGTGTGGGACAATCCTTGATAGATCCAGCCTTTGGCACCTGCTGTCCATCAGCAGGGGCCGGGAGGCCAGCTGTGCAGCTGTGTTCCTGCCTCTGACTGTAGGTGCACAGCCCGGGGGAGGGTGAAGAGGGTCAAAGGAGAGTGTTTACTAGGGGGTGGGGAGAGGGGCATCTCCTATCTTGGAAAAGAGGCCAGACCAGGTGAAAAAGGGTCGAGAGGAGGCAGTGGAAGGAGACAGTTGCATTTGATTTCTTGGATGACAGAACTGGGCTTGTGGGAGGAAATGCGATCTCTTTTCTCTCAGTAGGGTTAACAGATGAAGTGCCTGGGGTTCCTGCTACTCCTGGTTCCCATGGAGGTGGAGAAGAGAGGCAGGAGGGCACCTTGAATCTGGAAGATGCTTCTGGGGCTTGTGGGCATCTCAGTTTGGCAAAGGGGGCTGATGAGCCCAACCCCCTCAGAGCAGAGGAGGACTAAAGTGAGTGTAAAGAAGACAGTCTGGACTCTGGGGCAGCACAAGGGTCACAGGGAGCCCCAGCTCTGAAGGTTGTCCCGGCTGCAGGCTCTCTATGCTGAGGGTCCAGGAAGTTTGCTGCTTAGGCCCAGAGAGGAGCTGGCCTGGCACTGGAAAGAGGAGAAAGACAGGTGGGGCCGTCATGGGGGAAGTGAGTTGTTTGTGAGCTCAGTCTGCCTGCCCCAGCCTTCCATAGTCTCCAGGATAGCTGTGTGGTTGCCAGCCAGAAAAGGCCTGACCCCAGGGACGCAGCTGAGGGTTGAATATGAAACTGCAGAGCCACTCAGCCCCCAGCCCAAGGTCTGCCTGCTAGCTGCCCTTCTCTTCATCAACAGGGTTCCAGGCCCAGTGCCTTCTCCAGTTGTCTGTTCCCAGTCCAGATCATCATCTGGTACATCATTGTTTCAGACAAAAGGACCTGTGTGGGTGGCTGGGAGGGGATGCCAAAGCCATCTGGCACCCAGGTCTCTTCCTCTAGGAGGCAGTGTGCTACCAATATCCTCATGGAACTTGTCCTGCTTTGGGTAGCCCCCATCAACTCCTCCATGCCTAAATGACCCACAAGGTGTCGGCCCAGCCCATCTGCACCCCCATGATGTTCACTCAGGGCTGGCCCCTTCTTAACACTGCTTCAGCTGGGAAGCACCTTGGTAGCCTATATTGCGGAGCCCAGGGCAGGAAGTGGGACTTGACACAAGGACTGATAACATCAGGGGTGAGGACAGCCCCATGGGTCTGACGGCTACCTGGGCACTTTTGAAATCAGCTGGTTAAGACCCTGATGGTTATTCCTTAGGAGATGCCAGTCCAGGAAGGGGACCTTCAGGAGCATGGGCAGGAGGGCCCAGGGAGGATTAATAGAAGGACAGAGGCCTACAGGTGAGTGGCTGTAGGAGGAGATGGGGCCTAGACCTTTGGAGGCTGTAGCCAGCTGTGCCATTGCTGTGGAGATGCAGACAGAAGCCAGGGCTCCCATGCCCAAAGTCCAACTCCCTGTGCCCCAGAGCACAGAATGGTCTGGTGGGCATATAGAGAGGGTGGCCAAGCACAGGGAGAGGCAGTGGATGTAACTCTTGGGGTCTCTGTACCTCACTGAGCTGTGCTAGGAGTGGTTTTCTTGAGGCTGAAGTTGGTCCAGTTCACAGCAACTTTCTGACGAGTCTGCTTTGCAGAATCCAAACAGAACCTGTTGGGTTTGGGGGACACATGAGAAGCACAATCAGAGGTTCCTTCTTTTGCTCACTGGACTCCTAAGGTACCATGTCCCTATCACTAAGAAACCAGGTTCTCTACAAAACCTCTTTGGCTCTCAGGTGTTAAGGTTAGCAGGCATAGGAGCTTTGCTGGCTTGGGGGCTTCTGGACTGGGCCCAGGGAACTACGTATGAAGACAGTGGAACTGCCTTGGGATTCCAGTTCTTCCTCATCTGGTGTTTGACTCTCTAGCTCTGCTGGGCTGGCTTCTGTCATTCCCTTAAGTACAGTCGTCCCTCTGATCTGCTGGGGATTAGTTACCCAAATACCAAACTCTGCAGATGACAAATCCCTTGTATAAAAATGGTGTAGTATTTGCATAAAACCTGCACTGCTCTTCCCATATACTTTTTAAAAAAATTACTATGTTTTTTTAAATAAGAGATGGGGTCTCACTATATTGCCCAGGCTGGTCTTGAACTGCTGAGCTCAAGTGATCCTCCCACCTTGGCCTTCCAAAGTGCTGGGATTACAGGCGGAAGACACTGTGCTTGGCCTTCCCATATATTTTAAATCATCTCTAGATTACTTAAAATACCTAATACAATGTAAATGCTATGTAGTTATTATATTTTTATTTATTTGAGACAGAGTCTTACTCTGTTACCCAGGCTGAAGTGCAGTGGCACGATCTTGGTTCACTGCAACCTCTGACTCCCAGGTTCAAATGATTCTCTTGCCTCAGCTTCCCAAGTAGCTGGGATTACAGGCACCCGCCACCACATCCGGCTAATTTTTGTATTTTTATTAGAGACAGGGTTTCGCCATGTTGGCCAGGCTGGTCTAGAACTCCTGACCTCAAGTACCTCAAGTGATCCACCCGCCTTGGCCTCCCAAAGTGCTGAGATTACAGGCATGAGCCGCCTCCTGTAAAAATACGTATTTTTTTGAGATGGAGTCTCGTTCTGTGGCCCAATCTCAGCTCACTGCAGCCTCCGCCTCCCAGGTTGCAGCGATTCTCCTGCCTCAGCCTCCCGAGTAGCTGGGATTACAGGCATGTGCCACCATACCTGCCTAATTTTTGTATTTTTAGTAAAGACAGGGTTTCACCAAGTTGGCCAGGCTGGTCTTGAACTCCTGACCTCAGGTGATCCACCTGCCTCGGCCTCCCAAAGTGCTAGGATGAGAAGCATGAGCCACCGCGCCCAGCCAAAAATACTAATTTTTTAAAAATGTGCATTATTTAGCAATGTATTGCTATTTTTTTTTCTGAATATTTTCGATTGCAGATATGGAGCGTGACTGTATGCCATGTTTCTTTCACCCTAATCTTTTGTACTCACTGCACTGGCCCCTTTGGCATGAATACCTTTTCATCTCATCTGGCCAACTCATTCTTACTCTTCAGGTTTCAACCTGGTTACCACCTCTCCTGGGAAGGCCTCCTGGCCAGCCCCCATCCCTTCTATCCTCCCCAACTCTATGCCATTTATCAGTAGGCTGCATGTTCATGGCCAGACTCCTGGTCTAGACTGCTTCACTGACCTCAGCCCAGGCAAAGCAGAGAATGTGCAAGTGAAGACACCAAGCGAATAAAGCTGGAAAAAGCCCTGGTTCTTGGGGCCTGACATGCCTCCTCCTATCTCTTGCACCTTCCCAGATGTGCCATCCTGCCCAGTGGCTCTGTGGGTTTTTGGCAGGCAGGCTGGTGGGAGAGGGCCTGCGGGGGCGGTGAGCCTCCCCAAGGGGTCAGGGCCAAGGGAGCAGGCCTTTCTGAGGCCTGAGGCACAACACAGGGCTAGAGTGTGGGCAGGACCTGGAGTCCTCCACAAGTGGGAGAGCAGGCAGCCCACACCTACCTCTTAAAGTACTCCACCTCTCGGTCAGTCTCATCCATCTCCACCCCGTCCATGTCCTTGGGCAGGAACACATCGTCTAGGAAGACACAGCCAGGAGGGCTCAGTGCCCATGGCCAGGCCTCTGGGGTTATGCTCTGGGGGCAGCGCTGCCTACACACAAAGGCTGCCCCTCCACCCCGTGGCCTGGCTGGGGTAGGGGGTCAGCCGCTCGGTTCCTGGTGCACTCACCCAAGGAGGAGGCTGGCTTCTCCTGCTTGTTGCGGCTCCGGCGGCTGCGGCCCTTGCCCTGGGGCAAGCTCTGTGGCCTTGCTGGGCCTGGGGGCTGCACAGACTCCTGCTCCTGAGGCCGTGCCTTGGCCTCGCCTGGCCAGTTTCGCCAGGAGCTGCCCTTCTCCTTCTCAGTTTTGGGACTGCCAGCCCAGCCTGGTCCTGGCCGGCTCCCCCGGCTCCCCTCTCCAGCCTCAGCACAGCTGCCTACTTTGGGAGGCTCTAGGACCTTCCCTGGCTGCTTGGGGCCAGCGACCTGGCCCTTGGCACTGGGAACCTCTAGGCTGGCTGGGGGCCGGGGGGCTGGGCTTGCCTCGCTCTTCTTGGCCTGACTGCCCTGCCTCTTGCCCTTCCGTGGCTTCCCACCTGAGGACACAGGCTCAGGCAGCTCCTGCTTGCAACTGGGAACTTCCTTTGAGCTTGGCTCCTCGGAGCTGGGGTAGCCCGGCTTGGGTGTCTTGACCCAGATCACCCGGGACAGGTTGGGCACGGTGTTGAGTCTCCTCACGAGCCCGTTCTCGGGGACGATACCAGGAGGGGGCCCCCTCACCTCTGTCCATGGTGGGTGGGGGCCTCTCATTTCTGCCCATGGTGGGGCTGGCTCGCCTGGAGCTTGTAACGTGTGGTTCTGAGGGGAGCCCAAAGTCAAAGGGGACAGGTCAAGGTTGATGTCAGGCTGCTGCTCTGAGGAGCCACTGAGGTTTGAGGGGGGTAGACTCTGAGGCTCAGGCTCAGCAGCCCCCTCCTTAGAGAAGCCATTGCTGTCCATGCTGAGCTCACACACACTGAAGCTGGCACGGATGGAGTCTTTGACAGTGTTTTTGATCTCCTGCAGACGGCTGCTCAGGAAGCTGTTGACCCGATCCAGTTCCCGGTCAGGCCACTCCAAGAGCCTCTCCCTGGCAGGCCTTGGCTCCCGGCTTCCAGAAACACGATTCGCCTGCTTTAGAGCTTCTGCTGCCAATTGGGCCTTCTCCTTTTCCTGCCAAGACAAGAGGCAGTTTTAGCAGGAGGCTGTCAACTGCCAGGCACAATATGATACCTGACCCATCAACCTGGGGCCCAGCTTTGCCACTAACTTGCTGGAAGCAAAGCCTTAAAATCCTAGCCTGCTTACCCACCCTGCAGGAGTGAGGGCAAACTGCAGCCAGACAGGTGCATGTCCTGGGGGCAGGGGTAGTCACACCCACAGAGGGTATTTACAACATGTTCACCCAGAGCCCCAGTTTCAGTGGACTAATCTGCAAAATGGGGACAATAATTCCGGAGTAAAGCCAAAGTGGGGATGCATGTGAAGACCACTACTAGAGAGGCATTCTGTCCACCCCTGCGGGTGGTGGGGAAAAAGCCATGCCATCACGGGGTCTTACAGGAGGCAGGTGTGGGGTAGATGAGATTACTCTGGTTGGGAGGGCATGTGCCTTCCTGATGCTATGTCTGGGTATTACCAAAGAGGGCGGTGTTCCTGTAGAAAGGCCACTTGCTGCACACTTGGTCTCAAGTAATCAAGGCCACACCTAGAGTGTGCCCAGTGGCATACTGCGGACAACCACACGGGCCTACACAGCAAGATGTGAGAGCTGCTCCTTTGCCCAGGTGAGGCCGGGAAGGCTCAGAGAGGCCAGGCCCTGCCAGTTGGCTTTGACAGATCTGGATCTAGGGAATCAAAATGAAAGTCTGTGGGATCTGAGTCACCCCAACCTCTCCATCCCACCTCAAGGCCAACGATGCCTTTAGAGGGAGACAGGAGGCAGATAACAAAACCCTCAGGAAGGAGGTGGCTGTGGTGCGCCTGGCGCCATTGACTCCCACTGCCTCCTGTACTTCCAACTGATTTGGGAATGGAGGAAGAGAAACATGAAAGGGCAGCTGGTGAGAGAAACCAGGGCTTGCTACCACCTCAAAGTCAATGTAAAGAGGGTGACCCTGCGTCCCAGCAGGCACTTATCTTTTGTGAACCCTGGCTCCACAATGGACTACAGTCAATTGTTCTGTGGGACCTTGGACAAATCACTTATTCTCTTTGAACCTTACTTTCCCTATTTGTAAATTAGGAAGAAGAGGTATCTCTACATTCCAGGGTCAGTATGAGGACAGCTGAGAGTCTGTGTGGGGTCCTTTCCCATGTGCGAAGGTGGGGCTGGGCTTCGTGGCCCTCAGGGAGCAGCTTGGTCTGCAGCAGCATTTCTAGCTGTGGGTAGGGCTCAGAGGCCCTGGGGTTGGACCAACGAGGACCAGGGCCCCTTCACCTTGCTCCCCCAGCACCACATAGATTTCACAGAAAAGTTTGGCTGCTAAAAAAGTTTGACAACTACTGGTGTGGAGGGAATGATATGGAACCATAAACACTCTGAAAGCCAGAAGAGAAAGCACAGAAACACACACTTTCTGCTCTGTACCGTGAGCACTTCCCATAGATGTCTCCTTTAATCCTCGCCACTATCTTTGCTGCATCATGACCCTCTGCTTATAGGTGAGAAACCTTGACTTCGGAAAGAACAGGAGGAGGAGGTGGCTAGGAAGTGGCAGAGCCAGGACAATACACCCAGGCCTGATCTTCAGAAGTTCCTATGTTTCTCAATTCCATCTGATGACTATTTACTGACCATCAAGGCTGTGAGGCAGCAGGCCAGGCCCTGTGAGTTTAGCGTACGTGAGACATTCTCTGCCTTGCTGACTTTAGTCTGCTCAGGGAGACAACAGCAAACAGCCTGTTGAATTCAGAGTGACAGTGACAAGTGCTGCATGGAAGAAAGCACAGGGTGATCTGGGAATGTAGAGGAGATGCCCCCAACACAGACTGGGTCACCAGGGAGTGCTTCCTGGAGGCGGCAGGATGTGCACTGAGCACAGAATGGGGAATGGGATCATCCTGGAGGCAGTGAGACAAGCATTTTCTAGAGAGAAGGAATAGCAAGTAGAAAGGTTGGAAATGGGAAAGCTCAGTATCTTCTGGGAATGCAGATCATTCAGAGGTACAGCTGTAGCCCAGATTTTTTGGGGGGTGTGGGGGTTGGGTGGAGCAGGTGGGCAGGAAGGTCAGAAAGGAGAGGCTGAGAGATAAAGCTGGCAAGCTGGCAGGGGCTGATCGTAAAGGGCCCTGCAGGCCCTACAGTGTTTGTGCCTGAGGGCAACGTCCAGCCACTGATGGCTTTTAAGGTAGTGGCAGTAGGGTGGAGAGCAGTGGACTGGTCTGAGCTATCAGTGACGTGGCATGCATAGGGCTTTTGGTGCTGGGTAGGGAGACAGAATGAGAAAAGTCAGAGAAACACTGACAGCCACTATGGCTGCCACAGCAGCCCCACTGCCTGAGCACTCACACGTGCCAGGCACTCTGCCCAACCTTTCCATGCATCACTCCATTTCATCCCCGCAACAATCTACGACTTAGGTTCTGTTATTCTCATTTTATGGATGAAGAAACTGAGGCTTAGAGGTTAAGTGATTTGCCCAATGTCATACAGCAAGTGTGGCAGAGCCAGGTGTCAAACTGAGATCCAGTTCCAGGCACGCTGCTCCGGGTCACTATAATGCACTCCCCAGGCTGGCGCCCAGGGCTCCGGCTCAGGCAACAGGGTGGGAGGCGGTGCCATTGACTAGACAGACAACAGAGAAGGGATAGCAGGCCTGTTTGGAGAAAGACAACAAGCTGAACTTTGGATGTGCAGAGTCTGAGATACCTGTGGGACGTCCACAAGGAGGTGTCCAGTAGCAGTTGGAGATGTGGATGTACAGGGCAGGGAGGAAACACTATTGGGCTGTTTCTAGATGGCATCTCTTTCCCAGGGAGATGTCCCCATGAAGAAGGGTCAAGTGGAGGACGAGAAGCTCACAAAGGAGACAGAAAGGACGTCAGAGAGGCAGGCAAGACATCTGGAGAACACGGCACTCCCCCTGCCCTTTCCTGTGTGGCTGAGGACAGAGGAGCCAAAGACAATGCGTGAAAAGGACAAACACAAAATGCCAGATATTCTCTAGTGGACTAATACGATGGCAACAGCAGAGGAGGATGGATTTGGCAACAAAAAAGTCACCGGTGACAATGGAGAGGGTGTGGGTAGAAAACTGCCTGCAGTGAGCTAATGGGTGGAAGTGAAGACAGTGAATGCAGACATCATTTTTCAAGAAATGTGGCTGTGATTAGAGGAAAGAGGCAGGGGAGGGGTTGAGAGAGAGGTAACAGGCTCAAGGAGCAGTTTGCTTCCAAAAAAGAGTGGTGGACACAATGAAATGTGGATGGGAACAGTACGGAGGAGAGGCTAAGCTAGACCAGGAGCCTGCTGCTGGGCTGACGGGTCAAGAAAGTACCTCACAGGCCTTAGGCGAGAAAAGGGTGACTCTCATGACAAGGAAGAAAGTATGTCTGCAGGTGGGAATGGCAAAACAGTGGGAGAATCCCTGTACAATGGCTTTTTTCCTCATTGAAATAGAAAGTGAGGTTATTTGCCAAAAAATAAGGTGTGGGTTGGGAAGGCCTAGTGGTTTGAGAAGACTGGAGGTCTGACAGAGTGACTGTGGGGAAGGACATGCTAAGGTACAGGAAGCCCAGGGAACCATGAGAGGCCCGCCTGGCGACACTGGAACTCAGCAAGCAGGAGCCCACACGGCCGGCTGCCACAGATTCACTCATGTGCTTTTCTTGAGCTGTAGAAAGGGAGAGCCAGGCTGGGGTGGAACCCAGGGCTGCGGGGTTTCTGAGTGGGTCTGAAGGAAAGACAGCGGGACAAGGAATTGAGTACTGGTGAGTGAGTGAGTGATGGGTCAATTTGCCTGCCCTCCTATCAATACTTGGCAATGCTTACTCCATTCAAGTGAGTGAGAAACGGATTGACCTGGGAAGAAGAGAAGGGGGCAGGAGAGTCTTCAGTGGATGTGGAGGAGTGGCTAGGAGGTCACAGATGACAGAGCCAGGGGTGCAGTTTTTAAGAAGCAGGGTGTCTCTCTGCTCCCTTCTCCCACTGCCAGCCCATGACTCTCTCACCTTCATGTAGACAGAAGACACAAAGACAAGGTGAGAGAGTCACGGGCTGGCAGTGGGAGAAGGGAGCAGAGAGACACTGAGCTCTTTCCATCTCCTGAGGCGGGAGAGAAGGAGCAGCTGGGCTTTGGTGGAGAGCCACACTGTGAAGTCCAGGAGGTGGAGGGAGACAAGGGAGGAGGCTGCTGTCTACAGAGATAATGACCATAATCACTTAATGCATGACGCTGCCACTGCGTGTCTGTCCCTGCCTGCAGCCCCACGACTAAGTCTGGAAAGGCAGGGCTGCCTGGTTCTGCCTGGGCCTGCCAGACAGGAGCTGTGCAGTGTGGGATGAGTGAGCAGAGCCTCCAGATATGCGAGGTGGGTTGGGAGTACAGTGGAAGTTACCCAAGGATGGCTATGAAGGAGGAAACAGCTGAACTGAACTTGGAAGGAAAGTTCGTCAGAAGAAAAGGTGAGAGAAGATAGCATTATCAGTAAAGGGGAAGAGACATCTGGGCACACATATTTACGAAAAGCACATCAGACTTGGGAACTGCCAGATGTGCTCTCTGGGGACCTAACTGGGAACCACTGTCTTAAGAAGCCAGGAAAGGCCAGAGACTAGTGCAGCCCACTGAACCTTTCTGGCTAGGTGACTGCATGGGAGAAAGATAGTGCTGACCACTTTCAGAAGGCAGCGGTGGGACCCCTTGGCTCACTACTTCAGGCGGCGGGAGAAGGATCCTGGTTGTCCTTGGGGCTGAAAAAGGATGGTGAATCACTTCTGCTTTCCAAAGCACTAGGGCTGTTTGACCACCCAGGAACTGGAACTAGCTGGTTGTTACACCCAAATCTCTTCGGATGCTGGGCTCCTAAACGTGTCACTGTGCAGATGCAGTTGGGAGTAGGCAGGTGAAGAAGTAATGAAGCCACAAGGGACAAGCCATCAAGCTCCGGGGCTCATCTGGCAGGAGGGCTGCCCAGGAATAGATCACCAGGTTCTGTCCTCAGTCCCGAGGACTGGTTCGTTCCCCTGGCTTCAATTACATCTCTGTGCTGGTAAATGCTAGCCCTGTACTTTTCCACTTAGATGTTTCACGGGAACCTTCGAGTCAACATGCCTCAACTGAATTCACTGTCTTCTGCAAATCCCATCCTGGCTCAGTGAAAGGCACCACCATCTTGCTGGTCGCCAAGCAAACACCTGGGAGACATCCCTGCCTCCATCTCCCTCTCCTGCCATCAGATCAAAGGCCCATCACTTCGGCTTCCTCTGAAAATCCCTCTCTTCTTCTCTGGCCCCACCATCAATCATCTCTCCCTTGGCCTGCATTTCCTGCCTGAGGCATCAAACTCGAGGTCTTCCTGCCTGGAACCCTCCAAGCTACCTTCCATTTGGCCACGCCATAATCTTAGGATGCAGGTGTGACCAAATGCATTCTTTGATTAAAACCCTCAGTGACTTCTCTCACCGGTACGATAAAGCCAAAGCTCTTCCGCAGGGCCTCAGAGGCCCTCCCTCAACAACACTGTCCATCCCACCTCTCTTCTGCTCAGTTTTGGCTGTCAAGCTGCTGTGGAATGTGCCGTGCCTGCTGCCAGGAGGGCCCTCCTGAGGAGTCTGTACTCACAGTCAGCCTTTTGTAAAGCCATTTCCAGGCAGGATGGGGGACTTCCCTCATCCCAGTACTTGTCACATGCTAATATGCTTGTCCAGTTTTGTGTCAGTCTCCCCACTGGACAGCTTCTCCTGGGTGAGAACTTAACTGTGTCACACTTTGGCTGCCAGTATTTGTAGAAGTGTTTGCTGAATGAATAAATGACTGAATGAAGCAAGTCCTCAGCTTGGAGGAATCCAGCAAGCAACTTCTCAGGCCACGACACGTTTTTTCCTCCAGTTATTTGCCCCCAGAATCCCTGACCCTGATGCCTCCCAAACTCATTCAGACCTTCCCAGAACAGTGAGCCAAGCTGAGGCCTTTGGCAGCCAGCATCATTCACGCCCCAGAAGTCCTGGGGGTTGGGGCGAGGGTCCTCAGGGAGGAGAGATGGCAGAGCTGGGCTCTCCCTACACCCACCTTCTTTTTCAGCTTGTGCCGGGCCCGCTTGGCGGCCCTGGCGCTGTTGGGGACTTTGGGCTCCGTGCTGTTGATGAATTCCAGCAGCTCATCCACATCTCGGTGGTCCACGGCGGGCTCCCCAGGGATCCCGCCCAGGGTGCCCCCCTTCATGGGCAGCTCCTCTTTCCGCCTGGTCAGCCTTGAGCGGAGCTTCTCCCGGATCTCGGTATAGTTCCGACTCGTCGGGGCAGCGGGTGGCTGGTGGGGGGGAGGTGCTGACATTACACCCTGGGCCTGGGAGGCCCATAGCACTCCCACCCACTGGCACCAAGTATGTGATGAGAAGCAAGACAACTGTTCTCTCTACCATCAGCCACCAAGGCCACATGGTTTCACCCTCTCAGCCAGGCTGAATCCAGGCGGCAGTGGGTGAAGGGACTAGGAGGGAACAGGGCAGAGCTGGGCAAACACTGACTGGGGAGCCAGGAAAGCAAGTTGGAGCCCGGGCTTCATCACCGGGAAGCTGTATGACCTTGGGCGAGTCACCGAGTCTTTGTGAGCCTCAATTTTATCATCTCTAAAATGAGGATAATAACCACTAGCTCAAAGGTGACTAGCAATTTAATTACTTTCATTTCTTCTATCCTCAGCTGCTCTACCCTAACCAGCGGCCCTCTCCTCTTCACCTTATGAGACTTCTGCACTGCTTCCTCCCCCTGGCCAGAGCCAGCATGCCCTCTGATCTGAGCCTCCTTCCTGGCGCCGTCTGTGCTCATGGCCTGTCCCTCGGCTGGCTGTCACACTTGGGGGACTGAGAGCCTTTTTGCTTCCACTCTGCCTTCATCACTCCCAAGCGTTCACTTCTCTGGGATTACACACGTATACATACTCATCAGAATCATAGCTTTCTCTCTGCCATTTCCTTTCCTTTTGCCTAAGGAAAAAAAGTCAATCTTAAGAGAAACCACGAGAAGAGCAAAGGTAGCAAAATGTTTAAAAACCCCTACCTCACAAATGTGCTGTGAGGAGCAAGCGAGCGGACGCAGGTGCAAGGACTCACGGCCCCAGCGCGGTAATTACCACCGTGAGCAAGGGGGTCTCTGGGGAGAGCAGGGTGCTCCTTTTGCTCACCTTGGCTGGCCCCCAGCCCTCTCTGGCCTGGGCAGGCTCACTCACCGCATTGTGGCCGAAGAACTCACAGTAGCAGCAGTCACAGAACTTCCCATCTCTCTGGTGGGTGGAGGACGAGGTGCAGGAGCTTCGCTCAGAGCTGCTATCCTCTTCCTCACCCAGCCCCTCATCTGCCTCGCAGGGCTGGGGCAGCTGGCAAGCCAGGCCACTGTGTGCAAACTTGTGCCCCTTGCACCCGGGATCCCTGATGATGGGGAGGAAGGCCCAGAGGTGAGGGAGGGTGATGCAGAAGCCCAGGAAGCATCCCAACCACCACCTGCCATCCTGACCGCCCTTCACTTGCCCCACTCCACAGAGGTCCCAGGCAGTCCAAGTACATTGCACCTCTCACCTGAACAGGGCGAACACCTGCACTGTCCCTCAAGGCCCATCCCAAACACAAATGTAGCTCTTCTGGAAAAGTTTCCCCACGCCTCCCCTGCCTGTATCCACCATGCACCCCTTCTCAGGTTACTGTGCACACCTCACTCCATCCTCTGCTTATTGTGCGTCACTGTCATGGTCTGTTTGCGCATTTGTCTCTTAAACTGGACTGCACGCCTCAAGGGCAGGGGCTGTGTTGCTTCAGTTTTTGGGTCTCAGTGTGTAGCATAACAACCCTGCACACAGCAGGTACTCAATAAATAGGCCTGAACCCATTATGGGCTGACAGCTCCTCTGGAACACTCAGGGCTATCCATGAGGCCAGTCTCCTTTCACTTTCTAAGGTGCTTCTGAGCAGATTCTGGTGCTCTGGAGCAAATGGGTGGAGCTGCCTTAACCACAGGGCACGGAGTTGAGAAAAAAGCAAGTTGACTTCTGGGACACCAACTATAAAAGCCACTGTTTGTGCCAGGTTCTAGAGTTGGCATTTTTTTTTTTTTTTTTGAGACGGAGTCTCGCTCTGTCGCCCAGACTGGAGTGCAGTGGCGTGATCTCGGCTCACTGCAAGCTCCGCCTCCCAGGTTCACGCCATTCTCCTACCTCAGCCTCCCTAGTAGCTACAGGCACCTGCGACCACGCCCGGCTAATTTTTTTGTATTTTTAGTAGAGACGGGGTTTCACCGTGTTAGTCAGGATGGTCTCGATCTCCTGACCTAGTGATCTGCCTGCCTCGGCCTCCCAAAGTGCTGGGATTACAGGCGTGAGCCACCATGCCTGGCTTTGGCATAGTATTTCTAACCATCCCCCATGTCCTCCAAAATAAGTGTCATTATCCCCACTTTGCAGTGGTAGAGAGTGAAGCTGAGTACTTGACTGCTTTGCCCAACAGGTAGCCAGGACTCAAGGATGCAAACAGACCATGACAATCATGCACGATAAACAGGAGGATAAAGTCAGGTGTGCACAGTGCCCTGAGAAGGGGTACATGGTGGGTGCAGGCAGGGGAGATGTGGGGAACTCAAGCCCACGTTTCTCTCTATGCAAAGCTCATATTCTCTCCACTGTACTGTTCTGCCTCTGGATTTCAGGAAGCACTGGGATATCTTGTAATACAGAATATTTTCCCAGGGTAAGAATGCGACATACGCCTGAAATATCCCATAATTTGAGCCAGGAAGAGCTGAAGCCTTAGGCTGGGCCATGAGCAGCTGAAGCACCCATTGGGCTGGTCCCAACGCTGGGCTGAGGCTGAGGTGGCAGGGGAACCGAGAGCAAGGACGGAGCTCAAGGAGCTGTGTGGAGGCCCAGCTTCCAGGGCAGTCCAAAGCAGCCCTCTCTGCTGCTAGAAAGGATGCTAAGCATGTGACATAGATTAAAAAAGATGGTGGCAGGAATCACTATCAGTGGTGCTTACAGAAGTTTGTTCTAAACCAAACATTTCATTATCTATTGCATTAGCAAAAGTGATTTTCTTTTTTTTTTTTTTTTTTTGAGACGGAGTCTCGCTCTGTTGCCCAAGCTGGATGGAGTGCAGTGGTGCGCCCTCGGCTCACTGCAACCTCCGCCTCCCGGGTTCATGCGATTCTCCTGCCTCAGCCTCCTGAGTAGCTGGGACTACAGGCACACGCCACCATGCCCAGCTAATTTTTTTTTTTGTATTTTTAATAGAGACGAGGTTTCACCATGCTGGCCAGGCTGGTCTGGAATTCTTGACCTCGTGATCTGCTCACCTCAGCCTCCCAAAGTGCTGGGATTACAGGAATGAGCCACCACACCTGGCCAGCAAAATTGATTTTATTTTCTATTTTGAGACTGGCTCTCACTTTGCCCAGGCTAGAGTTCAATGGCACGATGTCAGCTCACTGCAGCCTGTATCTCCCAGACTCAAGTGATCCTGTCCCACTTCAGCCCCCGCAACCTAAGTAGCTGGAACTAGAGGCATGCACATTATGCCCTACTAGTTTTTAAATTTTTTGCAGAGACAGGGTCTCATTATGTTGCCCTTGCTAGTCTCCAACTCCTGGGCTCAAGCAATCTTTCTGCCTCGGCCTCCCCAAGTGCTGGGATTATAGGCATGAGCTGGCGCACCAGGCCACAAAATTGATTTTAGACAAATTAAAATAGTGTGCCTGTGAATATGGGAAACCAGCACTCATTGGTGGTTACATCAATTTGGAGACCCCTTTGGATAGCAGTTTTTCAATGTGTATTAAGAACCCTCAAAGAGAACAAAAAACACCTAAACAGCCTTTAACTAGTAACTTTTTTCATTCTGAGAACTTGATTCCAACAAGAAAAGTCCAAAAGAAGAAAAAGGCTTTAAGCAAAGACATCTTTAGAGACACTGTTGGTAATGTTAAAATGTCGGAATAACCCAAATGCTCAGCAACTGGAGAACAATAACATGAACTGCGGTCGATGTTCTCCAGCCTTTGAAGCTAGGGGCTAAGAACACCACACGAGAACACAAATATGCTGAGGAGGCAACGCTAAGTGAAAACCGGCGGGTGGCAGACTGCAGACCCTGTCAACCCGGCATGTGCCAGACACGAGAGACTTTCCAACAGGAAAATAGAAATGCATGATAAACACAGATCTGATTTCTAACATAAAAATATACCTCTATCTTCTCCAAAGAATTCTCTTTCAAATATATGTTAGTATAACCTTTCTTAGTACTTAGGAGTTACTTCTAGGAATCTCCCTAACGGACATGATTTCTCATTCAAACAGATTTAGGTGCAGGGATGCTTATTACAGTCTCATTCATTATGGTTAAACAACTGGAAATGCCTACATATCCAGGAATAGGGGAATGATGAAGTATGCTTGAGCTATACAGTAAGACATTATATGACCACTGAAAAGTTTCTTGAAGAATTTTAACTGGGGAAATGATCATGACATAATGTTAAAAAATTACTACTACACAAAACGTATATCAAATATCTAATTATGTTATTTATATACAGAAACATGGTGAAAATATACCACAGTGGTAGAAGTTTAGGTTGTGAAGACATTTTTTTCCTTACACATTTCTGAGTTGTTCCAAGTTAAAACAAAACAAAACACAAAACAAAAAAAACCCACGTACTTGTTTTTTTAAAGCTCTGTCACCCAGGCTGGAGTGCAGTGGCATGATCAATGCTCACAGCAACCCTAACTCCTGGGTTCCAGCAATCCTCCTGCCTCAGCCTCCTGAGTAGCTAGGACTACAGTTGCATGCCACCACACCCGGCTAATTTTCAAAATTTTTTGTAGAGAGGGGGGTCTTGCCATGTTGCCCAGGCTGGTCTGAAACTCCTAGGCTCAAGTGATCTTCCTGCCTAGGACTCCCAAAGCGCTAGGAGTATAGGTGTGAGCCACTGTGCCAGGCCAAAACACATACTTGTTTACAATTGGAAAAATAATGAAAGGAAAAACATAGTCTACTTTTTAATTGCCACCTCAAAGTTACCCCCAAATTTTCCAAAATTCTAAGTTCAAGTGGGTAGAGAGTTTGCCCTTCATGCAGCACACTTACCTGTGAGTGCTAGGGAGTGGCTGAGAGCTCGGGGGTGGGAGGAGAGGCCCACTGCAGTGCCCACCACAGTGCCCGCTGCAGGGGTGGCTGCACCCCGAGAATGGTGGGGGCATCTTCAGGAGCGGCATGCTGGTGGAGGGTAGATGGGAGCTCTGACATGGCCCTGGAGTGTGGGGGGCGGTGGCAGCAGCAACAGGGCACTCTGAAGCCTGGGCAGGGAAAGGTGCTGCCGGGGTGGTGGGCAGCAGGTGTGGGTGGGGCGGGGAGCCAAAGGAGCTGGGGTGAGACGGGATTAGAGATGCTGGCTGGGGGTGGTGGCCGGTGGGGCTGTTAGGGGGAGCAGTGAGGTCTGAGTGCTGGTGGTGCTCCGAGATGGGGAAAGCCTCACCTGTGGGCAGAGGGAGGAGAAAGGGGTCAGAATGGGAGCCCAGATCTGGGAAGGAAAGCCCACAGGCTCACTGCCACAGCATCCTGCTTCTGTGACCAGAGGGCACAGCCTCTCAGCACAGGGGACCCTGGAGCTGGAGAAGATTCTGTGTGGGCAGCAACACAGCTGAGCAGGCTCAAGGAGCCCAGGCCCAAGCAAGAAGGTACTAGGAATGCTGATTCCACAGAAGGCCCCATGCCTTTTCTGCGGCATGAGCAGAGGATATGTATTCTGTCTCTCAGGGTCTCTCTAGGATCTGCTTGTATACAGGTGCTCCTCAGGCCTGGAGGATGATCTGCAGAAGCCAGTGGAGCAGCAGGCCCAGGCTCTGCATCTGTGCCACGTGTACCAAAGCAGCAGGGCATGCCAGACCCCTGAGGGCCCCAGATTTCAGAGAAGTGGGAAAAAGGTTCTGATTACTCTCTAGCTTATGTACCAAAATTAATGGAATTATATACTGCTCAACACTCATAATTCTGGGGGCAGCCCCACTTTGAAGAACTCAGCTCCTTCATTTAGAAGTATGACAGTAAATCATATTTACATAATAAACCAATAACCCAAGAGTTTTGTCTCTGGGTCTCTGAGAGTTATTTCAGAGTCAAAGAAGACTTACACAGCTGCTACATTAGCTAATAACCATTAAGGCTTACACTGCCAATCTCTTGGGCATTTAAATTCAGTGCTTTTACACCCATCCCTTAGGTGGGGAAATCAAGGCCTAGGAAGACAAGGTTGCCCTGGTCCTCTGTGGTGCTGCAGGGGTCAGGTGATCTAAGTCCTACGACTCCACTTTCTACTCACAGACCTCACCAGGTGCCCTCTTGATCCAATGTGAACTACCAGAGCCAATGACAACTTTGAGAGGCAAACGTTTTTCTATTAGCAGTATTTTTCAAGTTCAGAGTTGTGGGGAAAGGAGTTCCAGAGATAGTCAAGGTCTAAGCTGCCCCTGCTTCCACCAGAACAGTTCCACTTTTACTTATTTTAGTAACCAGTCTTATGATTTGTTTGAACAAAGTGGACAGGAAAACACAGCTGTCCACATTTATAGGGCCTGGCTCTCTCCCGAGCCTGGAGACTCACCGGGGATGGTAGAAGGACTCCCAAGAGAGCTGCCTGGCATGGCCCCACTGGAATGTGGGGAATTCCAGAGGCCCGAGAGCTTATGTGCCGACAGGAACGAGCTAGGATCCCAGTCTCCTGAGTTCCCAGGGCAGGAAGAGGAGGACGAGGATGAGGATGATGAAGAGGAAGACGAGGACGAATGAGAGTCATCTCCACAAGACTGTGATTTGCAGGATGTGTGTGACAAGGAGATCTGGAGAAGGGGGAGGAAAAAGGCTCACGGTCAAACAGCAAACATCGGAGCTGACCCTCTGCTGCCTCAGCTTTTCCTGAGGGAGCCCCTTCTCCTCCAGGCCATGTGCCATAGCAAAAACACAATGAATACAACTCCAGCTATAAGAACAAATGAGAGCCAGGCCTTTGCTGGGAAAGGGCTGTGGTGGTCCTACTTACATGCAACGTGTGGAGACTGGGGAGAGAGACTCTGGTAGGGGCAGAGACTGCCTGTGAACTGCGGGCCTTTGGGGAATAGACAGCGGCCAATGACAGGAAGGGCCTTTTGACCAGAAGTCCTGAAACTAAACTGTTCCTGGGTAAAAGGGAAGATCTGCAGCGACGTGAGAAATGAGGGAAGTCTGGCCATTGTGATTCATGAGACAGCAGACTTAGATGACTCCCAAGTGTCTGTCCTTCTAACTAGGGCACATTTCAGACCCTCAAACTCATCTCTGTCTCCCATGTCATACTGGTTGGCTTTCAAGCTGCCACAGAGCCGAAGGCAGCAGGCTCGTGATCTACCAGTACCTATGAGTGGGCCCTCATCCTGTGCACAGACCACCCTGAGGGACTGACCAGTGGGCTGCCAGAAGTTTCTCTTCTTCCCCCAAAACTGAACTTGAGCTGCCAATGCTGTGCCGGTGCAGCCCAGAAGTCTCTCAGTGCCTGGGCATGGGAGCTGCCCAAGGAGAGCCACCTGAGGACAGGCAACAGCCTGACTTCCTTGGGGAGGAGCCCTCCTGCATTCAGGGACCCCTGTCAGCGGTTACCTACCGCCACTGCATGTTCTCGACCTGTCTGCCTTTCATCTTCCTCCATGCTCTTTCGGCAACTCTGGCAGACCCACAGAGGCATCTCGCCTAGGAGATTCTTGACGAGCTTTGGCATGAAGTCAGGGGGCAGCTTCTCACCCTGCAACACCAGTCCATTTTGAGAAGGGCCTTCTTCCCAGCCTTTGCGTTCCCGGTGACACAGCAGGCAGCAAGTCTGCACAGGCTGGCTGGAGGCGGGGGGGACCTGTCCAACAGACAGAAACAGGGTTTCCCAGGAGGGGAAAGGCTCTCCTTCAAAATAATGGTAACAATATTAGTAATGACACTTATTACGTGCCAGGCACTGGGTTAGGCACTTTTTAGACATAATTAAAATTTAGTCCTTGTAACAGCTCTGCAAACGAGGTGTTCTTATTCCCATTTTTTAAGATGAAGAAACAGATTTCAAGAAGTTAAATGAGTTGCCCAAGGTTATAAAGCTAGCGAGTGGTTGAACCCTAGTGAGTCTGACTCCAAAACTCATGCTCAAATGTCCTAATTCTCTGACATCCCCAAATCCTAAAGGTTAAAGAGAAGATGGCCCTTCCCTCTCTGGCATGGCTGGGAGTGGCCACAATTCTTGGGCTGCCTGTGCAGCCCAGGGACCAATGCCCATCTGGAAGGAAAGAATGCTTTTAGTCAGTGGACAGTTTAGGAGAATGTGTGGGTTTTCTGAAGAATTGCACAATTCCCTTAGGATCGCAGCAACATTTTTGAGGAGGCATTTGTACAGCTAGTCAGAAAGCATCAACTCCACGGGAAATTGTGTCGGAGGGAAGGTAAGGCTCTGGTTGGTGCTCCTGAGAGGTAGTGAGTATGGTGAAAACAATCTGGGCTTTGAAATCAAACAGATTCTAATCCCTGCCTGAACACGTACTGGCTGGGTGACCTTGAGCAAGTTATTTAACTTCTCTGGGCTCCAATTCCTACCTACCTTGCAGAGTTGTTGTAAGGATCATTACTGTGTAGCAGGTAAAGTGTCTACCCTGTGTATGCCCATAGCATAGGCCCAATACAGTCATTATTTGGACTTTTTTTTTTTCCTTCTATGACAAACTTGACTTAGAAATATAACTCAGGCGGGGTGCAGTGGCTCATGCCTGTAATCCCAGCACTTTGGGAGGTCGAGGTGGGCGGATCACGAGGTCAGGAGATCAAGACCATCCTGGCTAACACAGTGAAACCCCGTCTCCACTAAAAACACAAAAAAATTAGCTGGGTGTGGTGGCAAGTGCCTGTAGTCCCAGCTACTCGGGAGGCTGAGGCAGGAGAATGGCATGAACTCGGGAGGCGGAGCTTGCAGTGAACCAAGATCGGGCCACTGCACTCCAGCCTGGGTGACACAGCGAGACTCCGTCTCAAAAAAAAAAAAAAAAAAAAAAAGAAAGAAAGAAAAAGAAAAAGAAGAAATATAAGTCTACAGGTTTGCTTTCACATTGAGGGGTCCTGACTGGGAGACTGATTACATTTAATTCCTCCAATTAATAGCTTCCTATATCCTGCAACTTTGTATCTGCCCCCACTCTGACACTGGGCTTGGCTATGTCACTTTGGCCAATGGGATGTTAGCAAACAGGCTGCCAGCCATAAACCTGAAAGGTGTGTATGCGTTTCCACTTGTTTCCATGCACGGCTGGGCTTGCTCGCTCCTGAACCTCTGCCATGGCCTGAGAGCGAGACCAGGCTAGCTGCTGGAGGGATGTGAGAGACTTGTGGAGAAAGCGAAGTCTTCCCAGCTGATTGGCCAGCTGATCAGAGAAACATGAGTGAGCCCAGCCGAGAGCAGACTCATGAGAGATAGAAAGTGGTATTGTTTTAAACCACTAGGTTTTGGAGGTGGTTTGTTATGCAATGGTAGTTAACTGACATACCTTCCAAACTTACCCAACACTGGGTAACATATGTCTGCAGAGGCCTACAGGAGTAAGAAGGGTATCACCCTCATCCTACCAATAAGATAATGCCATCATTTTTCTCCCATGAAATTACTTTCTCATAATGAGTTAGCATCAGGGTATCCTTAAACCTCTAATGTTACCATTACACTGACTTGGGTCCTTGGTTTCTCAAAAAAGAAAGGAACCGAACAGTAGTACCAGAAGCATAATGAAACTTTCGGGAAGTACAAGGAACTTAGAAAAAGAGTACCAGAGAGACAGAAATTTTACATGTGGAACTCGCAAAAGATACAGCCTAAATCAGTCTCTGCCAAGGGAACATTTCAATGAGCAAGAGAGTTGTTTAATGGCAACTGCAGGAGTGGAAGGTTGATAGAGAAGGATGGTATTCAGAGAAATTAAGGCAAAGAGGAAACTTTCCATAGCTACGAAGTGACACAGTAACTCTACATAGAGTCCCTTTTCCTGCCATGATGATGACCACAAGGCGAGCACCAGGACATGTAATTTTACTACAACAGTTTCATTTCATTTGCATGCTAGGTTCGAAAGTCTGTACATACAATTAAAATCTTGTATAGTTATTCTTGAAATTCTTTTTTTTTTTTTTCTTTTGAGACGGAGTCTCGCTCTCTCGCCCAGGCTGGAGTGCAGTGGCGCGATCTTGGCTCACTGCAAGCTCTGCCTCCTGGGTTCACGCCATTCTCCTGCCTCAGCCTCTCCAAGTAGCTGGGACTACAGGCGCCCGCCACCACGCCCGGCTAATTTTTTGTATTTTTTTTAGTAGAGACGGGGTTTCACCGTGGTCTCGATCTCCTGACCTTGTGATCCGCCCGCCTCGGCCTCCCAAAGTGCTGGGATTACAAGCGTGAGCCACCGCGCCCGGCCGCCTGAAATTCTTTATGTGGCCTATAAAGCACAATATACAGTCATCCCTTAGTACCCATGGGGGATCAGTTCCAGGACACCCCCTAGACACCAAAATCTGCAGATGCTCAAATCTCTGATATAAAATGGTGTCATATTTGTATATAACCAATGCATACCCTCCCATAAATCTCCAGATTACTTATAATATTTAATACAATATAAATGCTATGTAAATAGCTGCTATACCGTATTGCTTAGGGAATAATGACGAGGCAAAAAGTCTATACATGTTCAGTATAGACACAACCATCCTTTTTTTTCCTTGAATATTTTCTATCCACAATTGGTTGAATCCACAGATGTGGAGGAATGACTGTATATGGTTTTGTAGTTATAACCAATAATTCAAATATGTAATAAAACGTATGATACGTGTGTTTTCTGTTTTTAAAAGCAAATACACAATTCTTATAAATTAAGTGTGTAATCAGTGTGACTGCACTTAGTGCCAAAGTACTTGTGGAAGGCACTGGGGTGCAGTGGAAACAACACTGGCTTTGGCATTAATCCTGGCCTCTATCACTTACCAGCTGTATGATGCTGGGCTAGTTCTACTTACCCTCTCTGTTTGCTCATCTGTAAAATGGGATTAAGTCCTAATTTGTAGGGTCAGCTGTGAGAAATAAATGTGATAAAGCACCTGGTCCAGTGCTAGGCACATAGATGTTGCTGAACACATGGTATTAATAATCAACATGGCAGGAACAATAGGAAACAATAAATGGTCACTGCATTTTACACAAACGTGAGTCTCTCATATATGATGAATCTAAACTGACTTGTTTTAAATCTTAATCTCTCCCCTCAACCCCATGAAGTCATTCCCTAAGTTCCCAAAATAATCTCTGCCTTTTTCTATTTCATGCTTTTGCTAAAGGTGATCCCTTGCTTAAAACCCACTTTCTTCTCATGTTTTTCTAATGACTAGCTGAGACTAAAGGCCCAATTTAAGTCCAACCTCCTCTAGGCTTTCTCCTCTCGTAATTCACTTCTCCTCTCCCATCTCCTCCTAGTACACTGTGCCTTGGTTACAGTAGTTGTGCCTTCTGCACAATTTATTTACCTGTATCTTCTATCCCTTCTACAAGAGGCAGGTGCCAGGTCTGATTCCTGTCTGGAACCCTCACAGTGCAGCACAGGGCCTGGCTTGAGGCATGGACTCAGTGGGGCATGTGGTAGAGAACTCAGATTTGCTAGGTGTCCCCATGGCAATGCAGCCAGCAGGCAGTCCGATGAGACACTGCTTGAAATTACTGCTTCCTACAGAGAAAGGCCCATCTGTCCGCTTGACCTCCAGAATGGTTCCAATCTTAACCGTGTTAAGAGTAAAAGACTGCATTCTTTAGGGATTATGATGAGATGCCCCCAGTTAACGGAAATAATGTGACTCTCCCTAGAGCCAAAATGGTACACAAAATAAATGAGATTAGCCATCACTAGAAGTGACTTTACAGGATAGGTTGTCTTCCTAGTTAAAGCAAGAAACACAGGGCCTGAAAAGCTAATGAAGCTCTAATTGAAACTGCCCACAGGATTGAGTGATGATACCACCCATGCTGCATAAAGCTGCCCAGAGGATTAAGTCACATTAGAGATACAAAGCACTTAGCTCAAGGGATCCAGGCTGTAGGCACTCAATCTATTATCTAAGCCCCTTGGCTGTTCTGTTCTAAGTCTACATTGAAGACTAGTTTATCCACTGTCCTCTCTGAATTTGGTACACTTGAGTCCTTCTTTCGGGCCCAGGCAGCTTGAGGGGGCCACCCCTAAAGCTGATGTCTTAACTCTAGGCCCTGGTGCCTGCCACTGGGTATGATGCCTTGTGGAACTGGGAACTTTCCTCTGCTATTTTCATCTCCACTTTAATTGCTAGAGGGTGATGAGAATCCCAAGCCCTAGAGATGTTATATTTATAGTCAGTAATGCCACTGGTTCCTTCAAATTTTTGCTTTGGCAGAGAACAGCTCTTGGTTCAGAGTTCCCTTTGACTGTGATCTGCTGCCATTTCCCAAATTCTGGCATTCATGACCCCTTATGCCCTGAAAAGTCGGTCAACCCAGACTTTCAATCAGCTGCTCCCAAGCTGTATTTTTAGCACCTGGCACGGTATTCCTACACAAAGAACATGATCAGTAAATTCATCGAATGAATGAAAACTCCAAATTTTTCTTCATCACAAAGGCTGATGGAACTGATTCTTGAATCCAGCAGCCCTGGGCAGCAGCCCATTGTTCCTGCTCACCTCAGTTTAAATTTCAGAGCCTCTGAGGATGCAGGTCTGGCCTTAGGCAAAAGATGAGGGAAGAAAAGTTCTGGGGGTTCTACTGATTTTGGATCTCCTCAAAAAAGCTCCAAGATAATTTTTCTTCACTCTAAGCACAACCAGAATCTCTGGAGAGTATGAGATTACTCACAAGGGATCCATGCTGTAGCATGCACATCCCCAGAGCAGTGAAGGGGCCAAGTGAGCTCTAGGTGCACTCTAGGGCCTAGGGGCTGGCATCTGTAGCCATTAAAACCATTATTTCGGCCGGGCACGGTGGCTCACGCTTGTAATCCCAGCACTTTGGGAGGCCGAGGCGGGCAGATCACGAGGTCAGGAGATTGAGACCACGGTGAAACCCCGTCTCTACTGAAAACACAAAAAATTAGCCGGGTGTGGTGGCGGGCGCCTGTAGTCCCAGCTACTTGGAGAGGCTGAGGCAGGAGAATGGCGTGAACCCGGGAGGCAGAGCTTGCAGTGAGCCGAGATTGTACCACTGCACTCCAGCCTGGGCAACAGAGCGAGACTCCGTCTCAAAGAAAAAACAAAACAAAACAAAACAAAACCATTATCTCTGCTCCCTTACTAGATCAGGCCCAAGACTTTTTTGTCTTGGCCTGAGAAGCATTAAGTTAGGGCATTCTAGTTTTTCCTGGATAAGAGAGAGAGAAAATCAAAGGAAGAGGAAGCCACTTTTTTTCATGGAACACCATTTTTTAACTGAAAGAATGATTTACTATTTAGACTTGGGTATTGGCAGACATTTTCTCAAAGAAATGAACAATGAATAAAATGAGCCTGTCACTTCAAGGAAAACAACTAACAGTATTTGTGGTCAATGATATAAAATGCAAGCTTTCAAGTGAAAATTAGAATTCTGAAACTTGCATCCACCACCATGAGTTTGACAGCTTCCAAATACTTGAAGACTTTTCTGATGAAATTGGTGGTGATATTAACAAATGTTATCTTTTGGCATTGTAAAATGAAATGGAAAACATTTGGAAGATCTGCAAAATCCAGTGAGCCTATTTTCCAAATGACCAAAGCATGATGGATTCAAAGCACTGGCTCGACCAATAGATTTTAATGTAAATGCGTATGAAGACTTCACTGATATGGGCTCAAATTCAATACTGGAAATTATCTGGAAAGGCTACTGAAACATTCCTCCCTTTTTCACTTACATATTTGTGTGAGGTTGGATTTTTTTTTCATATACTTCAACCAAAACAATGTATTGCAAAAGACTGAATACAGAAGCATATATAAGAAGCCAGCTTTAGTCTATTAAGCCAGATGAAAAGAAATTGGCAAAAATGAAAAGAAGACCATTCTAATTTTTTTTTTAAGATGAAATCTCACTCTGTAATCCAGGCTGGAGTGCAGTGGCATGATCTCAGCTCACTGCAACCTCCACCTCCCAGGTTCAAGCGGTTCTCCTGCCTCAGCCTCCCAAGTGGCTAGGATTACAGGCGCCCGCCAAAACGCCTGACTAATTTTTATATTTTTAGTAGAGACAGGGTTTCACCATGTTGGCCATGCTGGTCTTGAACTCCTGACCTCAAGTGATCCGCCTGCCTCAGCCTCTCAAAGTGCTGGCATTACAGGCATGAGCCACCACACCTGGCCATTCTTCTAATTTTGTTTTGGAAAATATAGTTTTCATTAAAAATTGTTATGTTAACGAGATAGCTTTAATATTGTCTTTCTTAAATGAATTAGTGACAAAATATTTTAAAGCTTTCTCAGCTTTAATATTTAATTTGGTAAATATCAATAGATATAAACACCACAAACAAAAGCTCTTTGGGTTCCTCAATAATTTTTAAGAATATATAAGGGTCTCCTGAGGTTGGAGGATTGCTCAAGTCCAAATGACGGAGGCTACAGTGAGCCAAGATTGCACCATTGTACTCCAAACTGGGTAACAGTGAGAGCCTGTCTCAAAAAAAAAAAAAAAAAAAAAAATAGCTCTTTGGGGACATGACTTAATTTTCTAGCTTGGCCTTTCGGTCCACAATTTGGGAATAACCCATTGCCAGACCAGACAGCTGTCAAGGACTACTCTGAAGCTGGATTGAATTTCCAGCACTCAACTTGGCCTCATTCATCCCATGGATTCTTTTTCATCTCCAGAGTTTGTGTATGTTTGTACAGGATTGCCCCAAGACACATGCTGTATCTAACCAGCTGCCCTGCAACAGGTCCCAAATTCTATTTTGAAATGGCCCATTAGAGCACTCTACTCTCAAGGCACCCAACTCCAAGAGCCTCTCTGTCACCAAGGCAGGCAGAGGACAACACCAGCAGCTAAAATTCCCTTTCAGAAGCAGAGAAAATGATTAATCCTCAGCCTAGAAAAACTCATTGTCATAGTTATCATCATTCACTCTTCCAGTCACCCATTCATTCCCTCAACATTGTCAGAGTCCCTATCTCCTGCCAATTGTGCTAAGTGCTGGGAAACATCTACCCTTGACAATTCCTATTCATTCCCTAAGATTCTGGTCAAAGGTCAATGAAGCTTTTGCTGGTCAAGCTAAGCACAACTGATTCTATTTAGTACAGCATCATCAAAATGTGCCATAGATGTATTCTGTCTGTTCCTAAATTCCTGGTAGAATGTGAGCGCTCTGGGGGCAGGGTGTGGACCTCGGTCATTTAAGTATGCCCAGGAACCTAGGCTTGGCTTGGGCCTGGCACATTGCAGGCATTCACTGAATAAATAAATGAAAGCTTAAAGCCCATCTGGCTCATGTCTCAGCTGTTCAACACAAAAGCAGAATTTAAAACAGAGCAAAACCAGTGCATTTCCCAACATGCTATGAGTCACTCCGAGCCACTGATGAGAGGGCAATCAGTGAGAAAGAATCTCAGACTATTCTAATGCTGACAATCAGAGCTGCAGTTAATTCTAAGAGAGCTGACACAACCCTACCTCAGTGCCCTGGAGCTGTTACCCAAAACTTCCATGCAGGCTGTGGGCTCAGGCCCTTCCAGGAGGTAGAACAGCTGTTTCACACTACAAGACTAGTCAGTGGAGAATCCTTTCTGGTTGTACAAGCTCGGTTGGGAGTGAGTCTCTCTGATCCTAGTGACCTTAACCCTAAAACTTTCTCAGTTTTAATATCCCCACAAGGCTAGCTCATCCGCTGAACTGCCTCCTGGGTGCAATGAGCCACAAGGAGGGCTCATTCAGGTAAATGAGCCACGCAGATTTACCTGAATCCTCAGGTCAAACTGCCACTCTGCTACTCTAACCCCAGCACACATTACTCACGGAGGAGGAAGAGCATGAATTTTGGGGACGAGACACACAGTTGTGAGTTCAAATCCTAGTTGTAGTTTTCAATATGATCTTGGAATATTACTCAATTTCTTTGAGCCTCAATTTCCTCATTTATGAAATGGGAATAAAACCATATTTTACAGAGTTGTGAGGACAGAAGGAAATAAATTATGTAAAGTACCTGGCCTGGGCCTGGCACAAAGTAGGTGCTCAATACCCGTTAGTTTCTTTCCTCTTCTGCCCTGGAAGAAATGACAGGGAAACTTACTAAGTGAGACTTGCCCAAACCAAGTTTATTTCTTGAAGCAAAGGACAGAAGGACTAGACAAGTGACTTCAAGGCCTCTTTGAATCCCCAGCTCCTTGTTTTCTGGCTATAACTTCCTAATAAAACCTTCAGTGTTTGCAGTTCCACCAGCCCCTTCTTTCTGCTTTAGTTTCCCTACATCATTTTTCACAGTAGATAGATCTACTCATAGCTACCACTTGTGCTAAGCATCCTAAGAATGGAGGGGGAAATAATAAGCTAAGGGCCTTTGGTGGAGAATGAAGGGGAGATGGACTGCAGCATGTTGGCCCACAGGCTGCACAACCATGCAGCTGCTGTGCTGGGAGCCACGCAGAGTTTGAAGGATGAAGGCAGGCTCCCAGGCACAGAACCGAAGGCACAAACACAGGGCTCTTCCCAAGACATAGCATGCCTCTCCTCAGTCCTTCTCTGCTTCTGCACATCCTGCCAAGAAGGACCAAATACATGAAGTAGTCACACCTTCCCATATGCTGTTCCTTCTGCCTCTTTCTTCTCTTTTTTTTTAGGCTCGATCTGGGTGTTACATCCTCTTAAGTCCATAGGAAGAATGAACTTGGCTTTGCTCTGGGATATCCTAACACTCTTTTGTTTAAAAACGTATCTCTAGAATAGAGCTTATCATATATATTCTAGTGGTTGAAATCTGTCCTTTCCACAATACTGTGAGCTTTTCAAGGGCAGAGCCTGTGTCCCACAAGTCACTGTACTGCAGTCACTCAGCAGAGGCTGTAGCACAGAGTAGGCACAGGTAAGTGTTTGGATACACAATGGAAGATTAGTAGTTGGCAAATATCATTAATAGATCAGAACTGGGGGAAGGTTTTTTGTTCTGTTTTAAACTAAGGTTGTTTCTATTCCTGTTTATGGAAAAGCTCCTCCCTGGAAAGCCCATTGTTTGAAGAATACCCTAGGTCTCCTCAAAGATCCCCCTGGCACCCTCAATTCAGCAGCTCCCAGACCCAGCCACATGTCAGAGTCACTTGGGGACAATTCAACAAAGATACCTGGGATCCAGACCTGGAGATTGATTCTGCAAGTCTGGGATAGGGTCCAGCAAAGCACAGGGGATCTGATGATTATTAGGTTGGGACAAGGGAGAGGTGGAATCAAGCAGCTGTCTCTCCCACTGAGAATTACTTCCTCACATGCTATCAGAGAATGTATTGAGGCACATCACGTTCTCTTTCCTGCTTAAAACCTTTCATTGATTCCTCACCACCTACAGGATAAAGCCTAAACCTCTTGGTGTGGTTTTCAAGAACCCTGCTAGCCAGCCAGATCTCTCCCGACTCTCCAAATGAGTGGTGCTCGCCCTGGGTCTTTGTACAAGTTCCCTCCTTTGTTTAGACTCCTTTCTCCCACCTTGTCCTCTGGAGAACTTGTACACAACCTTGAAGACTCAGCTCTGAGAAGCATTCTCTGACCCATCTTCCTCTAGGTTATGTCTTGGGCAACCCCAACACCAAATATCTGCAATACTCAGAGCTACCACTTGTGTTAAGCATACAGCACTTGTTGGACCCTAACATTAACCTTGTAAGACTGGACTGTCTTCTCTTTTTTTTTCTTTTGAGAAGGAGTCTCACTCTGTCTCCCAGGCTGGAGTGCAGTGGCGCGATCTCGGCTCACTGCAAGTTCCACCTCCCAGGTTCACGCCATTCTCCTGCCTTAGCCTCCCGAGTAGCTGGGACTATAGGCGCCCGCCACCATACCCGGCTAATTTTTTTGTATTTTTAGCAGACACAGGGTTTCACTGTGTTAGCCAGGATAGTCTTGATCTCCTGACCTCATGATCCGCCCGCCTCGGCCTCCCAAAGTGCTGGGATTACAGGCATGAGTCACCGCACCCGGCCTGGATTGTCATTTTATACATGAGAAAACAAACCAAGAGGCTGAAACACTTACAAAGGTCACTTAATAGGGTCCAGGATTTGAACCTTTATTCAGAGGAAGCCGATGTTATATCTCCTTCTAGCATTATTGCAATTACTATACACACGTTCTCTAAACTATGAGCCCCCTGTGGGAAGGGACTATGTCTGATTCACTTCTGCACGCGCAGCTAGCCCAGGCCTGGCACAGAGCTGGGATTGGTTAGTGTCTGCACAACAAATGCCATGTGAAATAAAACTGGGCATCACAGCATGTGAATGGCTGGCCTAAATGAGTAACTGCCAGCTGGCCCAGTTGTGGGGGCAGATAAGAACAAAGTGGTAGAATCCTTACTTATTATAATTTTTAACAGCCACGTATTGAGTATATAAGGACCACAAACAATATATATCCCCCAAATAAATTAAAACATAGACCCTGCTCTAAAAAATTCTAGATGAGGTAAGTAAAGGTGTTAGGATCATCTATCTGATATCGGAAATTAAAAATTTAAAACTCAGCTGGGTGTAGTGGCATGCACATGTAGTCCCAGCTATTTGGGAGGCTTAAGGAGAAGTATCACTTGAGTCCAGGAGTTTGAGGATAGCCTGGGCAACATAGCAAGATCCTATCTCTAAATTAAAAAAAAAAAATTAAAATCCTA
This sequence comes from Nomascus leucogenys, assembly GCF_006542625.1. Taxonomy (NCBI): domain Eukaryota; kingdom Metazoa; phylum Chordata; class Mammalia; order Primates; family Hylobatidae; genus Nomascus; species Nomascus leucogenys. The sequence goes on along the minus strand of NW_022095789.1, from coordinate 103,959 downwards.
AGTGGGTAAGTCTTCATTTTCAAAGGTCTTTTGACATTTTTATATAGTGAGTCTCTACTGGCTTACAAAGAAGAACCAGAGGTGGCAAGGATCCCCTCAGTATCATTTCCTCCTACTGACAATGGAAGTAGTGCAGGCTGGGCAGGCAGTGATTCTAAGGGGGAGGTCCCCAAAGATAGGAACTATCTTATCCATCTGTGCACCCCAAATAAAGGTCCTGGCACAGAGGTTGTTTTGATATCTGCTGAGTGAATTAAACATAATGAGATGGTTTTATTAAAGATACTGACTAATCATCTGCTCCAATTTCTTGAGGGAGCAGTGGAAGAATCGGATCTCTAGAGTCCCTTTAAACTAGACTGGGCAAAGTCCCAGAGGACGATGTGGAGGGAACAAGAGGTGGGGAAGAGTAGGATGAGCTCACCTCTCCTCACCAACTGCTGGTTTACATCCTAGCAAGTCTCCTGGGGGCTTATTGAGTGTACACTGGATTACAAACTCAGTGGTCCAAGAGAGATGAAAGACAGCTAGCAGAGCTAATAGGCCAGAACACTCAGGCTTTGTATGGCCACCTGGCACAGCTCCTGCCCCCTCTCTTAGGTGAGGCGCTTCTATGTACTAGCTGCTACATAGGTTGCTTCTCTTGTGAAGTATTATTATTAAGAGAAAGAGATGGGGTTTCCCTCTCTCCCCCAGGCTGGGGTGCAGTGGTGTGCACTTGAAGTCCTGGGTAACTTAACTCCTGGGTTCAAGCAATCATCCTACCTCAGCATCCCAACTAGCTGAGACTATAGGTGTGAACTCATGCCCGGCTAAGTTTTGATTTTATTTTTTTATAGAACCAGAGATCTCACTATGTCACCAATGCTGGCGCAAACTTCTGGCCTCAAGAGATCCTCCTGCCTCAGCCTCCCAAAGTGCCAGCATTACAGGCGTGAGCCACCAAGGCCTCTTGTGAAGTTTTTGATGGGGTCAGAGAGAAGCAACTTGCGGAGTCACAAAGCTAGGAGGCTAAGCTGGGAATTCAATCCAAGTCTCTAAACACTATTCCCCACTGCCTCCTACAATTGCTTTTTCAGTTCTTTGTTTTTCCTTTGCTAATAAGGTAGTAACTGTTTCAGCCTTCTTGTGCTATAAATGAGGATTTGGGTTGTTAGGAAACAGATCAATGTGGTTTAGTGGCCTGAAACAATTGAAAGTTAAGCCCTTTGGGATCCCAATTAAACTCAAGGTCCTGCTTTAAATGTGTACAGGTTATACCAATGAGTGAAGGGGCCTGGAAAGAACCGGAAGAGGCCTAAGGAGCACATGCTGTCTAAAAGGGCCAAATGCTACTGAGAGACAACTGATTACTGCCTTGTGGAAAAGTGGACCCAGCATCACCATATCTTTAGTTTAAAAAAGAGCCCCAAATCCAAATGTGTGGGAAACCTTTTGATCTTTAAAATATTGGCTCAAATGAAAATAAAAACAGAAACAAAACAATGTGTGAGCTGGGGCATTACAATAAGCCTGTGGACTGGAAGTGGTCTTATTTGCCACCTTTGGATTCAGTTTGGTATATGACACTGAGTTTCACCTTCCTTATCCACTCTGTATATGTAAGACAGGGTTGTGAGTGGCACTGGGAGCCAGAGTTCCTCACCAAAGACATGCTTATAGGCAGAGCAATGACTGAACCCTACCCTTATACTAGGTGCTTTGCACCAGGGCACAAAAGCCTGCTTCCAGACCCCACCCCCGGTCAAAGTGGGGCATAACTAGAACCAAATTTACCAGTTTGTTTCCCTTCTTTGGGGCTATAGTTTTAAAAAAAAAATGCCTTGTTGAAAATCCCCCAAAGTACCTAAGAGTCCTTTTCTTTTCTTTTGTCTGACACCTACAGTTGGAGTCATTTGGGCAAATGTTTAGTTGCTCTGAGTTTCTGTTTCTTCATCTGAAAAATGGAGTAATAATACTTATGTCCTCCAGTTTGTTGATCAGTATTTGTTAACCACCAGGCACAGGGGTACAATGATGACTGACATGGCTCCTGAACTCACAGAGTTCACAAATAAAAACAAATAATCACATCAATAGTCAATTCATCATATTTGTGCTAAACGCTGCAGAGAAATACAGGGGAGCTGGGAAGATTAGAAGTAAGGTATGTAAAGTGCCTGGCACAAATAAATGAATCAGCAGGTCAAGCAGTGGAGTAGGTAAGAACATGGTAGGAACCTAGATGTCAAAGAAATTGATGAAGCTTAGAGCTCTTGGCAAAGTTGTGTCCTCAATAAAAACTGAATGGTTGAGCCATCATCCAAGCTTTTTGGCATCTCTATGTGGCAGAGACCCTAAAGTATTCTATGGTCTGCTGAATGGGAAGAAGAGAAGACAACAGCTTTCTGGCTCTCCCTTCTCCCACTCTCCCTTTTTGGATAACAGCACTCCCACGAGGGTCCCAGAGTAGGCTGGTGGGGGAAGCGGCTTCGGAGTTGGAAGCTAGACCCAGTAGGGGTTGGGGGTCCAACCTGGGGAGTCTCCTACGGAAGCAGTGTCAGCCTAGGATAGGAGATGGGGATGGGGATAAAGGTGGAGCTTCTGACACTCAATAAGTGGTGACATTTTCATTAATTAAAAACCTTATTGTGATCTGAGACACAAAGGAAATCAGCATGAAAACTGGGTTACAATAAGCACGGGTTCTGGACTGATTCATTTTCTCTCTCATTCACCTAGTTATTTTTATTCTGTGTTAGCAAGGCCCTGGGCGAGGCGTGGAAGATCAGAGAAAGATGGCATCGCCTGTGCCCCTGTGGAGTTCACAGTCCAGGGCAGGCAACAGACATATCAACAGAATGTTTCATCACAGAAAGGGGAGTGCTACCAGAGGGAGGCACAGAGGGCTGTGGGCACAGAGAGGGCACCTGACGCAACTGGGGAGGTCAGGGGAGGCTTTGTGGGAAGGTACCCCAAACGGCAACCCCACTCACATGCACAATTCCAGAGATTCTACTAGAAGGCTGTCAAGAGCCATGCCTTCTGGCTGCACCAGCCTCCCAGAGTCCCCTGCTGCCCGATGCAGTGTCTGCAGAGCCAAACGCATCTTCCGCCACGCCTCATCCTCATCCGGCGCCGCATCCGACCCTCCAAGACTCCTGCAGGAGCCTGCCTTCCTGGGCAGGCTCAGCCAAAAGACCAACTCAAAACTCTTTTGTCAGAGCAAGCTTAGGGAGAGCCACCCAGCCCCGAGTGCCACAACCCTCCCAGAGCAACCGTGGCCCATGTCACCCCCGCCTCTCAGTGAACATTGGCAGGGTACCTCCCATTATCTCCTTTGCTCAAAAGAAAGTGACCTTCTTCCAGGTGGCAAACTGGAAGCTTTGGGGAATCCTCCTACTGTTCACTCTCAGCAGGATTCTCCAAACCCGGGATCTCAAGGTCGGGGTGGGCTGTCTTGCGGGGCAGGAGAGGGAAGAAAGGGCAGGTTCTGCTGGGTTTCCACCTCAGTGCAGAAACCCCACCAAAAACTCTTCCGGGCAGCCTGGTTGTCTGCTCCAACTGCTCTGCTGGGTATGGCGAGGAGGCGCCAGGAGACACAGCTGCTGAGGGGGCCGCGGCTGCAGGCGGTGCAGGGGACGGAGTGGAGCCGTTCCCGGGGGCAGAGGGAAGAGGCTGCAGCCGTCCAGTCCCAGAGCCCCGAGATGGCCTGTGGCTGAGGGAGCAGGTGGGCCCGGAGGAGGTGGCGGGACGAGAGCGGAGCTGCGGCCTCGGGATCACAGCCGAGTCCCAGTCCCAGTGTGGGTGTACGGCCAGAACGCCCGGAGGCGGCGGGGAGAGGGGAGCAGCTTCAGCCTAGTCGCAGGAGCGCGGACCGAGCCTCGGCTTTGGGGAGAGGGGTCCAGCCTCCATTCCCGCCCCGGGGGAGAAAGCTTCGGCGCCGGACCCGGGGGAAGGCTGCTGCCCCAGCCGCGGCAGGATGGCCCATCCCCAACCCCGCCCCACTCCCGCTCCCGCTCGGGGAAGGTGAAAGCGCCCGAGCCGCCGAAGTCTCCTCGCTCGCTCCTACCTGCGGGCCGTGCACCAGGCTGGGTTCGTCATCCTCCCTGGGGCCGTCATGGTCGGGCTCCGCTGGCGCCTCCGGGGGGCCTGCACCCGCTCCCGCCTCCAGGCTTGGCGGCGGCGGGGGCTCGGGCGCCTGGGGCTTCTGCGGCCCCGCGGCCCGAGCCCGCTCGCGCCTGCCCGCACCGCCGCTCGGCCTGCTCCGCCTCCGAGTCATGCCGCCGTTCGCGCCGCTCCCTCGCTCCACACGCCGCGCCGCCGCCGCCGCCGCCGCCGCCGCTACCGCTCCCCTCACAGGACAACAGCCAATATGGCGGCGCCCGGTTCCCCCCTCTGCCTGCTGCCAACAGGTCAGAGGGCACGCGGAGTCTGCGCCGCCGCACTAGCCCCCGAGGCCGCCTGCGCCATTTTGAATAAGGTCACCACCCGGAGTTCCGTGGGAGAAAAACTTGGTGGGGAGACGCCCTTCCCCGCTACGCGGGACGGGAAGGATGCAACCTGCTGGAGGAACGCGTGTAACGCGGCGGTAATCGCGCTGCACCACCCTAGCACTTAATAATTGCCTGTTAAATGGATGAGTGAATTAATTTCTATAGTGTTACAATACTTTCACACCCATCGTCTGACTCCTTCCGATAGCACAGCGAGGCAGGCACGGATCATTCCCATTTTGCAGGTGAGAAATATTGAGGCAACATAAAGGCCTGCAAAAGGTTGCTGTACATCATTTTGTTGGAACTCCTGGGCTCGTGGACGGCCTGAGTTGAAAGGGACGAAGGTCTTTATTTGCAACATATGGTCTACCGGGAGTCCAGCGTTCTGTGCTTGGGACAATGGGACTCAGACCCGACTCGTTGTTCCCGAGTCTGATGGAGAAGGTAGACACGTAGGTACATAGTTACAACCGGTGTGATAACGATGAGATGACTAGGTGTTTCTAAAAAAATAGTATTTGCAGGAGAGGATTTTGGAGTGGTACACAAAGGAGAATTTTTAAAACTTAATAATTATGTATTTAATTGTTAAAAATGGAATTCCCGGCCGGGCGCGGTGGCTCACGCTTGTAATCCCAGCACTTTGGGAGGCCGAGGCGGGCGGATCACGAGGTCAGGAGATCGAGACCACGGTGAAACCCCGTCTCTACTTAAAAAAAAAAAAAATACAAAAAATTAGCTGGGCGTGGTGGCGGGCGCCTGTAGTCCCAGCTACTTGGAGAGGCTGAGGCAGGAGAATGGCGTGAACCCTGGAGGCGGAGCTTGCAGTGAGCCGAGATTGCGCCACTGCACTCCAGCCTGGGCGACAGAGCGAGACTCCGTCTCAAAAAAAAAAAAAAAAAAAAGGAATCCCCCCCCCTTTTCTTTTTGTGAATATACTGTATAATACATGCACATGGCACAGATTAAAAAAAAAGTTTTGAGTGAATTCTGTCTCATGCCTGGGCTATGTACTCTGAAATTGTGGTTATATGCAGAGTTGCTATTGGTATCAACAGGGGCAGAATCCTGACATTGGCTGCCTAACCCATGGGGCAAGGGCTATTTTGAAAGGAAGAGCTACATGGAAGGCCCTGGAGCTCTCCTTAACTACCAAGAAAATAAATCAAAAATAGTACCTTATCTCACCCAGGGATTAATGCCACTATCAAAGATTTGAAAGACGCAGGGTGAGTCCCATCACATCACCATTACCTCTTCAGTTTGGCCAGAATAGAAGAGAGACGGCCTTGAAGAACAACAGAGCATTATGATAAACTTACTTATTCTGGTAAGAACCCCAACTGCAGGCACTCTTCCAGATGTGGTCCTTCTTGGGACAGATCAGCACAGTTGTTGGTCTCTAATAGGCAACAAGAGGTCTGGTCAATGGTTATTCTTCTGTACCAAACACCAGGAGTCCCTTGGATTGATCTGGCAGGGGCAGCAGTAAACCCTCACTGTCTTGCTTCAGGGTATGTCACGCTCTGGACCCAGCCACTTAGTTTACAGGGATTTTTTTTTTTTTAATGACAGTATCACTCTATCTCCCAGGCTGGAGTGCAGTGGCACAATTTCAGCTCACTGCAACCTCTGCCTCCTGGGTTCAAGGGATTCTTGTGACTCAGCCTCCAGATTAGCTGGGATTAGAGGCGCATGCTACCACGCCCCTTAATTTTTTTGTAATTTTAGTAGAGACTGGGTTTCGCCATATTGCCCATGCTGGTCTCGAATTCTTGACTTCAGGTGATGCACCTGCCTCGGCCTCCCAAAGTGCTAGGATTACAGGGGGAGCCACTGCACCCTGCCAGTTTACAGGGACTTTTTACTAAATCTCCATTCTAATGGATATCAGGCTAATCTACCGAGGCACTGATGACATCATCTTGATGGACCTTAAGAAAAGGGAATAACAGATATCCTGGATGATTTGATAAGGCAAGATGTGTGTGCCAGAGGATGGATAATAAATCTCACAAATATATAGGGGCCTCTCAGTAAGCCATCTAGGAGTCTGGGATATGTTGAGATATTTCCTACAAAGTGAAGGAAAAGCTGCTGTAGATCACACTCCCTACTAAGGAAGAGGTGCAAGACTTGGGCTGGGGCTTCCTTAGACTTGGTAGGTAACATAGATGTATTTAGATACATTATTATTATTATTATTATTTTTTGAGATGGAATCTCTGCCGCCCAGGCTGGAGTGCAGTGGCAGGATCTCGGCTCACTGCAAACTCTGCCTCCCGGGTTCGAGCAATTCTTCTGCTGGCCTCCGGAGTAGCTGGGATTACAGGCACGCACCACCATGCTCAGCTAATTTTTGTATTTTTAGTAGAGACGGAGTTTCACCATGTTGGTCAGGTTTGTCTCGAACTCCTGACCTCCTGAATCTCTCGCCTCAGCCTCTCAAAGTGTTAGGATTACAGGCATGAGCCACCGCGCCCGGCCTGTATTTAGGTACGTTATTTTGACCAGTTACTGGGTCACTTGAAAGCTGCCAACTTTAAGGCAGGATCTTACAAAAAGAGAAACTTTTCTTACTGGACCAGGCTGCAGAGTAAATAGTTCTGGCTTTGGTCTTAACACTCAAGCATTGGATTTTGGAGCAAAGTTATGCTTTCCTTCAGCAAATAGTTATACTCCATTTTAGAAATAGCTCCTGGCTTGCTTCAGGGGTCTGGTGAAATTGGATGCCTGATCCTGGCATACCAGGTGACCACATGACCTGAACTGAGTGTTATCTGATCTACTCAGCCATAAAATCAGGGGTGCTCAGCAACACCCTGTCATCAAGAGGAAGTGACATGTGTGGGTTGGGTCCACGCAAGTCCTAAAGCACAAGTAGGTTGCCAGAGCAAGTTACTTACATTCCTCTCCTGCGACCCTCTTCTCCATTCCATCCCTCAACCTGGATCAATGGTTTCATGAGCGGTTTAATGATGAGTTGACTAAGGAAGAAAAATCCAAAGCCCAGTTTGCAGATGGCTCTGCATGGTGTGCTGGCTCCAGCCAGAAGTAAATTGCTAGAGTGTTCTAGTCTTCCTCAGACAGGGCCCAAGGGCATAGAAAAGGGAAATCCATGCAAAGACCCTGAAATAAAGACACATCAATTCCTGGCCATTGGATCATGATTTACTCTGTTGTTGAGGGACTTGGGGAAAAAAAAGACTGCAGGCTTAGTGACAGGAAGTTCTGAGGATGACAGATGTGGAACGATTGCCCAGAATGGCTTCAGAACATAAGGCTATTTGTGTCCCAGATGAACATTCATCAAAAGAACCTCTTAAAAGCCCCATGGGCAGTATGGCCTCTTCTGTGGCTGTCAGACTGTCTCTTCCCAGCTATTTAAGAACTTATTCAATGGCTCCATGAGAAAACTGCTCAGCAATTTGGACTATCTCGTCCCCAAGGCTGGCTGACCTATCTACTCTCAGTGCTGAGTCCAATTTGCAGGAACCAGCCAGAGCCCCTGTGTGGAACCTTACTCTGAGGGACACACCCAGCTCTCTTCTAGCAGGGTGATTACTTTGGACTATGTATTAGGGCTGGTTAGCTGCTGTAACAAACCAACCTCACATAGCAAGAGTTTTAACACCTTAGATCTCGTCTTCCTCATGTTGCAGGCCAAAGCCTGTTGAAGGGGACTTTGCAGTCACTCAGGGATCCAGTCTCCTTGGATCTTGTGGCTCTGCCTTCACCTCAGCTCTCAAAGTCCTCTTCATTCATCCAGAGGATGGGAAAGGCAATAGAGTGAGGGTTGCATGGGACATTTCTATGAGCTGTACCCAGAAATGAATATACATCACTTTTACTCACACACCATTGGGGAGAATTCCACTGTATGGTTCCCCCAGAGGATAATCCTTCCCTCCTACTTCTTCCTCTCTCCCCAGGAAGCACTGATCTGCCTTCTGTTTCTATAGAATATTTTGCATTTTCATACAGTATGTATTCTGCTTTGCCAGGCATCTTTCCTGCAGCATAATTATTTTGATTCATCCATATTATAGTGTGTTTAGATAGCTTATTCCTTTATACTGCAGAGTAGTATTCCATTGTACGGAAGTATCACATTTTGTATCCATTCAGTGCTGATGAGCAGTCATAACAAACATTTCTCATGCATTAAATTAGCTTATTATGCTGCTCTGAGAACTGGAAGAAAATATATTTAAAGCCCAGTACAGGCTGGGCACAGTGGCTCATGCCTGTACCCCCAACACTGTGGGAGGACCACTTAAAGCCAGGAGTTTGAGACCAGCCTGGGCAACAAAGCAAGACCCTGTCTCTCCAAAAAAGAAAGAAAGCAAAAAAAAGCTGGCATGGTGGTATGTGTCTGTAGTCCCAGCTACTTAGGAGGCTGAGCTGGGAGGCTTGCTTGGGCCCAGGAATTCAAAGCTGTAGTGAGCTGTGATCACTGCCACTGCAGTCCAATCTGGGTGATAGAGCAAGACCCTGTATCTGTAAGAAATAAATAAAGGCTGAGTGCAGTGGCTCATGCCTGTACTGTCAGCATTTTGGGAAGCCAAGCTAGAAGGATCACTTGAGGCCAGGAGTTTGAGACCAGCCCAATCAACATAGTGAGACCCTCCATCTCTACAAAAAATTAAAAATTTAGCTGGGCATGATGGCACTCACCTGTAGTCCTAGCTACTAGGGAGGCTGAGGCATGAGGATCCCTTGAGCCCAAGAGTTTGAAGCTCCAGTGAGGTAAGAAGATGCTACTGCACTCTAGCCTGAGTGACAAAGCAAGACGCCTTAAAAAATAAAAATCTCTTAAAAAAATAAAAATAATGAAAATAAAATATATTTAAAACAAGTATACAATGCACAATATAGTGAAATTATATCATGTGCAACTGTTTAAACATATATTTTTTACATGTTAACATGTGAGAGCAGGATTGGCTTCATGGATACATAACCTGTGCCACCACATAGGGCTCCACACTCAGAAGCGCTATGTGTGTCATGCCTGGCTTAATGCTCTGCTGTCACTTTCTTGAAATTCTTTATTATTTATTTATTTATTTATTTTTGGAGACGGACTCTCGCTCTGTCGCCCAGGCTGCAGTGCAGTGGCACAATTTCGGCTCACTGCAAGCTCCACCTCCCGGGTTCACACCATTCTCCTGCCTCAGCCTCCCGAGTAGCTGGGACTGCAGGTGCCCACCACCACGCCCAGCTAATTTTTTGTATTTTTGGTAGAGACGGGGTTTCACCCTGTTAGCCAGGATGGTCTGGATCTCCTGACCTCGTGATCCACCCGCCTTGGCCTCCCAAAGTGCTGGAATTACAGGCGTGAGCCACCGCTCCCAGCCTTGAAATTCTTAATGTTTGAACAAGGGGCCCACATTTTCATTTTGCACTGGGCGCTATAATTTACGTTGCAGGCCACAGGACGAGCTACATAAATTGTATAGTTTTTAACTGCTTTTAGGGAACATGCAAGTATAAGTTTTTCTTTTTTTTTTTTTTGAGACAGAGTCTTGCTCTGTCCCCCAGGCTAGAGCGCAGTGGCACAATCTCTGCTCACTGCAACCTCCGCCTCCTGGGTTCAAGTGAGTCTCCTGCCTCAGCCTCCCAAGTAGCTGGGATTGCAAGTGCGTGCTACCACACCCGGCTAATTTTTGTATGTTTAGTAGAGACAGACTTTCACCATGTTGGCCAGGCTGGTCTTGAACTCCTGACCTCAAGTGATCCACCCACTTTTGTGGGCGGCAAGCCACCCAGGTGCCAAGGCAAGAGACCAAGGGCACGAGCTGTTCCAGTATAATAAAACATATAAAACAATAAGAGTTATACTAGATCTAGATCATAGACATGATTATATATGAATATCATTAATCATTAGTTTGTAGCAATTACTCTGTATTCCAGTATTATAATAATCCTTGCTGTACAATCATAACCTAGGAAAAACCAGGCCATACAGAGATAGGAGCTGAAGGGATATAGTGAGAAGTGACCAGAAGACAAGAGTGGGAGACTTCTGTTATGCCTGGACAGGGCCACCAGAGGGCTCCTTGGTCTAGCCGTAACGCCAGCGTCTGGGAAGACGCCCGTTGCCAAGTGGACTGTGGTCTAGCAGTAGCGTCAGTGCCAAGGAAAAACACCCGCTACTTAGCAGACCGGGAAAGGGAGTCTCCCTTTCCCCAGGGGAGTTTAGAGAAGACTCTGCTCCTCCACCTCTTGTGGAGGGCCTGACATCAGTCAGGCTTGCCCGCAGTTTTCCGGAGGCCTGACCGTCTCCCTGTGATGCTGTGCTTCAATGGTCACACTCCTAGTCAGCCTTTATGTTCCATCCTGTACACCTGGCTCTGCCTTCTAGATAGCAGTAGTAAATTAGTGAAAGTACTAAAAGTCTCTGATATGCAGAAATGATGGTGTAAGCTGTCCTCTCTCTCTCTCCCCCCTGCCTTGGCTGCCAAACAGGGACGGGGCCGCTGTCCAGTGGACACGTGACTCATGTGACCTTATCAATCATTGGAGATGACTCACACTCTTTACCCTGCCCTTTTTGCTTTGTATCCAATAAATAACAGCGCAGCCAGGCATTCGGGGCCACTACTGGTCTCTGTGTCTTGGTGGTAGTGGTCCGCCGGGCTCAGCTGTCTTTTCTTTTATCTCTTTGTCTTGTGTCTTTATTTCTACAATCTCTTTTCTCTGCACACGGGGAGAAAAACCCACTGACCCTGTGGGGCTGGACCCCACACACCTTGGCCTCCGAAAGTGCTGGGATTACAGGTACGAACCACCACGCCACTGCAAGTAAAAGTTTTGAAAGCCACTAAGTGCTTGGGCTTTTGGAACCCCAAATCCAGGATGGTTTGCAAGGCCTCCTCCTTTCCACCCTGTGACTTAGTCTCCCCTCCCAAGGCAACAGGCATGGAATCCCTAGTTGCTCGCATGGAGAAGGAAGGGGAAATTGCAAGGGCAATGTGAACTAGATTACCATCTCAGCATTGTTTCCCATCGGCACAGGTAATGTTCGGTGCTGATGAGTCTCACAGGTGTGTGCTTCAGCCAGCCCCAGGGAAGTCACTGAGCACCATCTGTCCAATCCCCCTCATCCCAGAGGAAAGCAAATCCAAGCCCCTTCCTCTCCTTGAGTTCTGGAGTTGGACCTCAGCCAGACCGAGGATTTCTTAGCACTTTTTGAGGGAGGAAACCAACTCTGATCCCCTCTTCCTCAGTCCTCCTCCTTCTAACCTTGAGAATGGGCTTGCACCTTTGGGCAAAAAGAGTTTAGAGGAGAGGAAATATGGTTGCAGTGCGTGAGAGATGGGGTCAGGTATGAGGGATCTTGAACCCCAGGGTGAGATTGGACCTTCCTCTAGGGTGATGGAGCAGGGACAGAGGAAGAAGGAAATAGGGAAATCCAGGTAAGGCCCTCTAGGGAAGTGAAGCATGCTGGACTTTGCCTTGATCTTTTCCAGGCCTAAATGTTATAGTAACTATTATTAAAAGTTTTAATGGTATATTTTTAACAGATACTCTTTTTCTTTTTTTTTTTTTTTTTTGAGACGGAGTCTCGCTCTGTCGCCCAGGCTGGAGTGCAGTGGCACAATCTTGGCTCACTGCAAGCTCTGCCTCCCAGGTTCACACCATTCTCCTGCCTCAGCCTCTCCGAGTAGCTGGGACTACAGACGCCCGCCACCACGCCCGGCTAATTTTTTTGTATTTTTAGTAGAGACAGGGTTTCACCGTGGTCTCGATCTCCTGACCTCGTGATCCGCCCTCCGCGGCCTCCCAAAGTGCTGGGATTACAGGCGTGAACCACCACGCCCGGCCCAGATACTCTTTTTCTACGAATAGTAAATTGCTAGTAAAGTAGATTGCATTATTAAAGTAAATGGTAATTACTCCTGATCATTACTTAACTGGGCAAGAACAATTAAACCTATACTAAAGGCCCTATGAGGGAACACCACCAGGGGAAGGAATAAAACATCACAGACAGTGTTGAAGAACCTGAATTTGCCTGGGGTGTTTAGGAAACAAACCTCCCAAATAAGGGAGGAGAGACTTCCTGTTGTTCACCACTCCATCATCATCTGACCTCTGAGTCTTGTTGATTCTGCTTCCAAAATATTGACTCCAGCTGGGATGAATCTCTGTTCATAAACCCACATGCGCAAGAAATATAAAGTTTTCTATAACTCCACCTAATTTCCACTTTGCACTCCACTGGAGTGACAGAAATTTAATCTCAGCTAATTTAGGGTTCCCTGAGGCTGTGCATAAGGGCTCAGAGCCTTATGAGTGTGTGTGTTGGGGGAATCTAGTTCTTAGTGTCATCTGTCCCCACAAGCGTTCATGGAGAGGTCATTGGTCCCCACTGGTTGGTGCTGAGACCTGGCTCATTCTTCCCCACAGCTGGCTTTCCTCCTCCAGCCATCCTTGCCTGTGGGAATCTGGGTGAGGCTATCTAAGGTCTTCTCCTAGACACACCTCATTGGTGTTACCATGCTGACTGTTGCTGCTTTCTGGGATAAGTTCCCTCTGCTCTTGGATTTTGTGCCCCCTCTTTGGGCGCCTCAGATGCTCTTGTCACTTCCCTCCATTCTCTTCTTCACTTCCTTCCTTCCTTTTCTCTAGACTCCAGAAACCTCTGTTTTGGGGTCTCTGGAAGACCCTCAAGAGATGGCCCTGTCTCCCTGACCAGGGTTCTAAACATACTGGGAAATGAAGCAAAGGAAAGGCAGATGGAGTCGCAATATCAACCTTATTACCAACTAAGTCATGCCCCAGGTCAGAGTATGTTGCTCGGTGTGGGCTGATGACTGAGCCCCCAGGTTAGGCTGACACCCTCCGCAGCCCCTGAGCCATGGCAGTACTGGACTGGGTAGGCCTCCCTCTCAGAATCCCTGTAGGGGCAGTGGGTGTGGACCCATTGCAGGCAGGGAGATCCCAAGAGGATGAAGGGCAGAACAGAGCAGATCATGCACCCGACTCTCCAGACGCACTGATCAGAGGACTCATTCTCTCCCCACGGTGCAGAAGTAGCAGGCCTGTGGGGCCCTACCACCTGGAAAGAGTGAGGAATAGGCATCTCTCCTAATCCTTCCTCCCCCTCCTCTTGCTCTTGATGTTTCTTGGAACTTTTCAGCTATGTCTGAGACTTATTTTCTCTAAGTCCTTTTGAAACCAAATCCAGAAATATTTTTAAAGATATTTTTATTACAGACCTTTAAAACATAGACAAATATAGACAGAATTCCGTAATAAATCCTCATGTCCCCATGCAACCATCAGTCAGCTTCAGCAGTTATCAACTCATGGCCCCTTTTTTTTTTTTTTTTTTGAGATGGAGTCTCACTCGGTTGCCCAGGCTGGAGTGCAGTGGCACGATCTCAGCTCACTGCAAGCTCTGCCTCCCGGGTTCACGCTATTCTCCTGCCTCAGCCTCCCGAGTAGCTGGGACTACAGGCACGTGCCACCATGCCCGGCTAATTTTTTGTATTTTCAGTAGAGATGGGGTTTCACTGTGTTAGCCAGGCTGGTCTCAATCTCCTGACCTCGTGATCCACCCGCCTCGGCCTCCCAAAGTGCTGGGATTACAGGCGTGAGCCATCGTGCCTGGCCGGCCATTTTTTAAAGAGGAGAGATCTTGCTCTGTCACCCAGGATGGACTCATATTCCTGGGTCCAAGCAATCCTCACTTCCCAGGCTCCTGCGTAGCTGGGACTACAGGGATGCACCATCTTATCTCGCACATGGCCTATTTTTTTTGAGACAAAGTCTCGCTCTGTCTCCCAGGCTGGAGTGCAGTGGCGTGATCTCAGCTCACTGCAACCTCTGCCTCCCAGGTTCAAGTGATTCTCCTGCCTCATCCTCCCGAGTAGCTGGGACTATAGGCACCTGCCACCATGGCCAGCTAATTTTTGTATTTTTAGTAGAGACGGGGTTTCACCATGTTGGCCAGTCTGGTCTTGAACTCCTGACCTCAGGTGATCCATCCGCCTCGGCCCCCCAAAGTGCTGGGATTATAGGTGTGAGCCACCGCGCCTGGCACACATGGCCTATTTGATTCATCTGTACCTCTACCTTCTCTCCCCACACCTGTGTTGAAACAAGTCCAGTGCATCATAACCAGAACTCTTGTTTCTGTTTTCTGCACCGTCATGTCCCGCCCCTGAGGTGCAATGAGCACAGAATGGATTAGCTATTTGAGAGCAGGGGTGGGAGGGCAGATGTGAATTACGAGAGAAAAAGAAAAACGAATGGCAACATTAGACAAACATTATCCTGCTGTTTCCATTTCCTTGCCACTGTTCAAGTTCAGGACTCATCACTTACTTCTGGCAGCAGCTTGGTAACTAATCTCCTTGCTTCTTCTCCCTTCTAGATTACTGGTGTTTCCTCAAGTGACCACTTGTGTCAGAAAAACTTGGAAAATTGACTGACATGCAGATCCGTGGGCCACTCTCCAGCCCCACTGAATCAGATACTTTGAGGTGGGTGTCAGGTGTTTTTTTTTTTTACAAGCCCCCAGGTGATTCTCAAACACAGTACTGTGGAGAACCACTGTCCAAACCAGTCTTGATGCTGCCCCCAGTGCTGTCTTGAAACACTAAGTCTGGCCCTGTCACCCCTGCTTAGAACAACTCAGGAGGCCCCCTGCCTGAAGAGTAAGTGCCACGTATTTTTTCTTTGTCTTTTTCTTTTTGAGTCGGAGTCTCGCTCTGTCGCCCAGGCTGGAGTGCAATGGCGGGATCTTGGCTCACCGCAACCTCCGCCTCCTGGGTTCAAGCAATTCTCCTGCCTCAGCCTCCTCAGTAGCTGGGACTACAGGCGTGTGCCGCCATACCTGGCTAATTTTTGTATTTGTAATAGAGACGGAGTTTTGCCATGTTTGCCAGGCTGCTCTCAAACTCCTGACCTCAAGTGATCTGCCTGCTTCTGGCCTTCCAAAGTGCTGGGATTACAGGCGTGAGCCACCACGCTCAGCCCAGGCCTGGTGTTTCCTTCTGGACTTTGCCTGACAGCAGCGTCTTTCCCCGTCACTCTCCACCTTGAACCCTGGGTTTTAGCCACATCTTACAACTTTGATGTGCTCAACTCTCTGGATTCTCTCCCTTACGCCTCCCAGGACTGATAAACTTGTACTGATCCTTCAAGGACCAGGTCAAGGGTGCCTTCTTCTTTGAAGCCATCTGTGGACTCACTCAGCTGTACATTGCAGTGGAAAGGCTTGGGAGTCAGACAGAGTTAAGTTAAAAGCTCTGCCACTTGCTAGCTGCATGACTCCAGGAAAGTCCTCAGTTTCTCTGGGTCTCAGTCTCACCATCTAGAGAATAGGGATAAAAGTAGTGTCTTGGCCGGGTGCAGTGGCTCACACCTATAATCCCAGCACTTTGGGAGGTCGAGGTGAATGGATCACTTGAGGCCAGGAGCTTGAGACCAGCCTTGCCAACATGGTAAAACCCTGTCTCTACTAAAAATGCAAAAATTAGCTGGGTGTGGTGGTGTGCACCTGTAAGCCCAGCTACTTGAGAGGCTGAGGCAGGAGAATGGCTTGAACCTGGGAGGTGGAGAGTGCCGTGAGCCAAGATTACTTCACTGCACTCCTGCCTGGGCAACAGAGTGAGACTCCGTCTGAAAAACAAACAAACAAAAAGAGTGTCTTATGGTATTGTGAGATATAAATGGAGACGTTAGCACAGTGCCTGGCACATACAGTAGCGTGTCCAAAAACAAGAGCACCCTAACAAGAGCCTGGCACAGACAGAGTTAAAGTCCAGGGCATCTTGAAATGTGGTGTGTGGCCAGGCGCGGTGGCTCATGCCTGTAATCCCAGCTACTCAGGAGGCTGAGACAGGAGAATGGCTTGAACCTGGGAGGCGGAGGTTACAGTGAGCTGAGATCCCACCACTGCACTCCAGCCTGGGCAACAGAATGAGACTCCCTCTCAAAAAATAGAAATGCAGTGTGTGGTTCTCGGTGCCTCCGATAACTAATGCAGCCTGCCCGTCAGAAGTCAGCTAACAAGGCTGTGCACGGTGGCTCATGCTGTAATCCCAGCATTTTGGGAGGCTGAGGCAGGAGAATTGCTTGAACCCGGGAGGTGGAGGTTGCAGTGAGCGGAAATCGTGCCATTGCCCTTCAGCCTGGGCGACAAGAGCAAGACTCCAAAAAAAAAAAAAAAAGAAAAAGAAAAAAAGTAAAAAGAAAGATAAAAGGTCAGCTAACAAAATGACTTATTACAGAAAGATAGCGAAGTCGTCACCGCTCTGTTGGACAATAACAGCCTCATCTCAGGGCCCCCTGCCTCCAGACATTTATACCTTCCAACCCTGCCATGCACTGCCCCAGAGTGAATTTTCTAATAGATGTCATAATGGAACGGAGGGTTTCAGTAGTTTCTGTCTGAAATGGCTCTCCACATCTGTGCTTCTGTTGCATAGCCTTTTCTGAGCTCCTACTGAAATAGGCAAACCAAATAGGAACAATTAGTCCTCATCACTGGACATTAAGAAGGGTCTCACCTACACATCTGAAAATGCGTGGTCCAGCAGGAAGTCATTCTGATTAGGGCAGAGTGCAGATGGGAAATCTGCTGGTCACCTAACCCGCTCACTTCCTGGTCCCACTGATATCTCTTGGCTTAGAGTCGGGACAGGAGACAAGAGCTTTCATGGTCTGCAAGGGACATGAACTCCAATGGGCTTGAAGCCCACCCCAGGAGCATCTGCAGGGAATGGGGACCCCGCATAGGATCTCACACCCAGAGTGCCCATGACAGGGGGTCTGGATAAAGGTGAGGGGGTGGTTTCTTGAAGGATACTTAATTGGAGAGAAGAGATGTGTAAGTAACAAATTACACCAAAACTTAGTGTGGCTTAAAACAAAAATAAGCATTTATTATTTCATGTAGTTTCTTTGGGCCAGGAATTTGGGAGTGGCCTAGCTGGGTGCTGGATCGACTCAGCATCTCTCATGAAAGGTGAGGGCAAGATGTCACTTGAAGGTTGGGTGTGGTGGCTCATGCCTATAATTCCAGCACTTTGGGAAGCCAAGGCGGGTGGATCACTTGAGGTCAGGAGTTTAAGACCAGCCTAGCCAACATGGCGAAACCCTGTCTCTACTAAAAATACAAAAATTAGCTGGATATGATGGTGGGTACCTGTGATCCCACCTACTCAGGAGGCTGAGGCAGGATAATTGCATGAACCCGGGAGACAGAGGTTGCAGTGAGCCGAGATCGCACCACTGCACTCCAGCCTGGGCGACAGAGCGGAAACTCCATCTCAAAAAAAAGAAAGATGTCACTGGGGGCTGCAGCCATCTGCAGGCTCGATGGGGCTGGAGGAGCCATGCCCATGAGGGTGCAGTCAGGCTGCTGGTGGGAGGCCCCTGTCCTCACCGTGTGGGCCTCTCCGCATTCTACTGGTTACACAGACTTACCCTCTTCATTGTGAAGGGGGACAACACAGGAGCATGAACACTAGGAAATATGACTCATCGAGGCCAGCTTGGAGGCTGGCTACCAAAGGAGGTTGTCTCCAGCCAAGACAGAAGGGAAGAGGAGTCCTTCCACTCCAGACACAAAATATGATGCAAAATGTAGATGCATTGTTCAGCTTCAAAGGAAGTGAGGGACATCTTCAGGGCCAGGAGAAAGAGGCACATCAGGCCGGGTGTGGTGACTCACGCCTGTACTCCCAGCATTTTGGGAGGCCGAGGTGGGTGGGTCACAGGGTCAGGAGATCGAGACTATCTGGGCTAACATGGTGAAACCCCATCTCTACTAAAGATACAAAAAATTAGCCGGGCGCAGTGGCGGGTGCCTGTAGTCCCAGCTACTCGGGAGGCTGAGGCAGGAGAATGGCGTGAACCTGGGAGGCAGAGCTTGCAGTGAGCCAAGATCGCGCCACTGCACTCCAGCCTGGGCGACAGAGCCAGACTCCGTCTCAAAAAAAAAAAAAAAGTTCATATTAATTGGCCTGGAGCCCTATTTACCATTCCAAGAATGTCTTTTTTTCCTCACCTCCCTGCACTGTCTGCAACTCAGGTGCCTGGCCAGTTGGGTGAGGCTTTTGCAAGCTAGAACCCTGGAAAGCTTGGAGAAGCCCCAGAAGCACTCTGTTTTTCTCTGGCTGCTTTTGCTGCTGGGGCCCCACGGTGTGGTCAGAGGTCCAGCAGGGCAGCGGGGTGGGGTGGCGGGGGTGCTTTTCTGGTGCAACTGGAGTGCCCTTGGGAAGCTGGGGCTCTGTCCTCTTCATTTCTGCCACTGTCAGTGGCTCTGGGAAGGGAGAAAACAGTAGTAGGGCCCAGGATCTGGCTTGCCCTGGCTGTCTCCTTGAAAGGAAAAGCAGTTCTTCCCTGTGACAGCCTCCAGAGGTTCTCTGATGCTGGGCTGGACCGCATTTGCAGCCT
The DNA here is from genome assembly GCF_006542625.1 of Nomascus leucogenys. Taxonomy (NCBI): domain Eukaryota; kingdom Metazoa; phylum Chordata; class Mammalia; order Primates; family Hylobatidae; genus Nomascus; species Nomascus leucogenys. The sequence continues at coordinate 85,060 of NW_022095789.1, read as the reverse complement.
TAAGTTTGGGAGTGGCTTCCTTTCCCCCATTTCAAAGCCTTCCCTCATTTTCTATCCCAGAAGAGGGGCATTGCTTGGGGAGATGGGAAGAAACTAACCTGGTTACCTTTTCCTCTGCAGATAAATCTTCACAGCTATTTACAAAGTGCCAACCTCTCTCTAAAAATCCTTGCTTGGAGGGCACCTTGTAGTGCTGAGGATTTTCACAGATAAGACAGCTCTTCAGAGAGCCTGGATCTTGGAGGAGGCATTTTCTCACTGTCTCATCTGCAAATGATATCCCGTATATCAGTGATACCTTTATCTCCCAGGGGCAAGTCCTCTGTCTGTCCAGCTACTCAGATGCACCCAGGAGCATGCCAATCATATTATCATTATTGGACAATTATTAGTTGTTGGACAATTATTCATCTAACTGTGAAAATTGGAGTTAGCTAGACCTGCATGTCACCTAGAGTGAAAGGCAGAATCCTTACCGGATGCTCTCCTTCTCCTGAGCTCTTCCTTTCCCCTTTCTCGCTGTATCCCAGGCACTTGCCTTCCTTGGTCTCCATACTCCCACCTCAGGGCCTTTGCACATGCCCTTTCCTCTGCAAAGATGGTGGCAGCTGACCAAGGACAGGCAGTGAGGCTTCTGTGCAGCATACAGGCAGTCAGGGATGTGTCTGCAGAGAATTTAAAAACAATAACACTGACTAAAAATTGGTCTGCATTCTTTTTATCATCACCAAGTGCTGGTAATTCTAAGCAGTGTCACTGATGAAACACTCCACAGGGAAGTATTTTGCCAGCTTCTGTTGGTCTAAGTTATTAATATAAACAATTGCTAGGGTTACTGATAAGTTTTTGTTTGTTTGTTTGTTTTTTATCTGAGACTGGGTCTCACTGTATCGCCCAGGCTGGAGTGCAGTGGTACGATCTTGGCTCACTGCAACCTCTGCCTCCTGGGTTCAAGCAATTCTCCTGCCTAAGCCTCCCGAGTAACTGGGATTACATGCACACACCACCATGCCTGGCTAATTTTTGTGTTTCTAGTAGAGATGGGGTTTCACTGTGTTGGCCAGTCTGGTCTTGAACTCCTGAGCTCAGATGATCCTCCCGCCTAGGCATCCCAAAGTGCTGGGATTACAGGCGTGAGCCACCATGCCTGGCTGATAAGTTTTAATAATATACATGTATGCTTCAAATCATTATTTTTTTTTTACTTACCCTTTAATAAACATTGTGTTCTATGTGGAAATTAATTGTGAGAACTCCCAGTCATACAGTTGTCTCCTCCCCAACTCCCCCCAATGGCTTTCTGAAATGAAAGCAGAGAAGCATTCATTTCAAGAATAAAATTGGCTGGGCAGGGTGGCTCACACCTGTAATCCCAGCACTTTGGGAGGCTGAGGCGGGAGACATGGTGAAACCCCGTCTCTACTAAAAATACAAAATTAGCCAGGAGTGGTGGTGGGCACCTGTAATCCCAGCTACCTGGGAGGCTGAGGCAGAAGAATCGCTAGAACCTGGAAGGCAGAGATTGCAGTGAGCTGAGATCATGCCACTGCACTCCAGCCTGGGTGACAGAGCGAGACACGAGACTCTGTCTCCAAAAAAAAAAAAAATATATGGTCGGGTGTGGTGGCTCACACTTGTAATCCCAGTATTTTGGGAGTCCAAGGCAGGTGGATCACGAGGTCAGGAGTTCAAGACCAGCCTGGCTAAGATGGTGAAACCCCATGTCTACTAAAAATACAAAAATTAGCCAGGCGTGGTGGCACAGGCCTGTAATTCCAGCTACTCAGGAGGCTGAGGCAGGAGAATCGCTTGAACCCGGAGGTGGAGGTTGCAGTGAGCCCAGATTGCACCACTGTACTCCAGCCTGGACAACAGAGTGAGACTTGATCTCGAAAAAAAAAAAAAAAGTAAAATTGGAGCTGTTTGGAATTGTTTGAGTTATAATCAAGGGCAGTTTGTGTTGTGGTTCCAACCCCCTGACAGTATATATTCTTTTTTTTTTTTTTGAGACGGAGTCTTGCTCTGTCGCCCAGGCTGGAGTGCAGTGGCGCAATCTTGGCTCACTGCAAGCTCCGTCTCCCGGGTTCACACCATTCTCCTGTCTCAGCCTCCCAAGTAGCTGGGACTGCAGGCACCCACCATCACGCCCGGCTAATTTTTTGTACATTTAGTAGAGATGGGGTTTCACCATGTTAGCCAGGATGGTCTCGATCTCCTGACCTCATGATCCACCCGCCTTGTCCTCCCAAAATGCTGGGATTACAGGCGTGAGCCACTGCGCCCGGCCCTATATTCTTGTGTTTAAAGATTCAAAATAAAAAATGATAGTATAATGATCTTTCCTTTTTAAATTATGTTTTTGTTAATTTTTTTATTTTTTATTTTTCAAGACAGGGTCTCACTGTTACCCAGGCTGGAGGGCAGTGGCATGATCACTGCTCACTGCAGCCTCAACCTCCTGGGCTCAAGCGATCCTCCCACCTCAGCCTCCTGAGTAGCTGAGACTACAGGTGTGTATTACCATGCTTGGCTAATTTTTTTATTTTTTTATTTTTATTTTTTATTTTTATTTATTTATTTATTTATTTTGAGACGGAGTCTCGCTCTGTCGCCCAGGCTGGAGTGCAGGGGCACGATCTCGGCTCACTGCAAGCTCTGCCTCCTGGGTTCACGCCATTCTCCTGTCTCAGCCTCTCTGAGTAGCTGGGACTACAGGCGCCCGCCACCACGCCCGGCTAATTTTTTGTATTTTTAGTAGAGATGGGGTTTCACCGTGGTCTCGATCTCCTGACCTCGTGATCCGCCTGCCTCGGCCTCCCAAAGTGCTGGGATTACAAGCGTGAGCCACCGCGCCCGGCCCATTTTTTAATTTTTTGTAGAGACAGGGTCTCTCTTTGTTGCCCAGGCTGGACTTGAACTCCTGGGCTCAAGCAATCCTCCTGCCTCGGCCTTCCAAAGTGCTGGGATTGGAGGCAGGAGCCACCACTCCTCGCCTGTATGATGATTTTAAAGACAAAGAAACAGAATTTATTTCATTTCTGTAATCCTGTATGTGACCACATTTATTTGTATTTAGCATGCAAAACAGTGGGAAAGTGCACATTTTAACTGATACAGGAAGTTGTTTTATTGAATTTCAATAGTATCTTTTAAAATTGATTTTTGTTTTAAAATTGTTCATTGTTTTAAAAGTAAAAAAAGAATAAAAAACATCAAATTAGTGGGGTGCACTTTAGTAGTTGCCTCAGTGGTACTTCTTGCAGATATTTCCTTTTCTTAAATTGTGATAAAATATACTTAAGATTTACCATCTTGGCTGGGCATGGTGGCTCACGCCTGTAATCCCAGCACTTTGGGAAGCCAAGGCAGGTGGATAACGAGGTCAGGAGTTTCAGACCAGCCTGGCCAACATAGTGAAACCCCGTCTGTACTAAAAATACAAAAAATTAGCCAGGTGTGGTGGTAGGCACCTGTAATCCCAGCTACTCGGGAGGCTGAGGCAGGAGAATCGCTTGAACACGGGAGGTGGAGGTTGTGGTGAGCCGAGATCGCACCATTGCACTCCAGCCTGAGTAACGAGAGTGAGACTCTGTCTCAAAAAAAAAAAAAAAAAGATTTAACCATGTTAATTATTTTTAAGTGCACAGTTCATTGACATTAAGTATATTCATACCGTTGCACAAACATCACCACCATCCATCTCCAGAACTTTTTCATCTTCCCAAATGGATACTCTGTACCCATTAGACACCAGCTCCCCATTCCTCCTCCCCCCAGCCCCTGGCAATCACTCTTCCGCTTTCTGTCTCTATGAATTCGGCTATTCTAGGTACCTCATACAAAAGCAATCATACAACAGATGGGTTGGTTTTTATTAAAATTCACTTATTGGACAATTATTTACATACGATAGTGTTAAGATGAGACTGTGGGAAAGGGTAACAGCAGCCCCGGACACCTTGAGCTGGCCTGGCCCCGAGATGATGCCTTTGAGAGGTGATTAGGTCATGCGGGCAGAGCCTTCATGAATGGGATTAGTGCCCTTAGAAAAGAGGCCTGAGACAGACATCTTGCCCCTTCTGCCATGTGAGGTTGTAGGAAAAAGAAGTAAAAAGAAAAAGCCTGGGGCTCACACCTGTAATCACTGAGGCAGATGGGTCACTTGAGCCCAGGAGTCCGAGACCAGGCCAGGTGACAGAGCAAGACTGTCTCTCCAAAAACATTAAAAAAAAAAAAAAAAAAAAGAAGGCTGTCTTTGAACCAGGAAATGGGCTCTCAGTTGACGACAAGTTTGTCAGCACATTGATTTTGAACTTCCTAGCCTCCAGAACCGTGAGAAATCAATGTATTTTTTGTTTGTTTGTTTGAGGCAGAGTCTCACTCTGTCACCCAGGCTAGAGTGCAGTGGCGTGATCTCAGCTCACTGCAACCTCTGCCTCCCAGGTTCAAGCGATTCTCCTGCCTCAGCCTCCCATGTAGCTGGGATTACAGGTGCCCACCACCACACCTGTCTAATTTTTGTATTTTTAGTAGAGACAGGGTTTCACCGTGTTGGCCAGGCTGGTCTTGAACTCCTGACCTCAGGTGATCCACCTGCCTTGGCCTCCGAAAGTGCTGGGATTACAGGTGTGAGCCACCACGTCTGACCAATGTATGCTCTTTATAAGCCGTGCAGTCTGTGGTATTCTGTTATAGCAGCCTGGATGGACTAAGATATGCTAGGTTTTGGGAATGTGAGAATTTTGGAAAGCCACCATCTAGCCCGATGGGAGGAATTTGCCCCAAGAACCTAATGTGGGTCTCTGCCCACACTGTGGCTTTTGCAGTCTGGTTTCCCTCGTCTCCACAGTGGGAGGGGCTGTGAACAGTGAAGGATGGAAACCAAATAGGGGAGTGGAAGGAGCTTCAAACTGAGAACAGGGACGCTCTCTGAGCTTCCCTAGATTCCTTTATGACATGGAGAATTGATGCTGGACAACCAGGGTGATTACAAGGAAATGAAGATGTGAAGGTTTTGAGGAGATTCTGATCTTGGCACGGCAGCCCCATGAGGTAATAGGCTTATATGGGAGGAAAGACTTTTCTTCTACCCTCTTAGGTTCTGTGAATTGAACTGACCTAAGAAGATTAGCAGGGGAAAAGCATGCAAATTTTGATGTTAAAATTTTAATTTTTATGTGTACATGGAGACCTTCCTTGAAAAGAAATGAAGACCCAGGCCATGTGCAGCAGCTCACGCCTGTAATCCCAGCACAGTGAAAACCCAGGCCATGTGCAGCAGCTCACACCTGTAATCCCAGCACAGTGAAAACCCAGGCCATGTGCAGCGGCTCACGCCTGTAATCCCAGCACTTTGGGAGGCCAAGGCAGGAAGATCACTTGAGCCCAGGACTTTGGGACCAGCCTGGGCAACATAGTGAGTCCCTGTTTCTAATTGAATTAAAAAGAAAAGTAAATTAAATTAAGACCCAAAGAAACAGCTTATAAACTATTTTAACAATGAATGACAAATTGTGGACATGTGACAAGACAAAGAAAAAAGGGAGTTGAGCTGGGACTGAAAAATTGTGGGAAAGTGACTAGGAATATATGGGGGAAGCTAATGAAAGATGAATTCTTTTCTTTTTAAGAGACAGGGTCTTTCTATGTTGCTCAGGCTGGTCTTGAACTCCTAGACTCAAGTGATCCTCCCACCTCTGTCTTCTGTGTAGCTAGGACTATAGATGTGTGCCACTGTGCCCAGCTAATAAGGCTTTTATTATGATTTTTTGAGACAGAGTCTCACTCTGCCATCCAGGCTGGAGTGCAGTGGTGTGATCACGGCCCACTACAGCCTTGACCTCCTGGGCTCAAGTGATCCTTCCACTTCAGCTTCCTGAGTACCTGGGACTACAGGTGCATGCCACCACACCTGGCTAATTTTTTTGTAGAGATGGCGTTTTGCCTCGTTGCCCAGGTTGGTCTCAAACTCCTGGCCTCAAGCAATCCACCCACCTCAGCCTCCCAAAGTGCTGGGATTACAGGTTGAGCTGCTGTGCTCAGCTTGATAAGGGCTATTTGAATAAGGCTTGCTTTGTACAGATTCATCTCAGCATTGACTCCTCATCTCCAGTGATTATAATGTTATTCACTTCCTGTTACTAGAAGGGCACCTTTCGGCCGGGCGTGGTGGCTCACGCCTGTAATCCCAGCACTTTGGGAGGCCGAGGCGGGCGGATCATGAGGTCAGGAGATCAAGACCATCCTGGCTAACATGGTGAAACCCTGTCTCTACTAAAAATACAAAAAATTAGCCGAGCGTGGTGGCGGGTGCCTGTAGTCCCAGCTACTCAGGAGGCTGAGGCAGGAGAATGGTGTGAACCCGGGAGGCGGAGCTTGCAGTGAGCCGAGATTGCACCACTGCACTCCAGCCTGGCCTGGGTGACAGAGCGAGACTTCGTCTCAAAAAAAAAAAAAAAGGGCACCTTTCTCTTGGGAAATTTATGCCCTTCTTTTAGGTAGAAAGTGGGAGGTCAAAGAGCTCTTCCTGCATCTGCTGTGTCTCAATTACCTTTAGCTTAAAATAATTGATATGTCAAAGTGGCATGTTCTGATCCCCTTCAGGTTCTTAGTTTTCCCCATCCAGCTGGGAATAGTGGCTCATGCTTGTAATCCCAACACTCTGGGAGGCTGAGATCGGCAGATCACTTGAGCCCAGGAGTTTGATACCAGCCTAGGCAACGTGGCTAAACCCCATCTCTACAAGAAATACAAAAATTAAGGCCGGGCGCGGTGGCTCACGCTTGTAATCCCAGCACTTTGGGAGGCCGAGGCGGGCGGATCACGAGGTCAGGAGATCGAGACCATGGTGAAACCCCGTCTCTACTGAAAATACAAAAAATTAGCCGGGCGTGGTGGCGGGCGCCTGTAGTCCCAGCTACTTGGAGAGGCTGAGGCAGGAGAATGGCGTGAACCCGGGAGGCGGAGCTTGCAGTGAGCCGAGATTGCGCCACTGCCCTCCAGCCTGGGCGACAGAGCAAGACTCCGTCTCAAAAAAAAAAAAAAAAAAAAAAAAAAGAAATACAAAAATTAGCCAGGCATGGTGCTTCATGCCTATTTTTCCAGCTACTTGGGAGGCTGAGGCATGAGAATCACTTGAGCCTTGGAGGCAGAGGTTGCAGGGAGCCGAAATCTCACCACTGCACTCCATCCTGGGCGACAGAGCGAGACTCTGCCTCCAAAAAAAAATTCCCTATCTTCATTCTTTCCTAAAGTGGCAAGAATAGAGGTGGGACACCCCAATCCCTGCCTACAGACTTCCTCAGTGTAGCAGATTCTTCACAGTATGTCTGTGGAGCCGTGAACAGAAGACATAAGACTCCTCTCTTTCTGTGTCCCTTCTGTCCCAGGTGTCAAGGACTCCCTTCCATCCTAGATAAATCTCTCCACCTGGGTTCTGATTCCACTTCCTCCTGCCTTTTTGAGGACCTGGCTTCTTCTATTTTCTCTTCTGTTATCTTAAATCCTATTTCTGCTACATTTTATGCCTAAGAATATAAATGACCTATCAACCTTTTTTTTTTTTTTTGAGACAGAGTTTCACTCTTGTCACCCATGCTGGAGTTCAGTGGCGAGATCTCAGCGCACTGCAAGCTCCATCTCCCAGATTCAAGTGATTCTCCTGCCTCAGCCTCCTGCGTAGCTGGGATTACAGGTGTGCACCACCATACCTGGCTAATTTTTGTATTTTTAGTAGAGACAGGGTTTCACCACGTTGGCCAGGCTGGTCTCAAACTCCTGACCTCAGGTGATCCACTGCCTTGGCCTCCCAAAGTGTTGGGATTACAGACATGAGCCACTGTGCCTGGCCTATCAACCCTATTTTTGACAATGACAATAATGAGGATGGACTATATGGCCCTCCTGTAGGTATAGCCCTTCCTTTCTCCCTGCCTTCCAAAAAGCAGAAGACACATTCTCACCTCCCTTTCACTCTTGGCTCCTGTTTTCCTCACGCCAAGAAGCTGCTCTGGATTAGCATGACAGTAAGGTCTTGGGGGCCTTGGAAACTTCAGCCTCCACTGGATCAGCCTTCTCAACGGCTTCAAGGCTGACACGTGCTGCCTTCATGTACCCACATCCCCTGGAGGCCATGGCACCACTCTCCTGATTGCCATCCTCCTTTTGGGCTCTCCCTAATCATCCTTCCTTCCCAGGATTCTGCCCACCTCCTCATCCAGCTTGCTCTATTCTCCTGGCTTTGCAGACAACCTTTGGGTTGGCCACATTGCAGATCTAGCTCCAAGGGAGAGATCTAGAAGGTCAATCTCTCCCTTGACCTTCAGCCTGTTTGAAATGTTGGTTTTTCGGTGCTGTAAAGAAATAGCACTTGAACATAAATTTAATTTCTTCAGCAAGGCCATTTTTGCTTTTTGCAGAAAAGGTACACTCGCCAGCAGTTTTGCCACGAGAGTACACTGAACAAAGGAGACAGGGTCATTTATAACCTGACGCGTCTGCCTTCCTGCGGTGTCCGGTTATATTGGCTGGAACGGGACCTCACATTTTGTATTTGTCCTGATTGGCTAGTAACTTAGAACTTTTTAAAAGAGGCAAAGGCAGAGGAGAACAAAGGAAGGAGGAAGTAACTTGTGGAATGCTGAGAAAGATAAAAGCACCTTCAAATAAGGAAGAGGAACAGGCTATGACCTAATGCTTGCTTGGACTAGTATAAGCATGCCAGGGCAAATATTTAGGCTAAATTGTGGGAGCTAAAAACATAAAGTACATTGATTTCTTTATTACAGCTAGCAGATATTTAAGAATGTTAGCACAGGTCTTTGAATAAATTTTGCTTCTAAGAGAAGTTACTATTTATTCCTAGTTAGATGGGAAGGAAAGTCTTTGAAGAGGAACCTCTACTTTACTTTTTACAAGCCCTCCCCAGCAGTCCTATTTTTCTCTTCTCAGATATCATTCCCTTCAGTGGCTACTTGAAGACGTCATTCTGCCTAAGATCCCTAAACTGCTCCCCCTTATTCTTAGCGGGCCATATCAGAGGGAAATGTCACCTGCCTGCCTGTAATACTCTCCCAAAGCTAACTGAGCTCACACATCTTTGCCTGCTTTTCACCTGGCCAAAGCCAATGCCCCACCTGTGAACTGATCTTTTGTTCACTTGAGGCCACATGAAACTTGAAACATGAATTGTTGCTCAATTTCCTGCAGGATGTTCCCAGGCCCACTCCAGTGGGGTTTGGAAGCTGCCCCAGTTTAGGAAACAGATTTCTTTTCTTTTTTTTTTTTCTTTTTGAGACAGAGTCTCAATCTGTCACCCAGGCTCGAGTGCAATGGCGTGATCTCGGCTCACTGCAACGTCCAGCTCACGGGTTCAAGCAATTATCCTGCCTCAGCCTCCCAAGTAGCTGGGATTACAGGTGTCTGCCACCACTCCCAGCTTTTGTATTTTTTAGTAGAGACAGGATTTCGCCATGTTGACCAGGCTGGTCTCGAACTCCTGACCTCAGGCGATCCACCTGCCTCAGCCTCCCAAAGTGCTGGGATTGCAGGCGTGAGCCACCATGTCCGGCCAGGAAATAGATTTCTTAACTCTCAGATCCCCATTAAATTTGCATGTCTAGACCTGTATTTGCAGTCTAGTTATATTTGCACAGTAACAAGTACTGGAGCAGTGCCCTCTGTGATGGAAAGTAGCTCCTGCTGATTGAGTCCCTACTACATGCCAGGTCTTGTGCCCGGTGCTTTGCCTTTAGTGTCCCACAGAACCTTTAGACTGTATTTACGAGGTCAGAAATGGTAAGTGTCTCACTGGAAGGCACGCCGCTAGAGAGTTTCAGAGCCTGGAAGTCAATCCAGGTCTGATCTAAACCCTTACTCTGTTCCCTATCCCAGCTGCCTTAAGGCTCATTTTAATCATGTTGTCAACTTTCTGGCTCCCAAAGCTCACAGGAGAGACCTCAGGAGGTGGCTGGAGAGATAGAGCAACACTATTCAATTGAAACAGAATAAGACGTATATGTTAATTTAAGATTTTCCAGTAGTAGGCTGGGCACAGTGGTTCACACCTGTAATCCCAGCACTTTGGGAGGCTGAGGCAGGCGGATCACCTGAGGTCAGGAGTTGGAGACCAACCTGGCCAACATGGTGAAACCCCGTCTCTACTAAAAATACAAAACATCAGCCCGGCGCGGTGGTGGGCGCCTGTAATCCCAGCTACTAGGGAGGCTGAGGCAGGAGAATGGTGTGAACCCAGGAGGCGGAGCTTGCAGTGAGCCCAGATGGTGCCACTGCACTCCAGCCTGGGCGACAGAGCGAGACTCTGTCTCAAAAAAAAAAAAAAAAAAGGTTTTCCAGTAGCCACATTAAAAAAAGTATAAAGAAACAGGTGAAGTTAATTTTATTAATATAATTTATTTATCCAAATATATTTTAAATATTATCATTTCAACATGTTTTATTTATTTATTTATTTTTTTATTTTTGAAACAGAGTTTCACTGTTGTCGCCCAAGCTGGAGTGCAGTGGTGCGGTCTTAGTTCACTGCAACCTCCACCTCCCAGGTTCAAGCGATTCTCCTCCATCAGCCTTCCGAGTAGCTGGGATTGCAGGAGCCTGCCACCATCCCCAGCTAATTTTTTATATTTTCAGTAGAGATAGGGTTTTACCATGTTGGCCAGGCTGGTCTTGAACTCCTGACCTCAGGTGATCCACCCGCCTCAGCCTCCCAAAGTGTTGGGATTACAGGTGTGAGCCACTGCGCCTGGCCACATGTACTTTTTTTTTTTTTTTAAGACAGGTTTTGTTCTGTCACCAAGGCTGGAGTGCAGTGGCACAATCATAGCTCACTGCAGCCTCGACCTCCTGGGCTCAAGTGATTCTCCTGCCTCAGCCTCCCAAGTAGCTGGGACTACGGGCCTACAGGCATGTGACACCACACCCAGCTAACTTTACTTTTTGTGTGTGTGTGACAGTCTCACTTTGTCGCCAGGCTGGAGTGCAGCAGCATGATCTCAACTCACTGCAACCTCCACCTCCTGGGTTCAAGCGATTCTTGTGCCTCAGCCTCCTGAGTAGCTGGGACTACAGGCGCTCGCCACCACACCCAGCTAATTTTTGTATTTTTAGTAGAGACGGGGTTTCACCGTGTTGCCCATCTCCTGACCTCGTGATCTGCCCGCCTTGGCCTCTCAAAGTGCTGGAATTACAGGAATGAGCCACCGCGCCCGGCCTAATTTTAAATTTAAAGTTAGCAACAGAGCTGAGGGTGGCAGACTGGTGAATCCACTTCTTCCATAATCTCCATCACTCCTCTTGGAATATGCACGGCTGTCATTTTCTCACGCTTATGTTAAATGTGGCAAAACAGCTTCAAGCTCCTATCCAATGTGTCCCCAAATTTGTTTTTTTTTTTTTTTTTTTTTTTTTTTTTTTTTGAGATGGAGTCTCGCTCTGTCACCAGGCTGGAGTGCAGTGGTGCAATCTCAGTTCACTGCAACCTCTGCCTGCCAGGTTCAAGCAATTCTCCTGCCTCAGCCTCCCAAGTAGCTGAGATTACAGGCACCTGCCAGCACGCCCAGCTAATTTTTGTATTTTTAGTAGAAACCGGGTTTCACCATGTTGGCCAGGATGGTCTTGATCTCCTGACCTCATGATCTGCCCACCTCAGCCTCCCAAAGTGATGGGATTACAGGCGTGAGCCACCGCGCCCATCCCCCAAATTCTTATTATATAGAAACTGTGGCACTGTCACTGTTGACAACTAATCTAAGAAAAATTGTAAACATTGTGCCGGCCAAACAAAATATGCCTGCAGGCCACCAGTCTGCAGCCTGATGACAGCCTACTTCTAGTTGTCCAACTTGTAGTAAGGATATTCACTTCCACCCATTGTTTGATCTAACCTCTCTCCTGGCTTCATTCTAATCAAGCCACATTTATTTTTCTGAACCTTTCTTTTTTCTTTTCTTTTTTTTTTTTTTAATTGAGACGGAGTTTCGCTCTTGTTGCCCAAGCTGGAGTGCAATGGCGTGATCTTGGCTCTCTGCAACCTCCACCTCCTGGGTTCAAGCAATTCTCCTGCCTCAGCCTCCCGAGTAGCTGGGATTATAGGCATGGTCCACCATGCCCGGCTAATTTTGTATTTTTAGTAGAAACGGGGTTTCTCCATGTTGGTCAGGCTGGTCTCGAACTACCTACCTCAGGCGATCCGCCTGCCTTGGCCTCCCAAAGTGCTGGGATTACAGGCATGAGTCACCATGCCCAGCTGAACCTTTCCTTTTCAAAGCCTCTATTGGCCGGGCACGGTGGCTCACTCCTGTAATCTCAGCACTTTGGGAGGCCGAGGCAGTGGATCAGCTGAGGTCAGGAGTTAGAGACCAGCCTGGCCAACATGGTGAAACCCCATTTCTACTAAAAGTACAAAAATTAGTCAGGCGTGGTGGCAGGCGGCTGTAGTCCCAGCTACTCAGGAGGCTGAAGCAGGAGAATCGCTTGAACCTTGGTGGCAGAGGTCGCAGTGAGCCGAGATCACGCCACTGCACTCCAGCCTGGGTGACAGAGAGACTCTCAAAAAAAAAAAAAAAAAAATAAAGCCTCTATCTTGGCCAGGCATGGTAGCCCTCACTTGTAATCCCAGCTCTTTAGGAGGCCAAGGTGGGAGGATCGCTTGAGTCCAGGAGTTGGAGACCAGCCTGGGCAACATAGGGAGACCCTGTCCCTACAAAAAAAATATAAAAAATTAGCCAGAACGTGGTGGCATGCACCTATAGTCCCAGCTACTCCGGAGGCTAAGGTGGGAGGATGGCTTGAGCCTGGCAGGCTGAGGCTGCAACTTTGTCTCAGAAAAAGCCTCTAACCTTAACATGTTATGTAATTAAGGGTTAAGCCACTTCAAGTGCTTTTTTATTTTTTATTTATTTATTTTTTTTACAGAGTTTCGCTCTCCTTGCCCAGGCTGGAGTGCAATGGTGCAATCTTGGCTCACTGCAACCTCTGCCTCCTGGGTTCAAGTGATTCTCCTGCCTCAGCCTCCCAAGTAGCTGGGATTACAGGCGTGAGCCACCACGCCTGGCTATTTCTGTATTTTTAGTAGAGACAGGGTTTCTCCATGTTGGTCAGGCTGGTCTCGAACTCCTGACCTCAGGTGATCCGCCTGCCTTGGCCTCCCAAATTGCTGGGATTCCAGGCATGAGCCACTGTGCCTGGCCTCAAGTGCTCTTAAGATCCTTCCTGCATTTGTGTCTCTGCAGGTTTCTTTATCCCCACCTGGAATTCCTTCCCCTCTCTTCAGATTCAAACCCTCCCAACTTTCAATGCTCTACTTACATCCCTTTTCCATCCATCCATCCATTTGTCCATTCATCCATCCATCTATCCATCCAAGTCTCACGCCATCCTGAATTCTGTGAGCTCTGAATGAACCTACTCCCCCTGATATGGCCAGCTCTTTAAAGACAAAGGCAGTGAGTCATAACTCTTTGTATGGGGTCTTTCCTTTATCTGGAGAAAAGTATCTGGTGCAGAGAAAAGAATGCCAAAAGTTGAGTCACATTTGCCAGGTTTTGTTTTATTTTATTTATTTGTTTATATATATATATATTTATTTTTGAGACAGAGTCTCACTGTGTCACCCAGGCTGGAGTGCAGTGGTGCCATCTCTGCTCACTGCAACCTCTTCCTCCTGGGTTCAAGTGATTCTCCTGCCTCAGCCTCCCGAGTAGCTGGGATTACAGGTGCCCACCACCAGGTCCGGTTAATTTTTGTGTTTTTATTAGAGATGGGGTTTCACCATGTTGGCCAGGCTGGTCTTGAACTCCTGACCTCAGGTGATCTGCCCACCTCGGCCTCCCAAAGTGCTGGGATTACAGGTGTGAGCCACCGTGGCTGGCTTAAAATGATGATATCTTTTATCCTTCTGTTTCAGACACTGTTCTAAGCACTTTTAAGGGTATTAACTAATTTCATCTTAAATATAATGGCATGAGATAGACTTTATTATTATAATAATTTTATAACTCAGGAAACAGCATAAAAAAGAAGTTTAGTAATATTTTGTCCAAGGTCATCCAGCTGATAAGTGGCAGGCATTTGCTCACAAAAACTCTGGGCCAGGCCTTATGATACATGTTGGATACAAAATTGAATAAAACCTGTCTCCTGCCTCCAAGAACCCACTAAAAAGTACATGAAAACTGTTAATACAATGTCTTAAGATTAATAATATGTTTCAGCTACAAAAAACTGTCCACTCATTCTAGCGGTATGGCATCTTGATAATCCTAGGGGAACGTTTTCTATTATTTCATCGGGAATTATTTTTAAACAAAAATGACAGATGCAGATGTTGATAAAAGTCAAACGCTTTAGAAACGTCAATTAAGGCACGTGCTGAAAAGCACCCATAGGATTTGGTAGCTAGGAGCTCACCATTCACTGGAGCTGCAAACAGACAGAGGCAATGACGATAGGGTTTGGGAGGGAGAATGAGGTGCTGTCCATGGTTCTGAACCATTCTAGCCCGGTACTATCAACTGTAAAAAGAACCTGTGTGTGGGGGTGGGGGGTGGGGGTGGCAGGGTTTTGTGTTTTTTTTTTTTTTTTTTTTTTTTTTTTTTTGAGACGGAGTCTCGCTCTGTCACCTAGGCTGGAGCACGGTGGCGTGATGTCGGCTCACTGCAACCTCTGCCTCCTGGGTTCAAGCGATTCTTCTGCCTCAGCTTCCTGAGTGGCTGGGATTACAGGCACCTGTCACTATGCCTGGCTAATTTTTGTATTTTTAGTAGAGACAGGGTTTCACCGTGTTAGGCGCCTGGCCATTCTTGTTGTTTAAATTCCCAAACCCTCACAAACGAGTATTTTTGTAAAATCCAATAAAAAATAAAACTGATTGGGGTAGGGGAGTGGGGAGCGAGAGCCTCAGGAAAGGTAACTAATGCATGCAGAGCTTAATACCCAGGGTTAATAGGTGCAGTAAACCACCATGGGACATGTTTACCTATGTAACAAACCTGCATAATCCTGCATATGTATCCTGGAACTTAAGTTAAAAAAAAATGCCAGTAAGATGGCTCACACCTGTAATCCCAGCACTTTGGGAGGCCAAGGTGGGCCGATCACTTGAGGTCAAGAGTTCAAAACCAGCCTGGCCAACATGGCGAAACCCTGTCTCTACCAAAAAATACAAAAATTAGTCGGGCGTGGTAGCTACTTGGGAGACTGAGACAGGAGAACCGCTTGAACCTGGGAGGCAGAGGGTGCAGTGAGCTGAGCTCATGCCAGTGCACTCCAGCCGGGAGAAAGAATGAGACCCTGTCTCAAAAAAAAAAAAAAAATTAAATTAAGTTAAATTAAATAAAAAAAAACCAGATCATGTGCTTGGATGTGATACCAATGTCAAATGTCTATAAAAATTTCCTAAACAAGGCTGGGTGCGGTGGCTCACGCTTGTAATCCTAGCACTTTGGGAGGCCGAGGAAGGTGAATCACGAGGTCAGGAGATTGAGACCATCACGGTGAAACCCCGTCTCTACTAAAAATACAAAAAATTAGCCGGGCGAGCTGGTGGGTGCCTGTATTCCCAGCTACTTGGGAGGCTGAGGCAGGAGAATGGCGCAAACCTGGGAGGCGGAGCTTGCAGTGAGCCGAGATGGCGCTACTGCACTCCAGCCTGGGCGACAGAGCAAGACTCCATCTCAAAAAAAAAAAAAAAAAAAAATTCCTAAACAATTACTCCCAATTTGACTCCGTCTCAGTAAAAAAAAAAAAACATCCTAAACAATTACTCCCAATCTCCCCTCCCCTACCCTCCCCTTTTCTTTCTTAAGACAAGGTGCCCATGCTGGAGTGCAGTGGAGCAATCATGGCATACTGCACATTCGCTCTCCCAGGCTCAGGAGATCCTCCTACCCCAGCCTCCTCAGTAGCTGGGACTACAGGCACATGCCAACATGCCTGGCTATTTTTTTTTTTTTTTCTGTAGAGATGGGATTTTTCTGTATTGCCCAGGCTGCTCTCAAGCTTCTGGGCTCAAGGAATCTGCCTCAACCTCCCAAAGTGCTGTACTGCAGGCGTGAGCCACTGAACCTGGCTCAAATTTCTATATTTACCTTGTTGCAGACCTGTAACAAACTTGAGAGACCAGGGCTGGCCCGCAGATCACACTGTGTATTGCACTGTGTCATGGCAGTGGTCCAGTGGTCAGACTGCCCATAGAAATACCCTAAAGGGATAAAAAGGAAAAATTCTTAGGGCTTGCAGTGGCATGCATGTAGGGAGATAGTGCACCAGTGGCTTCACAGCCATATTGCAAAGCCCATAACCCAGACATTAGGAAGGGTGATGTGGTTTTCCAAGTAGCAAATGTATTGTGCTGATAGAACAACCTGTTTCTGAGCGATGACACGTGATATAGTTTGGATATCTGTCCCCTTCGAATCCCATGTTGAAATTTGATCCCCAATGTTGTAGGTGGGGTCTGGCAGCAGGTGTTTGTATTGTATTTGTATTGTGGGATTGGATCCCTAATGAATGGTTTGGTGCCATTCTAGAGAGAGTGAGGGAGTTCTCACTCTTAGTTCGCAGGAGAACTGCTTATTGAAAGAGCCTGGGCCAGTTGTGGTGGCTCATGCCTGTAATCCCAGCACTTTGGGAGGCCAAGGCAGGTGGATCACTTGAGGTCAGGAGTTCAAGACCAGCCTGGCTTACATAGTGACGCCCTATCTCTACTAAAGAAATACAAAAATTAGCTGGGCATGGTGGAGGGAGCCTGTAGTCCCAACTACTCAGGAGGCTAAGTCAGGAGAATAGCTTGAACCTGGGAAGTGCAGGTTGCAGTGAGCCAAGATCGTGCCATTGCACTTCAGCATGGGTGACAGAGTGAGACTCTGTCTCAAAAATAAATAAATAAATAAATAAATAAATAAATAAGTATTTTTAAAAAAGGAGTCTGACAGCTCCTCTTTCTATTGTTTCCTTCCTCTTGCCATGTGATGCCTGCTTTCCTTCCCCTTCCACAATGAGTGGAAGCTTCCTGAGGCCCTCACCAGAAACAGTTGCTGGTGCCACGCTTCTTGTGCAGCCTGCAGAACCATGAGCCAAATGGACTTCTTTTCCTTATAAATTACCCAGGCGCAGGCATTCCTTTATGGCAACACAAATAGACTAAGACAATGTGGCTGCGAATGTAAGATAAGAGCAGTGGGTTCACTACTCTGGGATCCTCTCACTTGGGAGTGATCTCATTCTGCACTGGCTGCCAAGACACCGAACCTGGATGCCATTTGTGGCAACACTGGGGAGCTCCATCATTCACCCCACCTGTGGCTCCCCCAGGACTCTGGTAGGCTTCTACTAAATGCTGTGCCCTTTCTGAAGGATGCCTCCAACCTCCATTCCTGCCCTCTCATCCACCTGTCTACTTCCTATACACCCCTCAAGACCCACATCCAGCAGTACTGTCTCAAGTGTTTCATCTCCTGGGCTCCTCTGGGCCTTGTAAATCCCTCTATCACAGTGTTAACTGTGTTCAGTTATAATTGTCCATTTACAAGCACGTTCTGCAGGGGCTTATAGCTGGGAGAGATTCTGCCACAAATTCTGTGCTCCATCAAGCCTCACACAGATCCAGGAACAGCTTGAGTGGGCAGTGGATGTTTAGTGACAGAAAGGGAGGACAGACCAAGGAAAGAGAAAGGAGAGCATATGGAGGAAAAAGGCAGAAGAGAGGGAGGAAAGAAAAAGATAAGATGGAAGAAGAAAGAGTGAATGAGAGACAGAGAGAGGAGGAGGAAGGAAGCAAGCAAGGATGAAGGAGGGAGGAGAGAAAGAATAGGAATGGTAAGTCATAATTACAGGAAAGCTAAAATCTTTATACTCTATGTCTGGATATTCTTGTGATTCCCCCACCATTATTCCCATTAGTCATCTTGAACTGGGGGTAGTGGGGGAGGGGATGCATCAGGGATAGAATGTTCAGGACACAGAGCCAGAGCTTCCATGTGCAGCTCTTCTGCTCTGGTGCTGGGTGGATTCTGTTGGTTTGCTGGTGACCTCCACATCATCCCCAGCACACAACTTCTCTCCCCTCTGAACCACTCATCTTCCTCTCTGGCCTGTGGAAAAACACCTTCTATTCCCTATAAGCCTCTCTACAAAGGGACTTCCTATCAGAGTTCTTTCCCCCGTGCTCTCTGTCCCAGAACACCCAGGCCCTGGAGGGGAGAGGTGGTGCTGAATCCAGGAGCATCAGGAGCAGTGTCACGCCAGACCTGGAGCCAACCTCTGGACCTGCCTCGCCCACCCACTGGGCTCCGCTGCTCACACTGGTCCCCCCAGTAGATTCGGTGAATTTCCTGAAAGGCCGCCATCCTGAATTCTGTGAGCTCTGATTGAACATACTCTCCCTGATATGGCCAGCTCTTTAAAGACAGAGGCAGTGAGTCTTAACTCTCTGTATGGTGTCTTTCCTTTATCTGGAGAAAAGTATCTGGTGCAGAGAAAAGAATGCCAAAAGTTGAGTCACATTTGCCAGGTTTTAATTTAATTTTATTTATTTGTTTATATATTTATTTATTTATTTTTGAGACAGAGTCTCACTGTGTCACCCAGGCTAGAGTGCAGTGGTGCCATCTCTGCTCACTGCAACCTCTGCCTCCTGGGTTCAAGTGATTCTCCTGCCTCAGCCTCCCGAGTAGCTGGGATTACAGGTGCCCCTCTAGTCCATCCCTCCTTAGGCTTCCAGGCAGTTGATCCCACAGGTGTGAGCCTGACTGAATCCTAATTGAAAGTTTGGTTCTCTCTCCCTTCTGTACTGCGGGGGCCCCATAGATGCAGCAGATCAAGGGAGTAACTGGGCTGCGCCTGGGCCCTGAGAGTCAGGAAGCCATTGATCTCAGCACTAAGACAAGGTCTAGGGGCAGTGTGGCCAAACACCACATTCCACCTACATCTCAGCTCCACTCCAGGCAAAATGCCGTTACACTTTCCCACAGGAAAATGTTTACCATCCCCTCAAAGGTCACCACTGTCTTCTAAAAATCCTTTCTGGAAGGATAAAGAAATGCAGGGTTGGTTGAGGCACCAGCACACCTCTCTGGGCTCAGCTCCCCCAAGGACAAATCCTCTTTGCTCGTCTCTGAGGTTTGACAGATGAGCCTGGACGCAGGATCCAGATCCCAGACCTTCTGTTTATCACCTTTCTGTCGAGTCCCCTGAGAACGCTTCCTGCCCTCAAAGTGAGACTTTCTCTCCCAGATTTCATGCAGGTGGGAGGCCTCATTCTTCAAGTTCAAAGTTCATTCATTGTCTATGATGAGTAAAACCCAGGGGAAAGGGAGGGGAAAGGACTCGAGGGGGAGGTTGAGGTGGAGGAAGAGGGGGAAGATGGCAAACACAGAGGGTGACACACATGTCCTCTACTCACTTCTCATTTCCAGTCCTTCCTTCCCACCTTTTTCCTCCTCTCCTCTCCCATAACACAATCTGTGTCCCTTCTCGCCACCTATTTTTTTTTTTTTGAGACGGAGTCTCACTCTGTCGCCCAGCTGGAGTGCAGTGGCACCATCTTGGCTCACTGCAAGCTCCACCTCCCGGGTTCATGCCATTCTCCTGCCTCAGCCTCCCAAGCAGCTGGGGCTACAGGCGCCCGCCACCATGCCCGGCTAATTTTTTTTTTGTATTTTCGTAGAGACGGGGTTTCACTGTGTTAGCCAGAATGGTCTTGATCTCCTGACCTCATGATCCGCCCGGCTCGGCCTCCCAAAGTGCTGGGATTACAGGTGTGAGCCACTGTGCTCGGCCTAAATAAAAAGTTTTAAAAATTAGCCATGCATGATGGCTGTAGTTCCAGCTACTTGGGAGGCTGAGATGGGAGGATGGCTTGAGCCTGGGAGGTCAAGGCTGCAGTGAGCTACGATCAAACCACTGCACTCCAGCCTAGGTGACAAAGCCAGACCCTGTATCTGAAAAACAAAAAAAAAACAAAAAAAAAAAAAAAAAAGAAAGAAAAAAAGAGTTTGTTACTCACAGTTCCCAAGAGGAGAGGGCACACCCTGCCATGCCAGGCAGGGCCATGCTAGGAAGCACCAGGGGTTGGGAGGGAGGCAGAAGGAACAAGGAGAAAATGTGAGCAGAAGACTTTATTGCGGCTTTTGTGGTAAGGAATAGTCAAAGCAAGGCAAGCAGGCTTACAATTGGCCAGTTTGAATAATTTCAGGGGGCTCTGGCGTGTAAGGGCTGCCTGAGCTATTAGGTCCCTGGCCCAGGTTTGATTAGGGCAGGGGAATACTGGTGTGGTGTGTGAGAGTTCAGTAAAGGAGGTGATTGGAGGTTTGTGCTTTGGGTGGAATCTTGCTATCTAGGATTAGCAAATCCTGGAGGGGCAGTCCCTGCTGGTGAGCGGGGCCCTAGATGCCAGAGCATCAAGAACACAGGAGACAAGAAAATATAGTTCATACACCCCCCACCCAGAGTTCACACGACTGGGCTCCCAAAGGACCAAAGTAGTGTTCTCCCACCCACACTGAGGGCTTTACAAGCCAGGCTGGGGAAGGGGTGAGGGCAGAGGTGGGGGAGGAGCAAGGTGAGAGGCAGCTTCAGTTCCTCTTGGCCTGGGGGAAAGCAGGATCCAGCCCCTGGAGTAGCCCAGGTTAAAGTAATACAGTTGGGCTTCCACTGCTGCGGGTCCAGAAAACTGCTGCACCCAGCCCCACACAGCCCAGAGCATGCTTCAGTCTTAGAAGAACAAATTCAAACTGCTCTAGGTGGATCCTGGTCCCCATCCCTCACCATTCCCATCTTGGAATCCATGATCTGGGATTTTGGCCTGGTTCTACGATTAGTTGGTTGTGTGACCTTCCAGGGCTGCTCTGGGTGAGGGCTCAGCTACTGTGGCTGGTGTCCACCTCATGGAGCGCGCTGCCTCTTGGGGGCTGTGTAGATTGGTCCAGCCCGCAGGCTGTGACTGCGTGAATGCTGGTGGGTTGCATGGCCTGAGCCACCACACAGGAGAGAGGGAAAGGAGCCCAAGACTGGTCCCCAGGCATGCGGTATAGGGAGACACGGAGCTGGTATTTACTTCCTCCTCATGGGTCTTCTCCTGGGGAACTTCTGCCTTGAGGGCAGGTGGGTGGAATCAAAGTAAAACGGAGACTTTAGTTTGTGAATAGACCAGGGGTCCTCAAACTTTTTCTGAAAACAGTCAGATAGGAAATATTTTAGACATTGTGGGCCAAGAGGTAAAATTGAGTATATCATCTGGGAACTTACATAGCAAGACAGAAAAAGAATTCATTATATATATATATTTTTTGAGATGGAGTTTCACTCTTGTTGCCCAGGCTGGAGTGCAATGGCACAATCTCGGCTCACCAGAACCTCTGCCTCCCGGGTTCAAGTGATTCTCCTGCCTTAGCCTCGAGTAGCTGGGATTACAGGCGCGTGCCACCACGTCCAGCTAATTTTGTATTTTTAGTAGAGACAGGATTTCTCCATGTTGGTCAGGCTAGTCTCGAACTCCCAACCTCAGATGATCCGCCTGCCTTGGCCTCCCAAAGTGCTGGGATTACAGGTGTGAGCCACTGCACTGGGCCAGAAGACTGGAATTCTTATATGCGGAGAGAATCACATTTTACTTAATCAATTATTGTTCTCTGTCATCAAAATTGACTGCAAATGTTTGTCAGTTAATGCTGATGTGAAATGACTATGTTATCTTTGACAATATCTTTTCCCATAGTACTGCCAAATACCAGCATCAACACACACATTCATTGCTTGGAAGGCATTTATAGGCATATATATTCGAATTCTATTAGTTTTTTTTCTCTTGATGTTTGCCTTTTAGCGTGTGATTACATTGCAGAGTAATCATTTCCATTTGAAGGTTAGGTGGAAGCTCTTCAATCGCACCGTTAAATGGATTTAGAACTATGGAAATTTCTTTTGCACTTGCATCAAGTTCCCAAAAATGCAGCTGACTCTGTGATTTGAACTTGAAACATATATCCCCTAAAAATATGTGTGGGAATAGAGATCTCACATCATTAACTTCTAATACCAGGGGAAAGGTATAAAGCAGCTTGACACTACTTGTGATTGAAACAATATGGTTATAGTTGTCACAGAAATGACTTTGCTGCAGTATAAGTTTCTGTGCTGCAAAGGGTTAACTCAACAAGCTTGAGGTTTTTCAAACTCTGCCTATTTCAAAGAAACTGGCCTTTGACTGACTCCGGGGAGACAACGTGTAAGCCCTTGGAATATCCTGCCTGATAAGAGTGTATTTATATTCCCAAGGTCTTGGGCCATGCCAGATAGTTTATGCTAATGGTCTGATTTATGGTGGGGGCCCTAGGCCATGCTGTATCAGTTTTTTTGTTTTGTTTTGTTTGTTTGTTTTTTGAGACGGAGTCTCAATCTGTTGCCCGGGCTGGAGTGCAGTGGCAGGATCTCGGCTCACTGCAACCTCTGCCTCTGGGGTTCAAGTGATTCCCCTGCCTCAGCCTCCAGAGTGGATGGGATTACAGGTGCCGCCACCATGCCCGGCTAATTTTTTTATTTTTTAATTATTATTATTATTATTATTATTATTATTTTTTGAGATGGAGTCTTGCTCTGATGCTCAGGCTGGAGCACAGTGGCGCAATCTCGGCTCATTGCAACCTCCGCCTGCCGGGTTCACGCCATTCTCCTGCCTCAGCCTCCTGAGTAGCTGGGACTACAGGCGCCCACCACCACACTTGGCTAATTTTTTTGTGTGTGTTTTTGGTAGAGACGGGGTTTCACTGTGTTAGCCAGGATGGTTTCGATCTCCTGACCTAGTGATCCGCCTGCCTTGGCCTCCCAAAGTACTAGGGTTACAGGCGTGAGCCACCGTGCCCAGCCAATTTTTATATTTTTAATAGAGACGGGGTTTCGCCATGTTGGCCAGGCTGGTCTCGAACTCCTGGCCTCAAGTGATCTGCCCGCCTTGGCCTCCCAAAGTGCTAGGATTACAGGCGTGAGTGACTGCACCTGGCCTGTATCAGTTTTGACCTCTGGGGAATTAGCCAAATTGCCCATGGGGTCAAATCCTTGGACACCAAGGCTCAAGTGAGCTTCCCTGGCTGATAAAACTTCATACATGTTGTCAGACATCATTACTAAGTGAACTAGTGCTGTCTGTGTAACTCCAGTGGGAGAGGCCCACCAGAAGCTTGTACGCAATCTCTCCTGATCTCTGCCCTTCTTCCTGATCTTCATCTGTATCCTTTTGCTGTAATAAGCCATAACCATGAATATAACAGCTTTTCTGAATTCTATGAATACTTCTAGTAAATCAGTGAACCTGAGAGTGGTCTCAGAGACCCCCAACACAGTTTCAAATAGAAGATCTGTTTTGCCTTGTCATTTTAGGTTGAATCAATAAAGAAATATGGCCAGGTGTGGTGGCTCACGCCTGTAACCCTAACACTTCGGGAGACTGCGGTGGGAGGATCGTTTGAGTCCAGGAGTTGAGACAAGCCTGGGCCACACAGTGAGACCCTATCTCTACAAAATATTTTTTAAAAATTAGCCGGGCACGGTGTTGCACCCCTGCAGTTTCAGCTACTTGGGAGGCTAAGGTGGGAGGATTGCTTGAGCCCCTGAAGTTGAGGCTGCAGTGAGCTGTGATCACACCACTGCACTCCAGCCTGGGCGACAGAGCCAGACCTTATGTCAAAAAAGGAAACATGATCAAGTCTGCAGCAAAAGCTAATTTCGAAAGCCATTCAGTGTTCAGTAACAGTGCTTGAGGAGAGTTCTTCTCATTTATAACAAGTTCAATCTCATATCTGAGCTAAAAAAGTCGCAGTTAAATGTTACTATTGCTAAGACATCAACCTGTTCTGTAGTAGGGCAAGTCGGGACGTTTAGCCTTGTACCCTACATTCATGCGTACATTGTACTGTATCCCAGAAACCACAAACCCTTTTGATTCCTGCTCTTCATAGTTGAGGGTGAGTACAGGAAGGGTTAGTGTCTCCTGACCAATCTGGGAGGCAGCCACCTTGAGGTCAGAAGTTCTTCACTGAAAATCATCCTGGCCAAGGAAAGGAGGGAGGTTTCTGAAAGGACCAACAGAGAGGTCCATGCATAGCCAGGAGTCTGCCTTTGCATGTATTATTATACCAGTTCTCTGCAGGGATATGCTTGAGATACAAAGGCCAGAAACTCAAGCTAGGACCTGTCTTTCTGACGTAATTCTATAAACAAAGTCTGTCTCTGAGGTTTGGGATATTCAAGGACTGGTCTATACTATTTTTTTTTTTTTAAGACAGAGTCTCGCTCTGTTGCCCAGGCTGGAGTGCAGTGGCACAATCTCGGCTCACTGCAAGCTCCACCTCCCAGGTTCATGCCATTCTCCTGCCTCAGCCTCCCAAGTAGCTGGGACTACAGGCACCTGCCACCACGCCCAGCTAATTTTTTTTTTTTTTGTATTTTTAGTAGAGACGGGGTTTCACCGTGTTAGGATGGTCTTGATCTCCTGACCTCGTGATCCGCCCGCCTTGGCCTCCCAAAGTGCTGGGATTACAGGCGTGAGTCACCGTGCCCAGCCAGGACTGGGTCTATACTTTTTACAGTAGCCACTGATAACTGATTTTTTTTTTTTTTTTTTTTTTTGAGACGGAGTCTTGCTCTCTCCCCCAGGCTGGAGGGCAGTGGCGCGATCTCGGCTCACTGCAAGCTCCGCCTCCCGGGTTCACGCCATTCTCCTGCCTCAGCCTCCCGAGTAGCTGGGACTACAGGCACCCGCCACCGTGCCCGGCTAATTTTTTGTATTTTTTTAGTAGAGACGGGGTTTCACCGTGTTAGCCAGGATGGTCTCGATCTCTTGACCTCGTGATCCGCCCACCTCGGCCTCCCAAAGTGCTGGGATTACAGGCTTGAGCCACCGCGCCTGGCAACTTTGATTTTTTAAAATTAACTTTTTTTTTCATTGAAAATGTGAAAGATGGCCAGGTGCAGTGGCTCATGCCTGTAATCCCAGCACTTTGGGAGGCTGAGGCAGGAGGATTGCTTGAGCCCAGGAGTTCAAGACCAGCCTGGGCAACATAGCGAGACTCTATCTCTAAAAAAAATACGAAAATTAGCTGGGCGTGGTGGTATGTGTCTGTAGTCCCAGTTACTTGGGAGGCTGAGGTGGAAGGATTGCTTGAACTTGGGAGGTTGAGACAGCAGTGAGTGATGATTGAACCACTACACTCCAGCCTGGGTGACAGAGCAAGACCCTATCACAGAAGAGAGAGAGAGAGAGAGAGAAGATGCCCATGGCAAAACAAAAACAAAACAAACAAACAAAATTTCCTTAAGCAGTAAAAAAAGAGTATGTACTTAAAAACAAAGATCTTTCCTGATCTGATGTTATATTTTCTTCCAATTTGGCCTTAAGGTCTCTCTCTGGAAAGTGGCTATGAGTTCTAGCGCTGCCCTGATGGGGATCTGGGGGAGCTGTTTACAGTGTACCTTTCACAGCATTTTCTTTTCCCTTCCCCTTCCCCTTCCCCTTCCCCTTCCCCTTCCCCTTCCCTCCCCTCCCCTCCCCTCCCACAACCCCTCCCCTCCCCTTTCCTTTCCTTTCTTTCTGGCAAGGTCTTGCTCTGTTGCCCAGTGGCATGATCCCAATTCACTGCAGCTTCAACCTACTGGGCTCAAGCTCTCCTCCCACCTCAGCCTCCCAAGTAGATGGGACCACAGGTGCATTCCACCATGCCCGGCTAATTTTGTTTATTTTTTGTAGAGATGGGGTCTCACTGTGTTGGCCAGGCTGGTCTCAAACTCCTGATCTCAAGCAATCCTCTTGCCTTGGCCTCCCAAAGTGGTGGGATTACAGGCACCAATCACTGCACCTGGCCTCACAGGATTCTTTTTTTATCCTGGCAGATGGAAGCTCAAGTGTCCAGCCTGCAGCTAGTGTCCCTCTGACAGGAAACTTGTCTGTACTGGCACACACCCTTGTGGCTCGTCTGAACTGTGTCCAGCTTATTCCTAGCAAGTTTGTCAGGAGAGTTGGGTTATTAGGGTGTGTCAGTCAGGTGAGACACAGCGGGGACGGCTCAATGAAACACATGAAATAGCAGGGGCAGCTGATTACTCACAGACCCCAGAGAGAACAGGGGTGCCATGTAGTCCTCTGGGAAGTCCAGAGACAGTGGGGAACACAACCAGTGGGTGGGGTGGGGGTGTGTGAGAGAGGACTTGTGGGACTGCCTTTTTTAAGTAAGTAGGCATTATTCTTTAGGCTTTCCTGCAGGCAGTATGAATTGGCTATTTAAAAAAAGTTTGTTTTTTTTTTAATTTCCGTAGGATTTCGGGGAACAGGTGGTATTTGGTTACATGAGTGAGTTCTTTAGTGGTGATCTGTGAGATTTTGGTTTTGGTGCACCCATCACCCAAGCAGTATGCATTGAACCCAATGTGTAGACTCTTATCCCTCAGCCCTTCGCACCCTTTCCCCTGAGTCCCCAGAGTCTATTGTGTCATTCTTATGCCTTTACAGCCTCATAGCTTAGCTCCCAGTTATGAGTGAGAACATACGACGTTTGGTTTTCCCTTCCTGAGTTACTTCACTTAGAATAATAGTCTCCAGTTCCATCCAGGATGCTGCAAATGCCATTAATTCATTCCTTTTTATGGCTGAGTAGTATTCCATAATATATATATGTATACATATATATACCAGTTTCTTTATTTTTTATTTTATTTTATTTTTATTTTATTTTATTTTATTTTTTTTGAGACGGAGTCTTGCTCTGTCACCCAGGCTGGAGTGCGGTGGCGCGATCTCGGCTCACTGCAAGCTCCGCCTCCCGGGTTCACGCCATTCTCCTGCCTCAGCCTCTCCGAGTAGCTGGGACTACAGGCGCCCGCCACCACGCCCGGCTAATTTTTTGTATTTTTAGTAGAGACGGGGTTTCACCGTGGTCTCGATCTCCTGACCTCGTGATCCGCCCGCCTCGGCCTCCCAAAGTGCTGGGATTACAAGCGTGAGCCACCGCGCCCGGCCACCAGTTTCTTTATTGATGGACATTTGGGTTGGTTCCACATTTTTGCAACTGTGAATTGTGCTGCTATAAACATGCGTGTGCAAGTATCTTTTTCATAGAATGACCTCTTTTCCTCTAGGTAGATACCCAGTAGTGGGATTTCTGGATCAAATGGTAGTTCTACTTTTAGTTCTTTAAGGAATCTCCACACTGTCTTCCATAGTGGCTGTACTAGTTTACATTCCCACCAGCAGTGTAGAAGTGTTCCCTGTTCACTCCATCCACACCAACATCTATTATTTTTTGATTTTTTGATGGTGGCCATCCTTGCAGGAGTGAGGTGGTATCGCATTGTGGTTTTGATTTGCATTTCCCTGATCATTAGTGATGCTGAGCATTTTAAAGAAAGCATGCATGAACGAGGAAACACTTACACTACCCTAGTGATGACCATTAGGTTTTATCATGGTCAGCAGCTATGGGGTGTGTTGGGTTTTGAGTCAGTGGGATGAGGAATGAGTGAATTATATCACAGGCAACTACATGGGGACGGGAAGTTTTAACTAGGCCAAAGGTGAAAGGGTATGGCTGGGTTTCAGACAACTTATGCCAGACCCAAAAATAGATGCAGAGACAGCAACTATATAAATTTATGGCATCTGGTGTTGGTATTTTCACAAATTGTGTTCAATTTATGAAAATTCACTGAGAGGTAAACATTTAGCTTATGCACTTTACTGTCTTTGTTTTATGCTTCAGTAAAACATTTATAAAGCAGCTTCCTCTCCCACCATAGCTCCCCAAACCCCTGTTCCTCTTTTATATAAGCAAGCATAGTTACCAATTTCTTACCGATAACCAGATAGCCATTCTTTTTTCATGGCTATATAATATTTAATTATAGAAGTGTGCCATAATTTATTATTTTTTTTGAGACAGAGTGTCACTCTGTCGCCAAGGCTGGAGTGCAGTGGCACGATCTCAGCTCACTGCAACCTCTGCCTCCCGGGTTCAAGTGATTCTCCTGCCTCAGGCTCCCGAGTAGCTGGGATTACAGGTGTGTGCTATCATGCCTGGCTAATTTTTGTATTTTTAGTAGAAACGGGGCTTTACCATGTTGGCCAGGCTGGTCTCGAACTCCTGACCTCAGGTGATCCACCTACCTTGGCCTCCCAAAGTGTTGGGATTACAGGTGTGAGCCACTGCACCTGGTCCATAATTTCTTTCAATTTTTATTTATTTATTTATTTATTTATTTATTTATTTATTTATTTATTGAGACAGGTCTCACTGTCACCCAGGCTAGAGTACAGTGGCACAATCACAGCTCACTGCAGCCTTGACCTCCTGGGCTCAAGCAATCCTCCCACTTCAGCCTCCTAAGTAGCTGGGACTACAGGAATGTGCCACCACGCCTGGCTAAGTAGTTGGGACTACAGGTGCGAGCCACAACACCTGGCTAATTTTTGTATTTTTTTGTAGAGACAGGGTTTCACCATGTTGCCCAGTCTGGTCTTGAACTCCTGAGCTCAAGCAGCTCTCCTGCTTCAGCCTTCCAAAGTGCTGGGATTACATGTGTGAGCCACCACCCCCAGCCTATTTTTAAAATTCCTTATTAGTGGAATAGATATAAATCAAAGTTATTATTAAAGCAGCTGCATCTGGAAAGGGATGGAGGGAAGAAGGATTTAATTTTATTTGTAATAATTTTGTTCTTTAAAACATACCTGATAGTTTAGGACTTCTGCTTCTGAGAAGATGATATAGACATACTTTTCTCCATTCTATTTCTGTAGAATTGATAGTAACGAGCCATTGCAGTCGGGATCTGGCAGCAGAGGCTGTGTGTGTGTGTGTGTGTGTGTGTGTGTGTGGTCGGAGAAATGCTTGAGAGGATAACATCCGATTTAGGAGTGGACAGGGTATGAGGACAAAGAAGTGGTAATGGGAGACCTTGCCTTTTTTTTCTTTTAATCTTTTTTGATAATACATTTGTGCATTATTTGGTCGTTCTCTTTAAATTCATTTTTAAAGGTAGAAGCAAATCAAGAGTGGTAGATGCTGTGCCAAGGAAAGTAAGGGATCCTAGGTTCGAATCCTGTGTCTGTTCGCAATTCGCTCCGCGACCTCAAACAAACGACCTCAGTTTCATCTATAAAAAGCTGGTAACCATCGTCAGTTGCCAGGCCATGAAGAGAGTCAACGGAAATAAGTTTTTATTCTAGGGCACCCGCTCTCTCTCAGGTAAAAGCCGCGCCCCAATCAGGTACTGCCGCGCCAGGGCCGCGGGACATCTCGGGATTTGTGGTCCACCCGGCGGAACTCGCGGTCCCGGCAGGCACCGCGGCGGCGGCAGGGCGACGTGGCGCGGCCGGCTGCGGCTGCGCAGGCAGGTGGAGCAAGATGGCTGTGGAGCTGGGTGTGCTGGTCGTCCGGCCCCGGCCCGGAACCGGGCTGGATAGAGTGATGCGGGCCCTCCTGCTGCTGCTGTGGCTGGCGACGCGCGGAAGCGCGCTCTACTTTCACATCGGAGAGACGGAGAAGAAGTGCTTTATTGAGGAGATCCCAGACGAGACCATGGTCATAGGTGCGGGGGCGGGGAGGAAGGGGCGAGTTTGGAACGTGACCGTGGTCTTGGGGCGGGGGAAGCGAGACAGTCAGCTCTCTAGAGCCGGGAGGAGACGGCCTCGCCGTGCCCAGGCGGTCGCGGAACCCATGCCACCTCGCGATCCTCTGACCTGGGCTCGCCCTGCTTCCCTCAAGGAAACTACCGGACGCAGCTGTATGACAAGCAGCGGGAGGAGTATCAGCCGGCCACCCCGGGGCTTGGCATGTTTGTGGAGGTGAAGGACCCAGAGGACAAGGTGAGCCAACCCCCCCTTCCTCTCCGCCAGCCTCTCAGGCGGGCTCTGGTACTTCCTCTTCTAGTTCCTGCATCTGCTAAAGTGGGAGAGACAGTTGATGTTGTGGGAATATCCTAGTGACTTGCGTGACCCTGCCAAGTTAGTTACCTTCCCGGAACCAGTTTCCCGGTCTGTGAAATAGGCGGATTAATTGTGGTGATAAAAATCAAAGAGTTTTGTCAACTCTTAAAGTCGTCCAGACTTTAAGATTTCACAGAACATGATACTTTCCCCACAAAATGAGCAGCTTTTAATCTTCACAAGTAAGGATATTAAAACGAACGGCAAAACCCTTCAGCTCTCACCTTCTGTCACTTTTCATTAAAAAACAAACTCATGGCGGGGTGTGGTGGCTCTTGCCTGTAATCCCAGCACTTTGGGATGCCGAGGCGGGTGGATCACTTGAGGCCAGGAGTTCAGGACCGGCCTGGGCAACCTCCGTCTGGCAAACCCCAGATGGAGGTTTTTTGTATTTGTAAAAATACAAAAAAAATTAGCCGGATGTGGTGGCACACACCTCTAATCCCAGATACTTGGGAGGTTAAGGCACGATAATCGCTTGAACCCGGGAGGCTGAGGCTGCAGTGAGCTGAGATAGTGGCACAGCACTCCAGCCGGGACGACAGAGTGAGACGCTGTCTCAAAAACAAAAACAAAAAAGAACCCCCCAAAAAACAACTCACACCAAAAAAGTTGAAAGGGCATGAGCTATAAAGGAAAGCCCTTCCCAAGAGCAGTCAGTCACTTGCCACCCTGGTGTCAGACTCTCAGACTCTAAACACCTGCCGCAGAGAGTTCTCACACAAGCATATGGCAACAGCTGCTGAGCAGCTTTGAATCTTTCAGTGTGGTGAGGTGTGAAAGGCTGTGCCTGTCAACTTTTGCAGTACTTAGCGCCTTAAGCACTGTTTTCCTCCATTCCCATCCCTACCATGATACTGACTGAAGCTTGTTACCTTCCTCCAGGTCATCCTGGCCCGGCAGTATGGCTCCGAGGGCAGGTTCACTTTCACCTCCCATACCCCTGGCGAGCACCAGATCTGTCTTCACTCCAATTCCACCAAGTTCTCCCTCTTTGCTGGAGGCATGCTGGTAAGTGGGCCCATGTGAGACTTGCAGGTTTCAGCCTTCATCCTTTGGTGAGGACTGGGGGACCCGTGGTGCTGTGGGTGTGAGAGGATTATGTCAGATTTTGTGTCTCCTAAGAACACTGGGTTTCCAGTGGATATCCAGCACACAGTGACTGAGCTCTTTGTATACGCTTCACTCAGAGCACCAGCCCAGGCTTAATACTTGCTTGTGTGCCCAGAGCCCCATGGGGCTAAGACACTGAAGAGGGCCCAGTCTGTTGGCTAAATGAACAGATGAAGGAAAGTCGGGGATGAGCTGTCAGTCTCTGGCAGGAAGATGGAGCAGGGCTACCAGATTTCCCTTCTCTCCTTTGTCTGCAGAGAGTTCACCTGGACATCCAGGTAGGTGAACATGCCAACGACTATGCAGAAATTGCTGCTAAAGACAAGTTGAGTGAGTTGCAGCTACGAGTGCGACAGCTGGTGGAACAAGTGGAGCAGATCCAGAAAGAGCAGAACTACCAGCGGGTGAGTGACTGGGCCAGGAGCAGTGGGCTTCTCCCTAGAAGCTGCCCACTGGCTCAGCCAGGAATTTCACATTAAATTCATTCTGAGACCCCCAAGGGACTTACCTGCACTGCACTGTAGGTCGTGGGGCGGGTATTACTAACTGCACCTTGTAGTTGAGGATACAGACTCATAAGAGGCTGTCATTGCCCTAAATCACAGCTACACACAGAATGGCACAGTAGGATTTGATACCAACACCTTGGGTGCTGTTTCAGTGAGTCCACATGCTCCCAGGACCGGGGTCTCAAACTTACCGGTGACCAGGAACCAGAGAGTACCATGAATGAATCTGTGACCTTAAGGACTAGTAGGGCAGTGACCCATCTAAACAAGCACAGCCACTGTTCAGTGTCACCTGGAGGCCTCCTTGCAGAAATACCAGCCCTGGGTTTACAGATATTCCATTTTTTTCAAGAGAAATAGGATTTTTATGTGAACATTTTAATTTATTTTTTATTTTTTTTCTATTACTGCTGCACAAATTACCAGTGTTTTAAATGTTGACAGAAGACTGTGCACTGTGTGAGCCCAACAAAACATACATAAAGGCCAGATCCAGCCCCCAGCCTGCCAGTTTACAGCCTGTGCCCACCATCTTCAAGGAGCAGTCTGGGAGACATAGGCAGAGGGCTTAGGGCAGGTCCACTCCTGTGTGCTCCAGGGCAGCTCTGCCTCGTGGGGTGATACCGCAACTACCTTACCTCTCTCCCAGGCACCAGGGCAGGACTAGGTGAGGGCTATGCCTGACAGATGAAGAAACAGACTTGGGAGAACGAGTAGGTTGCCTGAGGGTAAAGATAGTCCCCAGGTAGAGTGACACTTTGCAGGCACTTGGCTGGAACCTGGGCAAAGCTGGCTGACCTTGGGCATCCTCTTGGTCTGGGAATCCAGCAGTTATAGCAGCCCCAGCCAACTCAGGCTCACCTTATATTCCCCTACAGTGGCGAGAGGAGCGCTTCCGGCAGACCAGTGAGAGCACCAACCAGCGGGTGCTGTGGTGGTCCATTCTGCAGACCCTCATCCTCGTGGCCATCGGTGTCTGGCAGATGCGGCACCTCAAGAGCTTCTTTGAAGCCAAGAAGCTTGTGTAGCTGTCCCAGGTGTCACAACCCATCCTCCCAGGCTGGAGGAGAAAGGACCTCCTGGAACTGACTTCTTCTGTCAGGAGGACTGGTTTCCAGCCATACCTGTTCTGGAAGGGAGAGGGGCTGGAGGCACCCACAGGCACAAGCTGAAGGCAGCAGCTTGGCTAGTACTGAGCAGGTGGTGGGGCAAATTCCTGCCCTGTCTCTCTGGCCTCTGGGCCCTTTGGCAGTAATCACCCAGGGGCTGGTAAAGCCCCTCCTCTTGGCACCTCAGAATCACAGTGTTACTGATCAGGGATGTGAGGCTGCTGTTGGGGGTTGGGGGAGGGGAATGGGCAGGCAAGCCAGTCTTCTGTCTTCCTTTGCTAACTTAGGGTTTTAAGCAGGTTGGGGTATGGTGCCTGTCATACCCACCTGCCACCCTGGGAACCTCACTGTTCTCTCTTTCAGCCTAGACCTGCTGATCCAGGGTGTGTGTGAGTTGAGGGTGGGTGGAGGGGTTTGCAGTATGGGAATGTGGCCCTGCAGTTGACCTGAGCTGCTTCACATGGTTGTCCATTCTGGGGCTTAAAGAACTGGGACCAGGCCAAGTAGAGGCCTTGGTGCTGGTTGGGGTGGGGCCTGCAGAGTCTTAGTTACTGATTTCATTTTCAATAAATTTAGGTTTGTTACATGAGTTTCCCAATAAAAAAAAAATGACTTCTTGTCCAGTGCAAGTTACTCAATCATCAGTGGGCATAACTGCAAGGTGCTTCAGAGAATGTCAGTTCTTCCAAAGAGCAAAGCACTTCACATTCCAAAGTGAATTCCCACCAGTCAGCTTCATTCTTTCCTTCTCCAGGCCTTCCTGTGGCAGGGAATAGTGGGTTTGTCCAAGATTACACAACAAGTAAATTGGGCTGGGGCTCAAATCTATACCCTTTCCTCCGTGCCAGCTCTCTGGTGAAGTTCCCTCTGTTTCTAGAGTCAGTAAGCAGGATTGTCATGGATGCTGCCAGGAAGTGCCTGGTAAGGAGGTGCATTGAGCAGAGGAGTGCTACAGGACAGCCACCCTGGGCTGGCAGGGACAAGGATGTTGATGGGCTAAACCAACAGCAAGTGATTTCAACCAGGATCATGAAGGAGAGGAAGGATTCTGCCGGAAGGAGATGGCAGGACAGGGGTGGTTGCAGAAGTGGAGGCAAACAGCTGGAATGGAGGTGGATGGGTATTTAGTTTCAGCTGCAGAGGGTGTTGTGAAGAAGCTGGAAAGGAAGGTTGGATTAGAGTTAGAGAAGCCTCGAGCCCCAGGTAAGCGATTTGGACATGCCCACCTTTCAAGAGGGGCTGCAGGCACCCACAGGCACAAGCTGAAGGCAGCAGCTTGGCTGGCTTAATACTGAGCAGGTGGTGGGGTAAATGCCTGCCCCCTCCCTCTGGCCGCTGGGCCCTTTGCAGTAATCACCCAGGGGCTGGTAAAGCCACTGAGAGCCCTATTGGCACCTCAGAATCACAGTGTTACTGATCAGGGATGTGAGGCTGCTGTTGGGGGTTGGGGGAGGCAAATGGGCAGGCAGTTTTGAGAAGAACCTTCTGACGAGAAATGTGAGGGAGGTTACAGCAGTGTGTGAGAAAGAACGGGAAGAAGGAGACAAGTTTGGGGGCTGCTTCCCCTAATGGGATGATGCAATCTGGGCTCATGCTGCCAACTAATTCTTCCACATGAAAAAAAAAAGTTTTTTGGCCGGCCATGGTGGTTCATATCTGTAATCCCAGCACTTTGGGAGGCTGAGGTAGGTGGATGGCTTGAGGCCAGGAGTTTGAGACCAGCCTGGCCAACATGGTGAAACCTCATCTCTACTAAAAATACAAAAAATTAACCAGGTGTGGTGGCGTGTGCCTGAAATCCCAGCTACTTGGGAGGCTGAGGCAGCAGAATCGCTTGAACCCAGGAGACAGAGGTTGCAGTGAGCCAACATCGCACCACTACACTCCAACCTGGGCTACAGTGAGACTCTTGTCTCAAAAAAAAAAAAAAAAAAAAAAAAGCCGGGAGCGGTGGCTCACGCCTGTAACCCCAGCACTTTGGGAGGCCGAGGCGAGCAGATCACGAGGTCAGGAGATCGAGACCAACCTGGCTAACACGGTGAAACCCCGTCTCTACTAAAAAAAAATACAAAAAATTAGCCGGGCGTGGTGGCAGGCACCTAGTCCCAGCTACTCGGGAGGCTGAGGCAGGAGAATGGCGTGAACCCGGGAGGTGGAGCTTGCAGTGAGCTGAGATCGCGCCACTGCACTCCAGCCTGGGCAACAGAGCGAGACTCCATGTCAAAAAAAAAAGTATTTTTAAAGAACAGCTTTAAAATTGCAGAAAAATTGTGAAGATTTTCCCTGTTATTAACATCATGCATTACTTTATCCAGACTTCCTTAGTTTTTACCTACTGTCCTTTCTCTGTTCCAGGATTCCACATCACATTTAGTCACTGTGTCCCCTTAGGCTCCTTTTGGCTGTGACAGTTTCTTAGACCTTCCTTGTTTTTGATGATTACTTGACTGTTTTGAGGAGTACAGGTCAGGTGTTTTGTACAATTTCTCAGCTAGGATTTGTCTGATGTTTTGCTCATGATTAGACTAGAGTTGTGTGTTTTTGAAAAAAGACCACAGGCTGGGCATGGTGGCTCATGCCTGTAATCCCAGCACTTTGGGAGGTAGAGGCAGGCAGATCACCTGAGGTCAGGAGTTCGAGACCAGCCACCAACATGGTAAAACTCCGTCTCTACTAAAAATACAAAAATTAGCCAGGCGTGGTGGCAGGCGCCTGTAATCCCAGCTACTCGGGAGGCTGAGACAGGAGAATTGCTTGACCCCGGGAGGCAGAGGTTGCAGTGAGCTGAGATCGTGCCACTGCACTCCAGCCTGAGTGACAGAGTGAGACTCTGTCTCAAAAAATAAATAAAACAAAATAAAAAAGTGAAAAGAGACCAGAGTTGAAGTGTCATTATCAACATGGCTCTTAGCTGGATATCACATTTAAAAATTAGATAATTTGGGTTTTCATTTGAGATCTGATTTCTTGAGAGAGTGAATCTGACAATCTGAAGTAGGGCTTCATCCTGATGTGGTAACAGCTAACCGGATGGAGCCCTTTAGATGGGCTGTGCATTGGCCAAGATTCTGGCGTAGGATGCAGTGCCCTGGGGGAGTCAACAGGAAGGGGAATGGGTGGATTATATACTTCCAGGTTTACGGGGTAAAGGGGTTACTGGGAATGATTCATTTCCCACCCATGGTGAAGTTATCTCTGGAGCAGAGTGATTAAGCTCATAGATTGTGGGGAAAAAAACCAAAAACCCCAAACCCATAGATTGTGCAACCAAACTACCTGATTTGCCTCTCTGTGCCTCAGTTCCCTCAACTTTAACTTGGGGATAAGCACCTACCGACAAGGGCTACGTGAGATAACCCTCATGTAGTAAGAACTATTAACAATGACTGGCACATAATAAGAACTTAATAGATGTTTGCTATCTATTAGGAAACTTAAAGTTTGCCTGGAAGAGCAGAGGAGGTCAAGTCTAACAACTGCCGCTTTCTTTCCCCAGGTAGGAGGCTAGCAGGAGGGGTAGGGGGGGCTGGGGGTGAGGGGGATGGTTAAATTACCACGCTGACGGGGCAGATATGGGAACTCAGTCTCCTATTCCCTTCTTCAGTTCTCAGCTCCACCAAAGTACCCTTTTCCTGAATGACAGCTGTCATTTATATGGCGTTGAACTGTGTGCCTAGCGCTGCACAAGTGTTTGCACTTTCTCCTTGAATCCCCACAGCTACCATATAGAATAGGAGCCATTGATATACCCAGGTGAGGAAACAGATGCAGAGATGTGGCTTGGTCAAAACACAGCTGAACTGGAAGAGTCGAGTTTCTTTTTCTTTTCTTTTTTTTGACGGAGTCTCGCTCTGTCGCCCAGGCTGGAGTGCAGTGGCGCCATCTCGACTCACAGCAAGCTCCGCCTCCCGGGTTCACACCATTCTCCTTCCTCAGCCTCCCGAGTAGCTGGGACTACAGGCACCCGCCACCACGCCCGGCTAATTTTTTGTGTTTTTAGTAGAGACGGGGTTTCACCGTGTTAGCCAGGATAGTCTCGATCTCCTGACCTCGTGATCTGCCCGCCTCGGCCTCCCAAAGTGCTGGGATTACAGGCGTGAGCAGAGTTGGGTTTCAAATTCAGTCAACTTGTCTTCAGAGCTCGGCTCCTAACGCCCGCGCGGGCTGTCAGCTGAACTCAGCGCCGAGCCGTGAGCTTGGCTTTGCCCCTCCAAGCTTGCGCGGAGAACTCGCCGCCTGGGCCGAGACGGGGACCCCGGGACGCTCCCGCCTCCCCTCGGGAAGAGGACGGAGACGCAGGTTCTCCCCGAGCGCTGGTTTGGGAGTCTGGACTCTTAGGTCCAGTCCCAGCCCAGTGATTTGTTGGGAGGTCCTGGGCCTCTGGACTTCAGTTTCTCGGGCTGTCAGGCGGGTCCCGGGGCGGCTAGGAAGGAGCCGCCCAGAGAGGGAGGCGCGCCCGCGCTGCTCGCAAGCAGAACCTTGGAGGCGGCGGCTCCGGGAGCTGGCGGCGCGGCCGGAGCGGCGTACCCGGCGGACCGGGGGGCGGGGCGGACAGGCCTGGGCGGAGCGGGAGGCGGAGGCGCCGCGTAGGCCCGGGAGGCCGGGCCGGCCGGGCTGCGAGCCCCTGCCCCATGCGCCGCCGCCTCTCCGCACGATGTTCCCTTCGCGGAGGAAAGCGGCGCAGCTTCCCTGGGAGGACGGCAGGTGAGCGGCGGCGGTCGGCCCGGGCCCCGTCCTCCCGGGCGCCGCTCCTTTCTCGGCTGCCCGCGGAATCTGGGAACCCGAGGCCATCACGTCTCCA
Source organism: Nomascus leucogenys (assembly GCF_006542625.1). Classification (NCBI taxonomy): domain Eukaryota; kingdom Metazoa; phylum Chordata; class Mammalia; order Primates; family Hylobatidae; genus Nomascus; species Nomascus leucogenys. Next base: position 47,545 of record NW_022095789.1, on the reverse strand, counting down.
TATCTGCGGGTCTCTGTGACGGCGTGTGGTTCTCCCTGTGGGTCCCTGGCGCTCTGTTCCGGTTTCTGTCCGTGTGGGTCTCTGCCTCTCCCGCCCTCCGCCACTCCCCGCCCCCTCTCTCCCTTTCCGCGGCACTCGTTCTTCCCCCAGCACCTTCCCCCCCACCCGTGGGTCCGTATTTCTCCATTGACTTCCCTTTGTGAGTTTCTGATCCCCTCTTTGCTAGTCTCTCTCGTTCTGTGTTTCGTTGTGTCTGTGTTTCTCCACCGGCCTCCCTCTATCTGCTTGCGGGTCTCTGACTCCGCTGACCTCTCACCATGGATTTGTGTTTCTCAATTTGTCTCTGATGCCTGAGGGCACGTATTCCGTTTCTCTGGTCTCTGCCTTCCTCATCACATCCATATACCTCAGACCCTACCCTTCCTCCTTAACACGTTCCCCCCATCCTTCGCAGGCCACCAGCAGAACCCACCAGACAGAAGCTCCGTGCTCTGCCTGGCTGGTCACTGCCTGGCACGTACTAGACACTCCTTGTACACGCATTAGTCCATTTCCTGTGCAGCTGTATTGGCCCTACGTGAAAGATGTGAGCTTGGCCCACACCTTAGCTAATTTTGTTCCTCACTAAAGCAGAATGGGGAAAGCGCTTTGACTGCCTCCATTTGGGGGGCACTTGAGATGTGTCCCTGTTAAGTCTTCTCACAGAAGACATGAGTGGATCTCCTCCTGGTGAATGACACCTCATTTCCTTCGTGTTTCTTAAGTACGTCAGGTGCCATAAGATTCTGGAATTTAGTGGCCACGGCTTGTACTTCTGGGGATTTTTCAGACTTGGTGTTGAAAGGAGAAGACAGGAATATAATAGCGTGGACTAGAGTTCGACTTGGGCAGGAGTCCTCCTTAATTATGTGAGCAGAGACCCCTGCATCTTTCTGACCGCAGCCTTTCCATCGCTGAGACAGTTATCACAGTACTGACTCTGCAGGGCTGTGTGAGGATTAAAGGACAGCATACATGTAAAGACCATGGCACTGCCTAGCACAAGAGGAGATGCCAGTTGTCTTCCAGTTACCTTTGCAGTTTTGAGGAGCTGTAACCAGAGCAGCTGAGGATTCAAACCTTGTAGTATGAAGGTTTGTATGAGACAAGAAAGGAAAGGTAATAGAGGAGCATTTCTATTTCCTGATCCCTTTCCATAGCTGTTTCCAGAGAAATTTACTGATGTCAATTCTGTGCTTTTGACACAGGTGGTGCAAAGATCCACGCAACTGATGCAGACTAGTGTAGCTATCTAGTGTAGGCTCTGGAGCCAGCCTGCCTGGGTTTGAATCTGCCTCTTACTAGCCTCGGGCAGTGATTGATGAGGGAGACAAAGCTGCTTCTGGCCTGCCCCTCAGAGCCAGGGTGGCCTGGGCCTGGGAGCCGCTGGGACTGCAAATCTGGCTTGCCACCTGGGAGCACCAGGAGCAATTGTTCTCAGTGTCCACTGTCCTGAGGAGTTGGGACTCTGGGTTCAATTCAGTTGCTCAGCGGTTTGTGCTCTTAGAGCACAGGGTGATGCCCATGGGGACGTGCTCCTCATAGGAGAGGGGAGCAGGGCCGAGGGAATAGCGTGTGGAAGTGCGCGGAGTACCCAGTCCATGCTGTTCCCCTGGATAATAGTCACTGCTTCTTCTCCTGAAGGTGGGATATCACCCCATATCCATCTCTCCAGTCTCTACCCTGTCCCCAGAAAAAGCCCAGAGGGCAAGGGAGAATCTGTAGAGGTTCCAGCCTTCCCAGACCACTCTCAGGACTGGGCTGTGCTCCTCCCCAGCTGAATCCACCACCACAGGATACTGGGGGGTAAGTCAGAAGCCTGGGGGGTATCCTACCAGGCCACCTCTCAGCTGCGTGTGGAACCTGGGCCTGGCTTCAAGGCTACTACTGGCTTCCAGGTTGGCAGTTTCTGTAGAAAAAGGGAGGAGTTGGTCTGGCTTTAGCGTGTGACTTAAAGCATGCCTTGACTGCTTTAACCCTTTCTGTAACTCACTTGGCAAGCTCTCTGCCGTCTGGTCTCTGCTTGCTGTGCTGGGGCCACAGATGAGAATCTGACATGGCCTGAGAAGCAAGGACACAAGGCATTATAAAAAAGTGGGAAGATGCCATGGGAATACAAAAGTGGGAGCGTTATGGGGGCAGGGGGCAGTGCTGGCCATGACATTGGAGTTTGGCTCTGAAGGATCAACAGGGGTCCTCAGGCAGATAAAGAAGGACACTTCAGGCAGAAGGAGCAGGCTGTGTGAGGGCTGGAGCAAGAGGGAATATATCAAGTGGAGAAGCTCCGAGGCGCCCAGCATGAGAACATGGGGCGAAGGCTTGGGAGCACCTGGAGTTGGGGCCAGGTCATGGAGGGCTTTGACTGTCAGGCCAAAGGGCTTGGCCTTTGTCTGGCAAACAGAGGAGGGTCATTCAGAAGATTGAAGGGGTCTGAGCAGAGCAAGGAACAGATGAGTGAGGAAGGATCAGAGGGGGACTTAGGAGATAGAATTTATTTATTTATGAGGTGGAGTCTCGCTCTGTTGCCCAGGCTGGAGTGCAGTGGTGTGATCTCAGCTCACTGCAACCTCCGCCTCCCAGATTCAAGCTATTCTTCTGCCTCAGCCTCCCAAGTAGCTGGGACTACAGGCACGCACCATCACACCCAGCTAATTTTTGTATTTTTAGTAGAGATGGGGTGTTACCATATTTGCCAGGCTGGTCTTGAGCTCCTGACCTCGTGATGCACCCACCTCAGCCTCCCAAAGTGCTGGGATTACAGGCGTGAGCCACCACGCCCGGCCAGGAGATAGAATTTATAAGACCTGATAGCTAATCGCTGACTCTTAAGATTGTGAAGTGGATTCCTTTGCAGATTACTTTGGGGAGAAGGTAGGGGGAGTACCGAGGAAGCTTCCCCCTTCATGGATTCCTCAGCTCCTGTCTCAGCATACTCAGGAACTTCAGAGGAAGGGCAAAGGAATCTGGTGAATTCTGTTTCTTTGTATTTGCTAACGAAAAGGCTGTCTCCTGGCATCACCCCAGTGTCTATGATGTTCAGCTGTTTTTCCAGTTTCTGAAATCAGTGCCTGTGCTGCACCCAGCCCTCATCTTTCTTTCCCTCTCCGTCTCCCATCTTTTATCACATGAGCTGCCTCTTGGACTAAAGGTTTGAGGCTCGTTCAGTGAACTGCCACTGACAGTTTGGGCCTTGCATTGCTTCGGGGGCACGTCTGATCTTCCCAGAGTAAACATTGGTCATTTTACCTGGACTAATGCCAGCACACACCCGTGTCTGGGTGGCCTTTCTGGTCATTCTTGGAAGCAGGATGGAGCCACGGTTTCTGCTGGGGTGGATCTATAGGGGAGTGGGTTTGGAAAGCAGTGGGTTGCATCTCTAAGGTGGGGACTCCTGTCATTGGCTCAGGACATTGAGCCACTGTCGCGGGGAGGAGCGCATACAAGTGACAGGCGCCTCCTCATCCTTGCCCTGAGCAGCTCTGACCAGAACTCAGTCACAGAAAGTGAGAGAGCACTGAGGAGGTGGGGCAGCTCTGTGAACTGGGCGTGGTTCAGAGGGCTTCCCAAGAGTGGGTGGCATGGGTTGGGTCTAGAGAGGTAAGCAGGATTCTGATGCATGGTGGTGGCATGAGCGAAAACATTAAAGTTGCTTTTGTACTAATTCCCAGGTGCTTGGGGTAGACCAGTTATGTGCAGCCTCCTTGTGGGGAGGCCAGAGAAAGGGTCTGTCAGAGGGCCAGCCCTGCCCTGCCCTTCTGACCCTGTCCTGCTCTTGTCCCAGGTCCAGGTTGCTCTCCGGCGGCCTCCCTCGGAAATGTTCCGTCTTCCACCTCTTCGTGGCCTGTCTCTCACTGGGCTTCTTCTCCCTACTCTGGCTGCAGCTCAGCTGCTCTGGTGACGTGGCCCGGGCAGTCAGGGGACAAGGGCAGGAGACCTCGGGCCCTACCCGGGCCTGCCCCCCAGAGCCGCCCCCTGAGCACTGGGAAGAAGATGCATCCTGGGGCCCCCACCGCCTGGCAGTGCTGGTGCCCTTCCGCGAACGCTTTGAGGAGCTCTTGGTCTTTGCGCCGCACATGCACCGCTTCCTGAGCAGGAAGAAGATCCACCACCACATCTACGTGCTCAACCAGGTGGACCACTTCAGGTAGCGCCTGCCCCCACCCTCTCCCCTCTTGGCGCCCCTTTCCTAGGCTCAGGCTTCTCACTCAGGGCCTGTGAGAGGCCACCTGGGGCAGGGGCAGGAGGGCAGGAGGTGGCAGACCCCTCTCATTGGGTGTGACAGGAATCTTTGGAGAGGGCCCTGATCTAATTTCCATTTTGAAAAGCTCACTGTGGCTGCTGTATGTGGAACGGATTATACCAGGGCAAGAGGAGAAGCAGGGAGACCAGTTAGGTGGTCACTGCTGTGGTCTGCGATGACAGTGGCTTGATGGCATGGTGGGGGGGGGGTAGAGAGAGGTGCTGTAGAGGAAGTCCAGACAGGACTCCCTGGGGATTGGCCTGGGGATTAGGGAAAGGGAGGGTCAAGGCTACGGCTTTAAAGTTGCCCACAGTCTGGCGTTATCCTAAAATCCCCGCCCTTACCAAAAACTGCTCCCTTCCATGACCACAGCCTGAGATCTCACCCACCAGCCCCCACCTCCTTTCCCTCTAGGTAACTCCCACTGGAAGATGGATTCTCAGCCCCACCAGCCTGATCTTCCCACCTTTTCAAGTCCCCTGGATCCGGATCCCCAGATCCCCCCACCTTTTCCCTGCCACCCTTCTTGTCTTTACTTCCTCCTTACCCAGCCTGGAGTCGAAGGTCCGCCATTAAAATCCTCTCTGGCACACTCCCTTAAGCCTCTGGCCCCTTGCTGCTGGCGTAATCCCAGCCTGATTTACTCCAGCTGTCTGCTCCACACCTGTACCTGGGCACTGGAGGGTATGGAGAGAAAAGACAACATGTGAGGCGGCCACGCTGCTGTCCCCATGCCCATGATCCCCCTGTGAGGAAGGCCCTCTGCCCTGCCGGGAGCCTCACTTTCCTCTGGTCTGTCCACTGCAGCCTTTAAAACCATCTATTCTCCTCACTCATCCCCCGTCCTCACTCTTAGCTGATGACTTTGCTTCCAATTTCAGAAAACAGAATGAAATGGAAGAGAACTTTCCCCAGTTCCCTCCACGACTCACCTGCCAGCCTCTGTGCACAGGGACTCAAGGCTGTCCCAGCTTCTGCCCGGGCTGACTCCCACCATCCCCATCCCTCAGTGTTTCCCCCCACCCCACAGCTGGCCCCTTCCTCTCCCTCTCAATCAGCGTTCCTCTCCTGGAGCATACCCGTGGGCACACACACCCTGAAGTGGCTCCTCTCTCAAAGGAAAAAGACTCCCTGGATCCCACATCCCTCGAGGCTGTCACCCTTCTCTGCTTTCTGGCAGACCTCCTTCCCTTTCTCTCCCCTCGTCTCTCTTGAACCCCTTCTGCTCAGACTCTTGCACCCACCATGGCACAGAGCAGCTCTCACTGAGGTCATCAGCCACCTCCACTCTGTTGGTCCAGAGGCCGTGCTGGGCCCTCATCCTGTGGACCTGCCAGCAGCATCTTCTTTCGTAAAATGCCCCTGCTTGGGGCAGCACCCTCTGGTCCTCCCTCTGCACTGGCTGGGCCCGTGTCTGTGGTTTCTGCTCATCTCCCCGAGCTCTCACCGTTGAGGAGCTCCTGGTCTTTGTGTCCAGCTTCTCTGGACTCGGTGCTTTGGCAGCCCCCCCTTTTCTAACTCCAGGTGTTCCTTGGGGCATCTCATGTCATCTCCCAGCATTAAACCACGTCTCTACTCTGATGATTCCTGAGGCTATTCCCTGGAGTTCTCTCCTGAACTCCAGGCTCAACAGCCCAGCCATCTACACAGTCCCTCCACGTGGTGGCCTCAGAGCTACTGCAAGCTTCCGTGATCACAGCTGAATTGCTGGTGGCCTGCCCTGCCCCAAACCTGTAGCTCTGTCCTCTTCTCCACGGGAATGGAAGCTCTTTGCTCCCATTGCTCAAGCCCAAAAGCCCGGGGGTCGTCCTCAGCCGCTCCTTCTCTGTCATATACCGCATCCTATTCGTTAGCAAAATCCATGTAGAATTTGTTAGCAAAATCCATCTTCTTGCTGTTGCCACTGCCACCTCCTGAGCTAGGCCACCTTCATCTTTTGGTCTCTCACCTAAATCATTGCCATAGTCTCCCAGCTGGTCTCCTTGCTTTCGCCCCTGCTCTGACAGTCTCTCCCAGCACAAGAGCTAGGCCGGTCCTGTCCAGGATAAGTCACAGCACACCTCTACCCTGCTCAGAGCCTCCATGGCACCCCATCTTACCCGAGTCAAAGCCCCGTCCTTCAGTGGCCCTTGGGCCTTGTGCAGTCACTGTGTCGCCCCCAACATCCCCTCCTCCACCCTCGCCCTGCCCAGCTGCCCGTTGTCTGCTCCTGCCTCCTGCCGTGGCAGCGCCGTCTCCCCTATGCAGAGCCCTAGGCACCCACTGCCCGGTGGGTCATCTCTTCAGGCCTTCAGGTTTCTGTCACTCAGTTCCCCTGGCCCTCCCTGATGGCCCCATAGAGGACAAGAGCCACCTCCACCCCCAGCAAGATCACCCTCTTTGCCTGCTTTGCTTTTCCCCCAGCACTAACCACTGCCGGCCACGCTTTGTGTTTGCTTGTTAGTTTCTGTTTCCTTCTATTAGGGTCTCAGTTCCTTGAGAACAGGGCCTGGTTTTTCACTGCTCTACCTCCCGTGCTTTGAATGGTTTCTGGCACATAGTGGGTGCTTAGTAAATATTCGTGCGATGAGTGGAGGGACAGCCCCACAGGCTGAGTGAAGTCAGTGCTGGGCCAGAGGGCAGCATAGGCACCATGGGGACCCCTGGGTGGGTGCTGAGCCCCAGGCAGTGAGCCCATGTGCTGCCCCTGCCCAGCCTTGGCCACCCTGCACAGGTTCAACCGGGCGGCGCTCATCAACGTGGGCTTCCTGGAGAGCAGCAACAGCACGGACTACATTGCCATGCACGATGTTGACCTGCTCCCTCTCAACGAGGAGCTGGACTATGGCTTTCCTGAGGCTGGGCCCTTCCACGTGGCCTCCCCGGAGCTCCACCCTCTCTACCACTACAAGACCTATGTTGGCGGCATCCTGCTGCTCTCCAAGCAGCACTACCAGCTGGTGAGGCCCAGACAGCCTGCTCTGCTCAGAGCCGGGAGCTCCCTCCAGGCTGCAGGTGGTGGGAAGGATGGGGCAGTGCCTCTGGGGCCCAGCAGATGGAGCCCTGCCCCAGCCTAGCAGGAGAACTTAGGAGCGCCAGAGTGCGAAGAGCAGGCGAGCCAGTCAGCCGCAGCAGCAGAACTGCTTGCAAGCTGGCTTCAGAAACCTGGGTGGTTAGTGGCCCTTAACATTGAAGAGTGTAGGGGGCGGATCAGGTGCACCTTGCCCACCTCTCAGACAGTGTCACCAGGACCCTGTTTCTCTGTCCATCTCCCAGCTGTCCTTCCCTGCACTGGGTTTATTGGCAAGGTGGTGGTTGTCACTGCAGTCTGTATCCATCTAGGCCCCGGTCTGGTGGGAGATGGGGCCCTTCCCTCGTAGCTCAGGCAGGAGTCCAGCAGTGAGCTGCACTGGCTCTTGATTGGCTGGCTTGAGTGCTGAGCCCACCCCTCAGCCAGTCACTGGCTGGTGGACGGTCAGGCAGGAAGAACCACGTGGCTCGGGCCTGGGTCTCCTCCTCTCCAGGCCATGGCAGGAGCCAGCTTTATGTCAATGAAGCCCCTGAGCCAGGTGCAAGAATGGGTGTCTGTCATGGAACCCTGCTACCCCTCTCACACACACAGGAAGAGATGAGGGCAGGGCCACCAGGAGAAAGGGGAATGGGGGAAGCAGAAATCAAGTAGGAGCTGGTGCTTCTGCCCATTGACAGTTCCCCAAAGAGATCCCCTCTGGCCAGCCAGACATTTTTGAGAAGGTGAGCATCTCACACAGGTTCACAGCCCCATGAGAACGGGAGAGGGACTGGGATGTGCTGCTTCCTGCCGCCCCCAGCATTGCAGAGGTGGAGGAACCTGTAAGCACCTGGGGCTTATTCAGAAGCGCCAGGGGAGAGGGGCAGGCACTCCCGAGCGGTAGGAGACCAAAGGCCCCCCCCGCCCCCCCCGGAAGATGGGCCGAGTGACGCTGCTTGTCTCTGTGTCAGTGCAATGGGATGTCCAACCGCTTCTGGGGCTGGGGCCGCGAGGACGACGAGTTCTACCGGCGCATTAAAGGAGCTGGGCTCCAGGTGAGGTTCCCCAGGCCCTGCCGCCACCTCAGCTGTGGTGGCTGCCCTGAGACTTTCTTCTGTTTCCTCAGATGAAGCTCCCGGGGTCTGGAGATGGCCCTGATTCTGATCCCTGCCCTAACCCTGCCCTGCATGGTCATCTAGCCGGCTCCTTGCTCTGTGGGCCCCAGTCTCCTCTCCTGCAGGCTGGAGTGCAGGCCCCTTCCTGTGGGACCTCAGGGAAGCTGGTGGTGAGGGCTGGGGCTCCAGGAAGGGCAGCCTGACCCCGACTTCCTTGGACCTCCCTAGCTTTTCCGCCCCTCGGGAATCACAACTGGGTACAAGACATTTCGCCACCTACATGACCCAGCCTGGCGGAAGAGGGACCAGAAGCGCATCGCGGCTCAAAAACAGGTGCTGGCAGGGCTCCTCATCGGGGATGGATAGGTGGTGATGTGGGGAGCCAGCAGGCCCGGGCTTTCACCAAGTTCTCCTTGGCCCAAATGGCCCCATCCTCCCCTGCTTGGCCCAGGTCAGTCGATGGGCATTCTGCTTGGGCACCGTGCCCTGCTCTGGTGGCTGCTGTGGGCACCCTGGGCACTGTGGGTCAGCCCAGACCTCAGGGTCCATGCAGGCTGGCAGGGTGGGGTGGGGGAGGCATAGCTGAAGGTGCCAGAATCCCAGCCACACCCGGGATGCAGGGATCCCACCCTCAAACAGCCCCTTCTCTAGGAGGCATATACATCCAACAGGAGACCCTGGCTCTCCTGCTTCCTAGTGGGGCGCAGCCCTGGGCAAGAGGCTTCACTGCTTTGAGCTATGGGTTCTTCCTCTCCAGTGGGGACCACAGGACCTCTGATGGCGAGGTTGTGTGGGGTCAGTGGGTAGCTGGCACCCATGCAGCCCTGAGTCCGTGCTCTTTCCTCCCTTCCTCCCCAGGAGCAGTTCAAGGTGGACAGGGAGGGAGGCCTGAACACTGTGAAGTACCATGTGGCTTCCCGCACTGCCCTGTCTGTGGCTGGGGCCCCCTGCACTGTCCTCAACATCATGTTGGACTGTGACAAGACCGCCACACCCTGGTGCACATTCAGCTGAGTTGGATGGACAGTGAGGAAGCCTGTACCTACAGGCCACATTGCTCAGGCTCAGGACAAGGCCTCAGGTCGCGGGCCAGCTCTGACAGGATGTGGAGTGGCCAGGACCAAGACAGCAAGCTACGCAATTGCAGCCACCCGGCTGCCAAGGCAGGCTTGGGCTGGGCCAGGACACGTGGGGTGCCTGGGTTGCTGCTTGCCATGCACAGTGATCAGAGAGAGGCTGGGGTGTGTCCTGTCTGGGATCCCCCCTGCCTTCCTGCTCACCCTACTCTGACCTCCTTCACGTGCCAAGGCCTGTGGGCAGTGGGGAGGGCTGAACAGGACAACCTCTCATCAACCCCACTTTTGTTCCTTCCTGCTGGGCTGCCTCGTGCAGAGACACAGCGTAGAGGCCATGCAGCTGGCGTAGGTGGCAGTTGGGCCTGGGAGGGTTAGAACTTCAGAAACCAGAGCACAAGCCCCACAGAGGGGAACAGCCAGCACCGCTCTAGCTGGTTGTTGCTGTGCCGCAATGTGGGCCTAGTATGGCCAGATCTTCTGATTTTTCGAAAGAAACTAGAATGCTGGATTCTTAAGTGGTATCTTCTGATTTTTTAAATGATAGCACCTAAATGAAACTTTAAAAAAGTATGGCAGGCCAGAAAAAATGTGTCGTGGACCGCTCACATGTCACTTTTGGCTGAGGAGCAAGGGGAGGGGTGAGTTACAAGCTGGCCAGGAATTGGGGTGGGGCTGGGACGACAAGTCCATGGGGGAGGAGAAGCCAAAGGCGTGAGGGTTCCTGTATCACCTCCACCCCACCAAGGCTTCTGGACAGCCCCCTGAATGCCCTTCTGACCACCTTCAGGCTCTCTCTGGGTAAGCTTCCTCCAGCCTCACTGAGACACAGAGGAGGGAGAGCGGCTGAGGAGATTCACCCACAGGACTGGAGAGAGGCAGGCAGGGCACTCAGCCAGTGCCTTGGGTCACGGCCTGAGCAGGGAGGAGAAGGGGAGAAGTGGGAGGATCCCTGTGGTGTTCCCTCAGCACAGAGGGATTACAGTGGTCACCGAATGCCCAGGAGCAGTGAGAAGACATGGAACTGGGGAGTGCACTCGGGGGAATCACTCGGAGGGAAGCCCAGAGCCCATGAGAGTGGGAGGCAAGGGACCCTGCATGTAGGCCACTCCAAGGCATTTGGCTGCCAAAGATGCAAGGCAGAAGGCAGAGGAGACCATCAGGCCCCAGTAATGTGGGTTTGTCTTAACACCGGGACACCTGGAGTCCTGAAGGAAGGGATTGTGGTCCCAGAGCTCAGGAAGGTAGAATCCACAGCTCTGGTTCAAAAAGACTTCTCCTCTGAGGATGATCAGGGCTGCTGTGTGCAGTTGTGTGGGTTGCGCACTGTGTAACCTGTGTGTAAGCCAAGGGATTTAAGCAGAAAGGGCTGGGGTAAAGCTTCAGGTTCAGGTGTTTAGTCCAGGGTCTTTGTGATCCTAAATTGACCTTGCCCATCGATTCAGCCACACCCACTATTGTGATGGGCAGACAGGCCTCGACTCTAGTGCAAGGGTGGTGGAGAGGGGACTGTGCCAGTTCCCTGGACAATCCCAGCTGCTTCATCTTGGACTGACATGGACACCGGGAAGTAACACCAGCTCTTGGGAGTTGGTGGGAACAGGTGTAATATCAAAGCTCCCAGCTCTGCACTTTCCTGTCACATAGGAAGACCTCAGAAAATGGAGGTTCCTTCCTTTCCACCTGCACTGGGGGAGTGCAATGAGCAGAAGAAAAGCGAAGGTCCCTCCGCCTTGTGAGATCAGCTGACACCTGGGCTTAGGTGCATCCCTAGCCCTGCAGCCTGTTACTTCCCTTGACTGCCACCCCCACCTGCATCTTCAAGGCTGTGCTGCTCCCACCTCTATCTTCAAGGCTGTGCTGGGCACTCCAGGCTGGGCCTGACACATTCCAAATCTGCAGCTCCCCTCACTCTGCATCCTGGGCCCCCACTACCCTCCAGGAGAGTGGGAGACACCTGAGCCATGGGTGGCGAGGAGAAGTGGCAGTCCTGTGCCGCCTCAGTGCCCCACTTGCCTCCTTCGTGGAATGGACTTGACATCCCTGCCTCGCTGGCCAGGGCGTGGCTGAAACCTACCCAGGATGTAGAAGCACCTGGCAGTGCTTGGCCAGTGAGGTGGTGGTTGCAATAATAATAACCATCCCTTGTTGAACATTCACCAGATACAAAATTCTTCACACTGCATTTCACTTAGGCCTCCCTACCTAAGAGCTGGGTCCTAATTCACTGGTTCTGTAGATCAGGAAGGCAAAGCACAGGCAGGCAAGTAGCTTGCCCAAGGTCCCAGAGCTGTACGGGACGGGGGGCCGGAATTGGGAACCCCTGGAATCCACTTTCAGAGCCAGGTTTCTTCCCCTTTGCCCTGTATAGCAGGTGCCCATGAGCAGGTGTTCCTTCCCCGCAGGCCTCCCTCCTCTCCCCTGCTGGAAAGGGCAGATGGGGAGGGCTGAGAGGAAAACAGGGCCATGGTGGAGGTGCAAAGGATCTGCCTCAGGCTCCGCTGCCTCGAGGAAGACAGGGATTCTGTTGCTGGGTGCTGAGGAGCACTGATGGGGCATTAGTGGGACCCAGAGTGTGGCACCGTAAATGAGAGCTGTGTGGAGTGCTTGGGGAAGGCTTCCCCGAGGAGGCAAAGTCTTGCTGGTGGAGAATTTGTCAGCAGGAAAGGGAAGGGATCATCATGTGCAAAGGCGGAGAGCCTGGAGCAAGCATGTGTGTCAGGTACCCAGGAGCAGCTTGAGTGTTCCTGACACCCATGATACTGTGCAGAAGTGGGGAGGCGGGCAGCCGAGGGAAGGCTGGGGTGAGTCATGAGGATCTGTGAATGCCACACTAAGCAACTTGTACTTTATTCTAGGGGTGCAGGGGTTTTGAGGAGTTTCAAGCATGGGAGAACTTTTGTTGTTCTTTTTGAGACAGGGCCTCTCTCACTCTGTTGCCCAGGCTCGAGTGCAGTGGCGCGATCTCGGCTCACTGCAACCTCTGCCTCCCGGGTTTGAGATTCTCCTGCCTCAGCTTCCGGAGTAGCTGGGATTACAGGCATGTGGGACCCACGCCTGGCTAATTTTTTGTATTTTTTTAGTAGAGAGATGGTTTCACTATGTTTGCATTCTGCCCGCCTCAGCTTCCCAGAGTGCTGGAATTACGGGTGTGAGCCCGGCCAGGGGAGAACTTTTGAACACTTACCTGTGTTCTATGACACAGATCCTTTGGGGGATAACAAAGATCCTTTGGGGGACCCAGGTGGACTGCAGGGTGGAGTCTGAGGAAGGAGAGAGCCCAGTCCAAGGGAGAGATGGTGAAGCCAGAATGAGGCAGGGGAGTGGGGGTGGAGATGCTAAGCCCCCAGAGCCAGTAGGAGTCCTCCCTAGCAGGATGAACCAGACGCCATCAGGCCTTCCCTTCACGGAGGGTCGACTCCACTGCAGACTGTTTCCCAAAAGGCCAAATGGACGGACACATGGCCTTTTTGCTATCTCAGCCGTCATGCCTTGAGAACATATTTTACAAAACAAAAAAACAGAAAAGCAACTTTCAGTTTCAGTATCACCATGTAAACAGCTTGGCAAAACCCCATCTCTACTAAAAATAATAAAAAAAATTAGCCGGGCATGGTGGCGGGCACTTGTAATCCCAGCTACTCGGGATGCTGAGGCAGGAGAATCGCTTGAACCCTAGAGGCAGAAGGCTGCAGTGAGCTGAGATCGCGCCATTGCATTCCACCCTGGGCAACAAGAGCAAAACTCTGTCTCTAAATAAATAAATATAATAAAAACACCGAGAGCGATCTCTATAACAAGAAAAAAGAGCCTGTCTTACTGAGGCCCTACAACAGTCACCCAGCTCCAGCCGCCTCTAGCCTTCCTGTCTCACCTAAGGAGGTGGGACAAAGCTAAGACACCTGTGAAGACACCAAGGATACGGATGCACTAAAAGACCAAGATTTAATCATAAAATTAGAAACGTGCTTCCCCATTTCCTAAATCTTGCCACTACATCAACGGGGCTCCAGTGTAACAGCAGTGGATTGTAGCTAAGGGAGCTATTAGGCACAGTAATTTTTTTTTTCTTTTGAGATGGAGACTCGCTCTGTCGCCCAGGCTGGAGTGCAGTGGCGCAATCTCGGCTCACTGCAACCTCTGCCTCCCGGGTTCAAGTGATTCTTCTGCCTCAGCCTCCCGAGTATATGGGACTACAGGCGTGCACCGCCAAGCCCAGCTAATTTTTGTATTTTTAGTATTTAGGGACAGGGTTTCGCCTTGTTGGCCAGGCTGGTCTTGAACTCCTCACCTCAGGTGATCTGCCCATCTTGGCCCCCCAAAGTGTTAAAATTACAAGCGTGAGCCACCACACCTGGCCTATGTTGGTTTTTTAAATGTGAAACCTGTTTTGCACATATGAAATAAATCCTGTTAAATTGTGGTGTATTCACAGATTCATTTATTCATAAATTCAATGGGCTAATATTTTGCTAATAGTTGCATCTATATCAGGGATCCCTAACCCCCAGGCCTGGGACTAGTAACAGTCAGTATCAGGGCACATAGCAGGAGGTGAGCCAGGATTGCCACCTGAGCTCTGCCTCTAGTCAGATCAGCAACAGCATTAGATTCTCAGGAGTGTGAACCCTATAGTGAACAGCACATATGAGGGATCTAGGTTGCAAGCTCCTTATGAGAACCTAACTAATGCCTGATGATCTGAGGTGCAACAGTTTCATCCCGAAACCATCTGCCCCACCCACCATGTCCCATGGAAAAATTATCTTTCATGAAACTGGTCCTTGTTGCCAAAAAGGTTGGACATCGCTGATCTATGTTCATGAGAGGTATTGGTCTGTAGTTTTCCTTTCTTCCAACGTTGTCTGATTTTGATACAGGAAATGCTAACTTCATGAAATGAGTTAGGAAGTATTCCCTTCACTTCTATTTTTTGGGAAGAGAATGTAGAGAATTGGTACCATTTCTTCCATAATGTTCGCTAGATTTGACAACAAAACCTCTGGGTCTGGTGCTTTCTTGTTTGCAAGGTTGTTTATTGATTTCCATAATTCGTCAATTTCCATAATAGATATAGGCCTATTCGGATCATCTATTTTCCCTGTGTGAGTTTTGGTTGTTTGTGTCTTTCAAGAAATTGATCTGTTTCACCTAAGCTATCAAATCTGTGGGTACAGAGTTGCTCATAATATTCTTTTGTTATCTTTTTAATGTCCTTAGGATCAATAGTGATGACCCCTTTCTCATTTCTGTTATCAGCAATTTGTGTTTTCTCTTTTTTTCTTAGTTAGCTTCGCTAGAGGTTTACAAATTTTACTGACCTGTCAAAGTACTGTTTTTATTTCTTTTTTCTATTGCTGCTGCACAAATTAGCACATTTTTACTTTGAATTTTTCTATTGGTTTCTTGTTTCCTATTTTATTGATTTCTACTATAATTTTTATTTCTGTCCTTTTGCTTGCTTTAGGCTTACATTGATCTTTCTTCTCTAGTTTCCTAAGATGGAAACTTGGATTATGAATTTTAAATCTTTCTAATCTCTTCTAATATATGCATTCAATATTATAATTTATCTCCAAGCACTACTTTCACTGCTTCCTATAAATTTTGATACATTGTATTTTCATTTTTATTTAGTTCAAAATATTTTAAAATTTCTGTTCAGACTTCTTCTTTGACCCATATGGTATCTAGAAGTGTTTTGTTTAATCTCCAGTTATTTTGAGATTTCCCATCTACCTTTCTGTTTTTGATTTTGTTTAATTTCCTCTGAGAGCACACTTTGTATGGTTTGTATTCTTTGAAATTTGTAAGGTGTATCTTAAGGCCAAGTATGTAGTCTATCTTGGTGAATGTTTCATGTGAGCTTGAGAAGAATATGTACTCTGTTGCTATTGAATGAAGTATACTATAAATGTCAATTAGATTCAGTGGCTTGACAGTATTGTCCAGTTCAGCTATATTCTTACTGATTTTTTTGCCTGCTAACTGTGTCAATTACTGATAGAAGAGTGTTGAAGTCTCCAACTATAATAGTGGACTTGTCTATTTCTCTTGCAATTCTATTAGTTTTTGCTTCGCACACGTTGATGCTCTGTTGTTAGGTGCATACACATTAAGGATTTAACAACGTCTTCTTGGAGTATTGACCCTCTTATTATATAATGGCCCTCTTTATCCCTGATCATTTTTCTCCCTCTGAAGTTTGCCTTATCTGATATCAATACTGCTACTCCAGTTTTCTTTTGATTAGTATTAACATGGTATATCTTTCTTCATACCTTTATTTTTATACTATTTGTGTCTTTATATTTAAAATGGGTTTTTTTTTACAGACAACATATCATTGGGTCTTTTTTTTTTTTAATCTACTGGCAGTCTTTGTGTTTTAGTTGGTATTTTTAGCGCCATTCACATTTAAAGTGATTATTGAGATAGTTGGATTAATATCTACCATGTCTGCAGCATTTTCTAGCAGGTGCACTTGTCCTTGTTTTTCTTACCTTCCCTTCTTTTTTTGTCTTTTCTGGTTTAACTGAGAATTTTACATGATTCCACTCTTTTTACTTTCTAGCATTATAATTATACTTCTTTCAAAACATTTTAATTCATTGCCGTAGAGTTCGCAATATAGCTTTGCAACTAATCAACATCCACTTTCAAATTGCACTTTACTGCCTCATGGGCAGTGCAGGTGTCTTCTAGCAGAGTATTCCTAGTTCCTCTCTCCTCACCCTTGTAAGAGTGCTATTCTTGATTTCACCTATCCTTTACTATGGACCCCAACACAATGTTGCTATTATTACTTTAATCAGGCATTTACCTACTAGATCAACTAAGAATAGGAAATGTAAAAGATTTTCTATTGTCTTCATGTACTCCTTTCCTGACACTTCCTTTATGTGGATCTGAGTTTCTAACCTATATCTCTTCCCTTCTCCCTTAAGAGCTGTTTTTGTAGGGCAGATTGGCTGGCAGTAACTCTCATTTTTTTGCTTGTCTGAGAAAGTTTTTTTTTTTTTGAAACAGGGTCTTGACTGTCACCCAGGTTGCAGTGCAGTGGCCAAACATGGTTCACTGCAGCCTCGACCTCTCAGGCTCAAAGGATCCCACTTCAGCCTCCCAAGTAGCTGGGACTACAGGACCATGCCACCACACTCAGCTAATTTTTAGTTTTTTTGTAAAGCTGGGGTCTCACTATGTCACCCAGGCTTGTCTCAAACTCTTGGGCTCAAGCGATCTTCCTGACTTGGCCTCTCAAAGTGCTGAGATTACAGGTGTGAGCCACTGTGCCTGGCCCTCAAAAAGTTTTTGTTTCTCTTTCATTCTTTTCGTGAGAGCAAAAAATTTCTATAACATGGATGTCACCATTTTTAAACCATCATAAAATCCACCATTCTGTAGCCTTTACATACACAATGTTTTCTTCACTTTTGAAGGATACTTTTGTTGGATATAGAAATCTAGGTTGATGGGGTTTTCTCTTTTTTTTTTTTTGAGGCGGAGTCTTGCTCTGTCGCCCAAGCTGGAGTGCAATGGCGCGATCTCGGCTCACTGCAAGCTCCACCTCCTGGGTTCACGCCACTCTCCTGCCTCAGCCTCCTGAGTAACTGGGACTACAGGCATCTGCCACCACGCCTGGCTAATTTTTTGTATTTTTAGTAGAGACGGGGTTTCACCGTGTTAGCCAGGATGGTCTTGAAATCCTGACCTCGTGAGCCGCCCACCTCGGCCTTCCAAAGTGCTGGGATTACAGGCGTGAGCCACTGCGCCCAGCTAGTTTTCTCTTTCAACACTTTAAATATTTCACCCTTTTCTCTTCTTGCTTGCGTGGTGTCTGACAAGAAGGCTGTAATTCTTATTTGTTTCCTATATAAGCAAGCTGGGTTTTTTTCTATGGCTTCTTTGAAGATTTTGTGTTTGTCTTTGGTTTTCTACAGTTTGAATATATGTAGGTGTTGATTTTTTTTTTTAAGTATTTATCCTATTTGGTGTTCTCTAAGCTTCCTGGATCTGTGGCTTTGTGTCTGCCTTTACTTTTGGAAAATTGGGAGCCATTATAACTTTCACGATTCTTCTGCTCTGTTCTCCCTTTCTTCTCCTTGTGGTGTTTCAATTGTGCATATATGATACCTTTTGAAAATGTCCCACAGTTCTTGTATAATTTTTTTCCCCCATTTTTTTCTTTGCATTACAGTTTGGGAAGGTTCTATTAACATATCTTCAGGCTGATTTTTTCCTCATTTATGTCCAGTCTACTGATGGTCCCATCAAAGGCCTTCATCGTCTCTGTTATAGTGTTTTCTCTTTCTCTTTCTTTCCTCCCTTCCTTCTTTCTTTCCTTTTTCTTTCCCGCCCTCCCTCCCTCCCTCCCTCCCTCCCTTCTTTCTTTCTTTCGTTTTTTTTTTTTTGTTGTTGTTTTAGACAGAGTCTTGCTCTGTTGTCCAGGCTGGAGTGAAGTGGCACCATCTTGGCTCACTGCATCCTCTGCCTCCCAGGTTCAAGCGATTCTCATGCCTCAGCCTCCACAGTAGTTGGGATTAGAGGTGCGCACCACCATGCCCAGCTAATTTTTTATAGTTTTAATACAGACTGGACTTCACCATGTTGCCCAGGCTGGTCTCGAACTCCTGAGCTTAGGCAGTCCACCTGTCTCGGCCTCCCAAAGTGCTAAGATGGAGAAAGCTGCCATATAAAGAGTTAGGGGGACCAGGGCAAGATCTGAGGGATCAGTTAGTTGGCTATGCCCCTTGTCTGGGCAAGACACTGCAGTGGCTTGGGTGGGGTGGTGGCAGGGGTGGTGGGGTGAAGAGCCTAGGTCTATTTTGAAGACAGGGTCTCTATGAGGGGTCTCTGTTTCTACTCTTCCAGAGCACACCACCACCTGCAGCTGTCTCCTGCCTCCAGTGCACCAGAGTCTGGAGCACGCTGCTTCTCTGGAGGGAGATAAAGACACGGTGGCTACCTGGGGAGATAAAACAGCACCAGCAGGAATCAGGGGTTCCAGAGAGGAGGGAACCTGGCCCTGGGCTGTGTGTGTGTATCAGTTGTGATGTGCATAATCATCTTTGGTCTTATTTTTTCCAAGTGACTGGAAAAGTTCATTTCTAGCTTATTTACCTCTGTTCCCTCCTTAAACTCCTCTAGCCTGGCTTTTGTCTCTGCCACTTCTACTAAAACCACTCTGCTCAAGGCTGTCATCAGTGTCTCCATTGCCCAGGCCTGGACTGTCAGAGCCACTCCGGGACAGTTGCACCAGATGCATGAATTTCCTGATACAGCGAAATCTCAGCAGAAGTTGACACCCACCTGCCTGGTGCTCTGGGATGAATTTCTGCACAGATGCAACCTCTGTTGGTGGAAGCTAGGATAAGGTGTATCCATCTGTGAAGACCGGCCTTCCATCTGTTTTCTGATGCAACCAAAATGCTTCAGGGCTTGTCTTATCTGGAGGTTTGATGGCTACAGACGTGAGGGGCTTCCAGGTAGAGCTCAGCCCTGAGACCTCTGGTCCCCTGTCTGGACATCTGTATGAAGATGGAGAAGCAGCAGCCAACCTCTCCACAACCCTCACCAAGTTCTCATGGAACATCCTCTGATGGTCCCTCTCAGTGCTGGGTTCTGGGGAGAAAGAGAAGTCAGGGAACAGAAGAGCTGCTCTGCCAAAGTCATACCCTTCTTGGAGACACAGGGAACTCCATCTCTCATTCTCACTTGCAATTTGCTGTGGCAACTCAAATATGTTTTTCCAGATGGAACATGAGCAGACGTGATGTGTTTGCCCTCTAGGTCTAACCCATGCAAAGCCTCCTGGGAACACACCTCACGCTATTTTCCCTTCCATCAGCTGGATGTGGATGATGATTAGGAACTAGGGTGAGGTGGAGCCAGAAAACACAAGGAGCCTGGATCCCTGAATGACCACATGAACATACACATGCTGAAGACTGCCTTGTAGGCAGGAAATAAACATCTACTGTATTGAACCTTTGCATGTAGGGACTATTTGTTATAGCAGCATAGCTTTACTCTGACTAATACAATCCTTGCACTCAGAGTTTACAGTTGTTTTAAGGAGACAACACTCAGTCACACAATTCTGCAACAATAGTAGGTGGCTCAGAAGAAGAAGGGGCTGTAGGGTTTAGACTTCCAGTTCTGAAGTCACAGGCTGCAGGCCCCTGGATATGTGGCTTTCCTATCTAATCCCTTTTCTGGAAAAATGGAGAAGAGTCAGATTCGGGGGATGACTCTGTCAAAGGTTCATCAGTAGGGCTTGAAGCAAGTCAAGATGAGACCAATGATGTCAATTCTTAGAAAGGACAAAAGAAAATCGCCTCTAAATCCCTAAGAACTTTGTCTGCTACAGGGATGGGATGGAGGCCAGAGTTTCCTAACTTCTCTCCTGTGACTCCCCATACCTCAGAAGTTCCCTGGGGAGGAGCCCTGAACCTAGGTGTGTGGGGATTTCATTATTCTAAGTAACTCAGGAATGAAAAACCAAAGGTATATTCTCACATATAAGTGGGAGCTCAGCTATGAGCATGCAAAGGCATAAGAATGATACAGTGGACTTTGGGGACTCAGGGGGAAGGGTGGGAGGTGGGCGAGGGATAAAAGACTGCACATTGGGTACAGTGTACACTGCTTGGGTGATGGGTGCCCCAAAATCTTAGTAATCACCACTGGAGAACTTACCCATGTACCCAAACACCATCTGTTCCCCCAAAACCTATAGAAATAAAAATAAACATATAAAAATAAAGATGTGAAAAACATAAACTATGAATTTAAAAAAAAAAGAAAGTTGGATCATCAGCTCTCTTAAAAATAGTAAGACCAGGTCTTGGAGGGCTGCATTCCAAGCAAGGGTGACGGTGGACGCCTCCCTTCTGTAATTCTCAGTTCCTGCCTGGCCGACTTCACTCATTAGGGCACTTACTTGGCTCTTGTAGACAGTTGAATTTGAGACGTTTGGTGTAGAGAATGTTACCCCACGGTTGCCAGGAAGCAAATGCAAATTTTGGTATCCAAGAGAGGTCCTGGAACCAGTCCCCCCATGTAGTCAACCAAGGGATGACTGCATATCCTTTTAATGTGCTGTTGAATTTTAGTTTGTTAGTATTTTGTTGAGGATTTCTTCATCAACATTTATCAGGTATATTGGTTAGCAGTTTTATTGTAGTTTTCTACTTTTCCTTTTTTTTTTTTTTTTTTTTGAGACAGAGTCTCACTCTATTGCCCAGGGTGGAGTGCAGTGGCACCATCTTGGCTTACTGCAACCCCTGCCTCCCAGGTTCAGGCGATTCTCCTGCCTCAGCCTCACCAGTAGTTGAGATTTCAGGTGCGTGCCACCATACTCGGTTAATCTTTGTTATCTTTAGCAGAGATGGGGTTTCGCCACCTTGGCCATGCTGGTCTTGAACCCTGGCCTCAAGCAATCCACCCACCTTGGCCTCCCAAAGTGCTGGGATTGCAGGCATGAGCCACTGCACCCAGCTGCTTGTAGTTTTTTTGATCTGGCTTTGATATTAGGGTGTATCATGCTACTAATAAAGACATACCCTAGACTGGGTAATTTATAAAGGAAAAAGGTTTAGTTGACTTACAGTTCCACATGGCTGGGGAGGCCTCCCAATCATGGCAAATGGCAAATGAGGAGCAAAGTCATGTCTTACATGGCAGTAGGCAAGAGAGCTTGTGTAGGGGAACTCCCCTTTATAAAACCATCAGATCTCATAAGATTTATTCACTGTTATGAGAACAGCACAGGAAAACCCACCCCCATGATTCAATTACCTCCCACCAGGTCCCTCCCATAACACGTGGGAATTATGGGAGCTACAACTGAAGATGAGATTTGGGTGGGGACACAGCCAAACCATATCACAGGGTAATGCTGGCCTCATAGAATAAGCTGAAATAAGTTCTCTCTCCTTCTGTTTTTTGGAAAAGTCTGAGGAGGATTGGTGTTTTTATTTAAATGTTTGGCCAAATTTACTAGTGAAGCCACCTTGTTCTAGGTTTTTTTGTTGAAAGGTTTTTGATTACTGATTCTATCTCCTTACTAGTTATTGTTCTGTTCAGATTTTTTTTATTTCTTCACGAGTCAATCTTGGTAGGTTTCTAGGAATTATTCCATTTATTCTAGGTTATCCAGTTTATTGGGGGTATAATTGTTGGTAGTATTCTCTTATAATCCTTTTTATTTCTGTGGCACTGGTTGTAATTCCCCCTCTTTCATTTCAGATTTTAGTAATTTAAAAAAATTCTATGACTGAGCTAGCAGTGCTGATTTTAGTACTTTGAATCTTCTCTCTTTTTTAATCTAGTTAAGAGTTTGTCAGTTTTGATCTTTTCAAAAACCCAACTCTGTGGCTGGGTGCAGTGGCTCATGTCTGTAATCCTAGTACTCTGGGAGGCAAAGGTGGGAGGATCACTTGAGGCCAAGAGTTCAAGACCAGCCTGGGCAACTTAGCTAGATTCCCACCTCTACAAAAAATAATAAAAAAATTAGCTGAGTATGGTGACGCGTGCTTGTTCTCCCAGCTACCTGAGAGGCTGAGGCATAGCTTGAGCCCAGGAGTTCAAGGTTTCAGTAAGCTATAATTGTGCTACTGAGCTCCAGCCTGGGTGAGAGAGTGAGACTCTGCCTCAAAACAAACAAATGAAATGTTTAAAAACCCCATATCTTAGTTTTGTTCATTTTTTCCCTATTCTCCATTTATCTCTGCTCTAATCTTTACTATTACCTTCCTCTGCTAACTTTGGGTTCAGTTTCTTCTTTTCCTACTTTAGATATAGTCAGGTTGTTGGTTTGAGATCTTTCTTCTTTTTTAATGCAAGCATTTATTTACATCTGTAAGTTCTTAGTGCTGCTTTTGCTGCATCCATAAGTTTTTGTATGTTGTATTTCCATTTTAATTTGTCTCAAGGTATTCTAAAATTTCCCATGAGATTTTTTTTTCTCTGAACCATTGTTGTGTGTTGTTTAGTTGCCACATATTTGTGGGTTTTCCAGATTTCATTCTGCTATTGATTTCTGGTTTCATCCCATTGTGATTGGAAGATACTTGGTAGAATGTCAATGTTTTTATATTTTGTTTAAGTCTTGTTTTGTGGCCCAACATGTGGTCTATCTGGAGAAAATTCCACGTACACTTGAGAAGAATGTGTGTTCTGCTGTTGTTGGGTGGAATGTTGTGTATATGTCTGTGGTTAAGTGGCCTATAGTATTGTTCAAGTCCTCTGTTTCCTTACTGATTTTCTGTTGGGTTATTTTATCCATTATTGAAAGTGGGGTATTGAATCTCCTACTATTATTGTGTTGTCTATTTCTTCTTTCAATTCTGTCAGTGTTTGCTTTACATATTTAGGAAGTCTGATGTTTAGTGCATATATATTTGTAATTGTTAAACCTCCTTGGTGAATTGACCCTTTTGTTATATAATGTCCTTCTTTGCCACTTGTAACAGTTTTTATGTCTTTTTGTCTTGTATTAGTATAGCCACCCTTACTCTCTTTGGATTACCGTTTGTGAGCAATATCTTTTCTCATCCTTTCATTTTCAGCAAGTCTTTCTATTTTTCTTTTTTTTTTTAGAGACATGGTCTTGCTCTGTCGCCCAACTGGAGTGCAGTGGCACTATGATAGCCTACTGCAGCCTAGAACTCCTGGGCTCACAGGATCCTCCCACCTCAACCTCCACAGTAGCTGGGACAACAGGTGCGTGTTACTATGCCTACTAATTAAAAAAACTTTTTTAGAGGCAGAGTCTTTCTATGTTGTCTAGGCTGGTCCTGAACTCCTGACTTCAAGCAATCCTTCTACATTGGTCTCCCAAAGTGCTGGAATTACAGGCATGAGCCATTGCACCTGGCCACAAGAGTTTGGTATTTGAAAAGATACAAAGTGAGACTCTTGTAGATGGCATATAGTTGGATCCTGGTTTTCAGTCCATTCAGCGAATCTCTGTCTTTTAATTGGGGACTTTAATCTATTTGCATTTAAAATAATTACTGACGGGGAATAACTTACTATGGCTGTATTAATTATTTCCTATATGTCTTGTAGCCTTTTCAGGCCTGCTTTCCTTTGTTACTGCCTTCCTTCATTTTTCATTGATTTTTTTTGTAGTGACATGCTTTGATTTCTTTCCCATTTCCTTTTGGGTATATTCTGTAGATATCTTACTTGAAGTTACCAATGAGATCACACAACATAACTTAAAGTTATAACAATCTATAACAACTTCAGTTGCATACAAAAACCTCTACTTCTTTACTACTCCACCGCAATTTATGTTATCAATGTCTTAAGTTAGATCTTTATATACTGTATACCCATAACTTGTTTTATTTTTTGGGACAGAGTCTTGCTCTGTTGCCCAAGCTGGAGTGCAGTGGCATGATTTTGGCTCACTGCAACCTCCACCTTCTGGGTTCAAGTAATTCTTGTGCCCGAGTAGCTGGGACTGCAGGCATGCACCACCATACCCAGCTAATGTTTATATTTTTAGTAGAGACGGGGTTTCACCATGTTGGCTGAGCTGGCCTCGAACTCCCGACCTCAGGTGATACTCCCATCTCAGCCTCCTACTCCAGGACAGGTGCGGTGGCTCACGCCTGTAATCCCAGCACCTTGGGAGGCCGAGGTGGGCGGCCAGGCAGCCCCCAGACAAGTCAGTACATTGCATGCATGGTCCACTCTTTTGTTTCTGGCCCAAGGGAAGAGCCAAGGTATGGGAGGTTTTCTCCCGGTTGAACTATGCTTTGCCGGGGAGGGAGAGGGACATGGGCGCGCAAAATGCCACAAACTTGCCTAGCACTTTTGATAGACTATGTTCTTGGTTAGGCATTGGCTTGGGCACTGAAACTTCTTAATTCGGCTCTAGAGTTCTCACAGTATATTCTGGTCTGTATATGGTTGTTAATTCAGTGTCTCCATGGGGTAACAAGGGCCTGGAGCTTCCTAGTCTACAATCTTGCAGATGTCTCCCAGATTGTTCCTATTTAAAGCCCTCTGTTATTTCACTCCAGTCTGGACTAATTGCTTCCTAGGTGTGCTATTCATTGTAATCTTGGGACTTCAGTACTCTCCTGGATTAAATCTGATGTTCCCTGAATCCCATGCCTCCCCACTTTTTTTGATTACTTCCTCATTCCTTTGATATACTACCTCAGGTAACCTCCTAAGAAACAGGGTATGGGGATATATTTTCAAATTCCTGCATAGCTGGAAATGTCTTAATTCTATCTTCACACTTAACTGATAGTTTGGCTAAGTACAGAATTCTAAGTAGTTTGTTTTAGACAATTGCTTTAGGTGAGCAGACAAAAAATTGGCAATTAAACATGGGGATCCTTAAAGGTCAGAATGTGGGAGACCTTTTTCCTGTAGCACCAACTCTGTACTAGCTGTCTTTGTTTATTACAGACGGTTCAGTCAACGTTTTTCTTTTTTGAGACAGAGTTTCGCTCTTGCTGCCCAGGCTGGAGTGCAATGGCATGATCTTGGCTCACTGCAACCTCCACCTCGCGGGTTCAAGTGATTCTCCTGCCTCAGTCTTCCGAGTAGCTGGGATTACAGGCATGTGCCACCACACCCAGCTAATTTCGTATTTTTTCGTAGAGACAGGGTTTCTCCATGTTGGGCAGGCTGGTCTCAAATTCCCGACCTCAGGTGATCTGCCCACCTTGGCCTCCCAAATTGCTGGGATTACAGGCATGAGCCACCGTGCCCGGCCTCATTCAACTTTTTTAGACAATAAATTCTCTGACTTTTTGCCTGAAGGTAGGTAACCTAGCTACTGATCCTTCTGCCCTCAGCAATGAAGAGGTTGGCTGTTCCATCCACAAACTTTCAATAAATATCCAACAGCCCACATCTGACTCCTGCCCTCTATTAGATATTGTGTTTCTAAGTCCAAGACCTCTCTGGTGCTCCAAAGTGAAGATTCGTCCTTTCTTGGTTGTAGCCTCTCTACATGTATGTGGCTTTCTCTGCCCAGCTTCATCAGTCATCACTCTTACATTCTCTGTAGGTCTCCCTAATCTTCATTCAAATCTACTATCCTTCCTCTTTTTTTATAGCCATGAATTCATAACTTTCTCTATTCATTTACTATTATTTTTAATGGGATCTCAAGGAGAGGGATAAGTAAATATACTAAATCTTGAATTGGAAGATAGCATATACCATTTCAATAGGAATTTTTTGGCAGGGGTGGGAGTATCAGGAGGGAATAATGGTGTAGACTTTATTACCAGATTTACTGTCACTTTTCTTTTTTCTTTTAAGACACGGTCTTGCTCTGTCACCCAGGCTGGAGTACAGTGTTGTGATCATGGATCACTATAGCCTCGACCTCCTAGGCTCAAGCAATCCTCCTGCCTCAGCCTACAGAGTAGCTGGGACTACAGGCACCTGCCACCAAACCTGGCTAATTTTCTTTTGTATTTTTAGTAGAGACGGGGTTTCACTGTGTTAGCCAGGATGGTCTCAATCTCCTGACCTCATGATTCACCCGTCTCAGCCTCCCAAAGTGCTGGGATTACAGGCGTGAGCCACTGCGCCCAGCCGGGATTTCTATGGTATACAAAAATAAGAGGTTCTAGAATAGGTTGAAGATAGCAAAGTTTTCCAGGTATTTGCAATATTTCATGATTAAAAAAAAAAAAAAGAGGACAGGTGCAGTGGCTCAGGCCTGTAATCCCAGCACTTTGGGAGGCCAAGGCAGGTGAACTGCTTGAGGTCAGGAGTTCGAGAGCAGCCTGGCCAACATGGTGAAACCCTGTCTCTACTAAAAATATAAAAATTAGCCAGACATGGTGGCATGCATCTGTAGTCCCAGCTACTTGAAGGCTGAGACATGAGAATTGCTTAAACCCGGAAGGTGGAGGCTGCAGTGAACCGAGATGGCGCCACTGCACTCCAGCCTAGGTGACAGAGTGAGACTCGAAATCAAAACAAACAGACAAAAAAGAGCTTTATCTAAAATACTTTTTTTAATTAATTTTTTTTGCACACAAAAACAATAAACATTTTCTAAAAATACATACAAACAAAAAGATGTGTATCAAACATATTAGGAAGGTTGCACATGGGAAGACGGGGAATAGAAATGGGGAGTGGGAATCAAAATAAATGAGAGAGGGACTTTATATGGATCAGTGATAATAACTCAATCCTCTATTTGACGAAGAAGGAGAAGGAAGAGGAAGAAAAAGAAAGTGGGATAAAGGATCAGAAAGGGAGGAAAATAGAAAAAATTAGAGTATGACTCCAGGATAGACCTGTTTTGTTGTCACTGAGTTGGTTGGTTGGTTTGTCTGCTGTATTTTTCATATGTTTCGCCATGTTGGCCAGACTGGTCTCGAACTCCTAGCCCGAAGTGATCAACCCGCCTTGGCCCCCCAGAGTGCCGGGACCACAGGCGTGAGCCACCACGTCCAGCCCCCAGATGGCTTCTGGCCTCCCTGGTATACCTCCCAGATGGGGTGGTCGGGCAGAGGCACTCCCCACATCCCAGACGGGGTGGCCAGGCAGAGGCACTCCTCACTTCCCAGACGGGGCGGCCGGGCAGAGGCGCTCCTCACTTCCCAGACGGGGTGGCCGGGCAGAGGCGCTCCTCACTTCCCAGACGACGGGTGGCCGGGCAGAGGCGCTCCTCACTTCCCAGACGGGGCGGCCGGGCAGAGGCACTCCTCACTTCCCAGACGGGGCGGCCGGGCAGAGGCGCTCCTCACTTCCCAGACGATGGGTGGCCGGGCAGAGGCGCTCCTCACTTCCCAGACGACGGGTGGCCGGGCAGAGGCGCTCCTCACTTCCCAGACAGGGCGGCCGGGCAGAGGCGCTCCCCACTTCCCAGACGATGGGTGGCCAGGCAGAGGCGCTCCTCACTTCTTCCCGGACGGGGTGGCCGGGCAGAGGCGCTCGTCACTTCTTCCCGGACGGGGCGGCCGGGCAGAGGCGCTCCTCACTTCTTCCCGGACGGGCGGCTGGGCAGAGGCGCTCGTCACTTCCCAGATGGGGCGGCTGGGCAGAGGCGTTCCTCACTTCCCAGACGGGGCGGCCGGGCAGAGGCGCTCCTCACTTCCCAGATGATGGGTGGCCGGGCAGAGGCGCCCCTCACTTCCCAGACGATGGGTGGCCGGGCAGAGGCGCCCCTCACTTCCCAGACATGGGTGGCCGGGCAGAGGCGCTCCTCACTTCCCAGACGATGGGTGGCCGGGCAGAGGCGCTCCTCACTTCCCAGACGACGGGTGGCCGGGCAGAGGAGCTCCTCACTTCCCAGACGGGGCGGCCGGGCAGAGGCGCTTCCTCAGAATCCACAGGTCATGGCACCTCTCTTCCTGTCACCAGCACTTCCTCAGCATCCACAGGTCACACCACCCCTCTTCCTGTCACCAGCGCTTCCCCAGCATCCACAGGTCATGCCACCCCTCTTCCTGTCACCAGTGCTTCCCCAGCATCCACAGGTCATGCCACCCCTCTTCTTGTCACTGACGCTTCCTCAGCATCCACAGGTCATGCCACCCCTCTTCTTGTCACTGACGCTTCCTCAGCATCCACAGGTCATGCCACCCCTCTTCCTGTCACTGACACTTCCTCGGGCGTGACCTGTGGAAGCTGAGGAAGTGTCAGTGACAGGAAGAGAGGTGGTGTGACCTGTGGATGCTGAGGAAGTGCTGGTGACCGGAAGAGGGGTGGCGTGACCTGTGGATGCTGAAGAAGTGTCAGTGACAGGAAGAGAGGTGGTGTGACCTGTGGATGCTGAGGAAGCGTCAGTGACAGGAAGAGGGGTGATGTGACCTGTGGATGCTGAGGAAGCGCTGGTGACAGGATGAGGGGTGGTGTGACCTGGGTGGGAGGCTGGGAAGGGGGGGTGTGACCTGTGGATGTGAGGAGGCGGTGACAGGAGAGGGGTGGGTGACCTGTGGATGCTGAGGACGTGTCAGTGACAGGAAGAGGGGTGGTGTGACCTGTGGATGCTGAAGAAGTGTCAGTGACAGGAAGAGAGGTGGTGTGACCTGTGGATGCTGAGGAAGCGCTGGTGACAGGAAGAGGGGTGGTGTGACCTGTGGATGCTGAGGAAGCGTTAGTGACAGGAAGAGGGGTGGCATGACCTGTGGATGCTGAGGAAGCATCAGTGACAGGAAGAGAGGTGATGTGACCTGTGGATGCTGAGGAAGTGCTGGTGACAGGAAGAGGGGTGTGTGACCTGTGGATGTGAGGAAGTGCTGGTGACAGGAAGAGAGGTGGTGTGACCTGTGGATGCTGAGGAAGTGCTGGTGACAGGAGGAGAGGTGGTGTGACCTGTGGATGCTGAGGACGTGTCAGTGACAGGAAGAGGGGTGGTGTGACCTGTGGATGTTGAGGAAGTGCTGATGACAGGAAGAGAGGTGGTGTGACCTGTGGATGCTGAGGAAGTGCTGGTGACAGGAGGAGAGGTGGTGTGACCTGTGGATGCTGAGGATGTGTCAGTGACAGGAGGAGAGGTGGTGTGACCTGTGGATGCTGAGGAAGTGCTGGTGACAGGAAGAGAGGTGGTGTGACCTGTGGATGCAAAAGAAATTATTATCAGAGCAAACAGGCAACCTGTGAAATGAGAAAATTTTTGCAATCTAACCATCTGACAGAGGTCTAATATCCCGAATTTACAAGGAAGTTAAATTTACGAGAAAAAAATAAACAACCCCATCAGAAAGCGGGCAAAGGATATCAACAGACACTTATCAAAAGAAGACATTTATGCCACCAACCAACATGCAAAAAAGCTCATCATCATGGATCATTAGAGAAATGCAAATCAAAACCACAATGGGATATCATCTCCCGCCAGTCAGAATGGCAATTATTAAAAAGTCAAGAAACAGCAGATGCTGGCAAGGCTGTGGTGAAATAGGAACGGTTTTACACTCTTGGTGGGAGTGTAAATTAGTTCAACCATTGTGGAAGACAGTGTGGTGATTCCTCAAGGATCTAGAACCAGAAATACCATTTGACCCAGCAATCCCATTACTGGGTATATGCCCAAAGGAATATAAATCATTCTGTTATAAGGATACATGCACATGTATCTTTACTGCAGCACTATTCACAATAGTAAAGACATGAAACCAACCCAAATGTCCATCAGTGATAGACTGGATAAAGAAAATGTGGTACATATACAGCACAGAATACTATGCAGCCATAAAAAAGGAATGGGATCATGTCCTTTGCAGGTACATGGATGAAGCTGAAAGCCATCATCCTCAACAAAGTAACAGAGGAACAGAAAACCAAACACTGCATGTTCTCACTCAGAAGTTGGAGTGGAACAATGAGAACACATGGACCCAGGGAGGGGAACAACACACACCAGCGCCTGTCAGGGGCGGGACAAGGGGAGGAAGAGCGTCAGGATAAATAGCTAATGTATGCAGGTGATGGGTTGATAGGTGCAGTAAACCACCATGGCACATATATACCTGTGTAACAAACCTGCACGTTCTGCACATGTATCCCGAAACTTAAAGTAAAAAAATGAAAAGAAATAAAAAGAAAAAAATGAAAAATTAATATATCACAATTGTACATATTTGAGGGATAAAAAAATAATAAGAGATGGGACCAGGCATGGTAGCCCCACCTGCAATCCGAGCACTTTGGGAGGCCGAGATGAGTGGATCACTTGAGGTCAGGAGTGCAAGACCAGCCCAGGCAACATGGCAAAACCCCATCTCTACTAGAAAAAAAAAAATACAGAAATGGCTGGGCATGGTGGTGGGTTCCTGTAATCCCAGCTACTCAAAAGGCTGAGGCAGGAGAATTGCTTGAACCCAGGAGGTGGAGGTTGCAGTGAGCAGAGATCATGCCACTGCACTGCAGCCTGGGCGACAGAGCAAGATTCTGTCTCAAAAAAAAAAAAAAAAAAAAAGAGAGAGAGAGAGATAGGGGTGCCGAATTCCCACAGAGGAAGGCCCCTGATAGGCACTGCTTCAATCGTCTAGAAAAAGCACAGTCGCAGGAATATAGCCAATGGTCTTCTCCAGCTCCCGCCTATCTTCCTTGTGAGGGGGAAGGTGAGGTTAGACTAGAATGGTGAATGAACTGTGTTAAACTCCATGGGAAAAGGGAATCAGTACCTCTGCTATAAGCTGGGTTAACTCTCTCAACTTGAATTATAGCATTATCTTTCTTAAAAATAAATTAAATTTCTACTTTTCTTTTTCGTTATTAACATTTGTCCCAATCTAGTAAAAAACCCAAGGGTAAATGCATATACTCTTGCCCTGGTCACAGACTACCATGAAGCTAATATTATTGATCATAACCACTTTAAAAAAGAAAATTATTTCCCAGGCAGAGGCCAGGCATGGTGGCTCATGTCTGTAATCCCAGCATTTTGGGAGGCCAAGGTGGGAGGATCACTTGAGGCCAGGAGTTTGAGACCAGCCTGGGCAACATAGCGAGACCCTGTGTCTTAAAAAATAAAAATAAAAAAAAATAAATATTAAATAAATAAAGAAAAATATTTCCCAGGCAGAATGTTTAAATATTGGCTTTTTTTGTTTACAATATTTCATAGCACCTACACTAGCCACATACCATCTTCTTGAATATTACCTTAGTCTCTGAGTCTCTGAACTAAGAAGAAACCAAGAAAACTTGCCTTTTCTTTTTTCTTTTAGAAACTGACTCTTTTGGGTTTTCATTAGTTCCCTAGCTGTTCTCAAACTTCTTTCTTTTTCCTTTTTAAACATATATATATATATATATATATATATATATATATATATAGAGAGAGAGAGAGAGAGAGAGAGAGAGAGAGAGAGAGAGAGGGTCTTCTGCCACCCAGGCTGAAGTCCAGCGGTGTAATTGGCCTTCTGAGTAGCTGGGACTACAGGCACACACAATCATGCCTGGGTAATTTTTTTATTTTTGTAAAGGTGGAATCTTGCTATGTTGCCTAGGCTGGTGTCAAACTCCTGGCCTCAAGCGATCTTCCTGCTTCAGCCTCTCAAAGTACCGGGATTAAATGTGTGAGCCACCGCTCTCACCCTTTTTTTTTAACCTCAGTGCTCCTAGATAGTTGGCAAGATGATATTCAGAGAGACAAAGTCTCAGGGAAGAATTTATGTTCAAGTACACTTTCTGGAATTGACTAATTCCGCCACTTTCTCTTCTTAAGACAGCAATTTAGACTCTCAAGTGAATGATAATGGTTATGAACCAGCTCTAATTGTTAAAAAAGTGACTCACTTGCAAGCTTCTGCACTTCATTAATAGTAACTGCTTACTAGTGACACACTTGTAAACTGACGTGGACAAAGGCACGGACTGAACTGCAGAGCCCTCTGGGAGGTCGCTGGGCCCCTGGCTTAATCCAAAATGACTCCACTTCAACTTTAAATGGAAACTTCCTTTAGTCGGAATTATGATGACATTTGTTGATAGGACTCTAAATTCGATGCCTGCTTTCTCCTAGAGAAAATTTGCAAAACTTGGGTTTCTCCGAGTAAGGTTTAAATTTAAAAACATTCTCTATGCAGTTATTTTTAACCTTATTTCATTTCCCTGAGAACATAATTAAGAGCATTTGTCTATCATCAGGCTTTGAGTAAACAGACAGGAGCTATCTAGGGGCCAAACTTTCTGAATGTGTAAATTCTTGGCAATTAACATCTGCTCAAATCAGTATCAGCAGCAGAAGTTTGATGACAGCACCGTCCTTTTTTTTAAAATAAAGATTTTTGTAGTTCTTTATAAAAGTGGCACAGCTCCGTTTCAGCGATATGGAAGAAGAGATAAGCCTCTAATAGCAAAACCAGCCGATGCCAGATAAATGCATGTTATAAAATGTAATAAGTATTTTCAATGCAGAGGTGAGATGAGAAGAAAGAAAGGGAAGCACTCAGGAGAGAAGAAGTTAACAACTAAGATGGTGAGTCAATGCCCTTGGAAATGTGCTGACTGAAAGGCTGAAAAAGGAAAGGAAGCAAGACCTTCGGTCACGACACTGAACTGAGTTTCCCTGCAAAAAGCTGGAACCTGAATGGTATTGCCTAGGTTTTCTTCTAGGGTTTTTATGGTTTTAGGTCTAACATGTAAGTCTTTAATCCATCTTGAATTAATTTTTGTACAAGGTGTAAGGAAGGGATCCAGTTTCAGCTTTCTACATATGGCTAGCCAGTTTTCCCAGCACCATTTATTAAATAGGGAATCCTTTTCCCATTGCTTGTTTTTGTCAGGTGTGTCAAAGATCAGATAGTTGTAGATATGCGGCATTATTTCTGAGGGCTCTGTTCTGATCCATTGATCTATGTCTCTGTTGTGGTACCAGTACCATGCTGTTTTGGTTACTGTAGCCTTGTAGTATAGTTTGAAGTCAGGTAGCATGATGCCTCCAGCTTTGTTCTTTTGGCTTAGGATTGACTTGGCGATGCGGGCTCTTTTTTGGTTCCATATGAATTTTAAAGTAGTTTTTTCCAATTCTGTGAAGAAAGTCATTGGTAGCTTGATGGGGATGGCATTGAATCTATAAATTATCTTGGGCAGTATGGCCATTTTCACGATATTGATTCTTCCAACCCATGAGCATGGAATGTTCTTCCATTTGTTTGTATCCTCTTTTATTTCATTGAGCAGTGGTTTGTAGTTCTCCTTGAAGAGGTCCTTCATGTCCCTTGTAAGTTGGATTCCTAGGTATTTTATTCTCTTTGAAGCAGTTGTGAATGGGAGTTCACTCATGATTTGGCTCTCTGTTTGTCTGTGATTGGTGTACAAGAACGCTTGTGATTTTTGTACATTGATTTTGTATCCTGAGACTTTGCTGAAGTTGCTTATCAGCTTAAGGAGATTTTGGGCTGAGACAATGGGTTTTTCTAGATATACAATCATATCATCTGCAAACAGGGACAATTTGACTTCCTCTTTTCCTAATTGAATACCCCTTATTTCCTTCTCCTGCCTGATTGCCCTGGCCAGAACTTCCATTTGACCCAGCCATCCCATTACTGGGTATATACCCAAAGGACTATAAATCATGCTGCTATAAAGACACATGCACACGTATGTTTATTGTGGCACTATTCACAATAGCAAAGACTTGGAACCAACCCAAATGTCCAACAACGACAGACTGGATTAAGAAAATGTGGCACATATACACCATGGAATACTATGCAGCCATAAGAAATGATGAGTTCATGTCCTTTGTAGGGACATGGATGAAACTGGAAACCATCATTCTCAGTAAACTATCGCAAGGACAAAAAACCAAACACCACATGTTCTCACTCATAGGTGGGAATTGAACAATGAGAACACATGGACACAGGAAGGGGAACATCACACTCCAGGGACTGTTGTGGGATGGGGAGAGGGGGGAGGGACAGCATTGAGAGATATACCTAATGCTAAATGACGAGTTAATGGGTGCAGCACACCAACATGGCACATGGATACATAGGTAACAAACCTGCACATTGTGCACATGTACCCTAAAACTTAAAGTACAATAATAATAATAATAATAAAGAAAAAAGATATCATCTATTTTATCTGCTATTTTGATTAATAAAACAGATACTGCATTAAGAAAAAAAAAAGCTGGAACCGCCAGCAAAAAAGGTGGACTAGAAAGATCAGGAAGAAAAAAGAAAAAGGAAGCAGAATGAAGGATATAGTAACAGACCAGAACTCGCTATAGAAACAATTAAAAATGGAATAAATGAAGCCAAAGATTAGTTTTTTGAAAATAAAACAAACACCTGGCAAGAGAAAGAAAGTGGGGGGAGTGGGAGGAGGGAGACAGAGAGAGACACAAAAGACACAGATACCAAGATTATTAGAAACAAAAAAGGGTACATAACTTCAGAAAAAAAAATTTAAGAGACAGTGCTTTGATGAATTTATACCAAAAAATATGAAAACTTAGATAAATTGGATATACTGTCCTTAAAAATATAATTTATCAAAAATGAATTAAGAAAAAAAGAAAACCTGGTGATAAACTATTTTATTTATTTAATTTTATTTAATTTTATTTATTTATTTTTTTGAAACAGAGTCTTGCTTTGTCGCCCAGGCTGGAGTGCAATGGCATGATCTCTGCTCATTGCAACCTCCACCTCCCAGGTTCAAGATTCTCCTGCCTCAGCCTCCCGAGTAGCTGGGATTACAGGTGTGTGCCACCAGGCCCGGCTAACTTTTGTATTTTTAGTAGAGACTGGGTTTCACCATGTCATCCTGGCTGGTCTCAAACTCCTGACCTCAGGTGATCTACCCACCTCGGCATCCCGAAGTGCTGGGATTACAGGCATGAGCCACCTTGCCCGGCTGCTATAAACTGTTTTAAATTGAATCAGCAGTTTAAAAAATATAATCTAGGCCGGGCACGGTGGCTCACGCCTGTAATCCCAGCACTTTGGGAGGCCGAGGCAGACAGATCACAAGGTCAGGAGATTGAGACCATCCTGGATAACACGGTGAAAAAAAAAATTAGCTGGGTATGGTGGCAGGCACCTGTAGTCCCAGCTACTCTGGAGGCTGAGGCAGGAGAATGGCGTGAACCTGGGAGGCAGAGGTTGCAGTGAGCCGAGATCGTGCCATTGCACTCCAGCCTGGGTGACAAGGTGAGACTCCGTCTCAAAAAAAACAAATACGTACATATAATCTATCCACCCCACAAAAAATGTAGGCTAAGATGATTTTACAGGCAAATCAGACATTCAAGGAATAGGTAATTTAAATTCTATACAAACTTATTCAGAGTTTGGAACAGGAGGAAATGATCTAATACTAATTTTATAAGGTTGGAAACCAAACATAGGATAAGAAAGACAAACTATAGATTAATAAGTCCCAGTAATAGTAGTTGGAAGCATAGTAAATAAAATATTAGCAAGCCAAAGTAGAATTTTTAAAAAGTGCATCATGGCCGGGCGCAGTGGCTCATGCCTGTAACCCCAACACTTTGGCAGGCCGAGGCGGGCGGATCACTTGAGGCCGGGAGTTCCAGACCAGCCTGGCCAACCTAGAGAAACCCTGTCTCTGGTAAAAGTACAAAAAATTTGTATTTTTTTGGATTACAGGTGTGTGCTGGGCGTGGTGGCACACACCTGTAATCCCAGCTACTCAGGAGGCTGAGGCACGAGAATTGCTTGAACCTAGGAGGCAGAGATTGCAGTGAACCGAGATTGTGCCACTGCACTCCAGCCTGGGCGACAGAGCAGGACTCTATCTTAAATAAATAAATAAATAAATAAATAAAAATTTAAAAAGTACATCATGATCAAGCTGAGTTTAAATCAGAAATGCAAGATAAAGACAATGCTTTCTTAATGTAAATCACCATGTGAACAGAATGGAGGGGAAACACGATCACCACAGCAGATACAGGAAAATTATTTGATAAAAGTCAACACTTACTCCTGTTAAAACTCCTAGCAAACTAAAAAGACACGTTAACTCTTTTAACCTGATAAACAATGTCAATTATAACCCCGTGTAAACATTATACTTAAAACACTGGAAACATTTCTGTAAAATCAGGAATAAAACCAAGATGCCAACAATCACTGCATCTAATCAGCATTAGATTGGAGGTTTTAGCTGCTGAAATAAGACGAGAAAAATAAACAAAAGGTATGAGAGTAGAGAAATGTTATTTTGGGTATGGAAGGGATGAAACAAGCCTATGGTTATTTGCAGATAACATAATCGTTTACATAGAAACTTCCCAAACATATAAATTATTAGCAAAGTTCTACATCCATAATCAAAATTTTAAAAATAATTGCATTCCAGCTGGGCATGGTGGTTCACGCCTGTAATCCCAGTGCTTTGAGAGGCTGAGGCAGGAGGAACACTTGAGGCCAGGAGTTCGAGACCAGCCTGGGCAACATAGCAAGATCCTGTCTCTACAGAAATAAAAAATAAAAAAATAAAAAATTAGCTGGGCATGGTAGCACTCCTATATATCAGTGAAACAGAAAATATTTTTAAGACTATAGTGTTTATGATAGTGACCAAAAAAAGTATATAAAAATAAATCTAACAAAAGATGTGCTTAATCTTTATGGACAAAATTGTACAACTGCATTGAAATATGCCAAAGAAAACACACATACTGGTTACGTGCATTTGGGAACATTTAGATAGTTGAACGATCAAAACCCATAATCTTGCTACCAGACAATGCTTCCTTCCAGGATGTTTTTATGCTTTAAAAAATATACAGTTTAGGCCGGGCGTGGTGGCTCACACCTGTAATCCCAGCACTTTGTGAGGCTGAGGTGCGCGGATCATGAGGTCAGGAGATTGAGACCATCCTGGCTAACACGGTGAAACCCCATCTCTACTAAAAATACAAAAAAATTAGCCGGGCATGGTGGCGGGTGCCTGTAGTCCCAGCTACTCAGGAGGCTGAGGCAGGAGAATGGCGTGAACCCAGGAGGCGGAGCTTGCAGTGAGCCAAGATCGCACCACTGCACTCCAGCCTGGGTGACAGTGAGACTCCGTCTCCAAAAAAAAAATTAAAAATTAAAAAAATACATATATAGTGTAACTTATTCAGTATACGTAATTTTATATCCTGCCTTTTTAGCCATACCTGATATGAGCATTTCTTCAAGATACTAGCTTCATAAACATAGCCTGAGAAGAGGCACATCTTTTATGTCTTGGATGGCAGTTCCTTGCTTCCCTCTTTTGGAGTCCTACAAGAGCTGGCTCAGGGGGACTGGGAGTGCTCAGCTCCACAGTAAAATCTAGGGTGCTGTATAAAAACTCCCTGCTGAGCTCTGGTGGCCTCCTTCCTAACAAAGCCACTCCCCCAACTGGAAGCATTGTTACCCTTCCCATTTTCCGTTAAACAGGAGCAGGTCTCTCTCCTGGACCATATCCTGCTGTGTGTCCACCGTACCCACCTCTCTGTGTGATGAGAGCTCGGGGGTCATGTGGACTCCACTGCTCCCTGCTTGCAATTTCTCCTTAATATGTCTTACTTTATGCCCATTCTGTGTGTTGCTAGTATGTATGTGTGACACTGTGTGTGTGTGTGTGTCCCTTCCCTTATGGAACACTGGACATAGCCTTTAAACATTTTTTTTTCCAGATGGAGTTTCGCTCTTCTTGCCTAGGCTGGAGTGCAACGGCACGATTTTGGCCCACTGCAACCTCCGCCTCGGTGATTCTCCTGCCTCAGCTTCCCAAGTAGCTGGGATTACAGGCATGTGCCACCACGCCAGGCTAATTTTTTGTATATTTAGTAGAGACTGGGTTTCACCATGTTGGCCAGGCTGGTCTCAAACTCTTGACCTCAGGTGATCCACTCACCTCGGCCTCCCAAAGTACTGGGATTACAGGCGTGAGCCTCCGCGCCCAGCCTAAACACTAAATAATAAGCCATCATAGAGAAAGCTCATATTGTTAACTTACTGTTGGACAATCAGGATATTTCCAATGTATTGCTTATTTTAAATAAAGCGCTGATGACTATCTTCGTGATAACGTTTTGTTTACATTATTTCAGCTCACCTCCTTAACATAAATTTCTATCAGTGGAATTACTGATTAATGCTGTTATAAAATTTTTCATGTTATTAATACAGACTGCCAAATTTCTTTGCAGAAAGCTTGTGCCAATTTACAGACCTGTTGGCAGTGTGCAAGAGCGTGCCTGTTTCCCCATATCCCTGGCCTGTGAACAAAGGGGCATGATCCAGGACAGGCCTCATCCCTCACCTGCTGCTCTTTGCTTCACAGCATCGACTGAAAATCGGCCGGGTGCAGTGCCTCACACCTGTAATCCCAGCACTTTGGGAGGTCGAGGCAGGTGGATCATTTGAGGTCAGGAGTTCAAGACCAGCCTGGCCAACATGATGAAACCCCATCTCTACTAAAAATACAAAAATTACCCAGGCAATGGGTGCACCTGTAATCCCAGCTACTCAGGAGGCTGAGGCAGGAGAATCGCTTGAACCTGGGAGGTGGAGGTTGCAGTGAGCCGAGATCATGCCACTGCACTCCAGCCTGGGCAACAGAGCGGGACTCCATCTCAAAAAAAAAAAAAAAAAAAAAAGTCTTGCTAAACAGGGCTGTGTCCTGGTAGTCCTCCTTTTAAATCTTTATTTAGAGAACTTGCTCATCTTG
This sequence comes from Nomascus leucogenys, assembly GCF_006542625.1. Lineage (NCBI taxonomy): Eukaryota > Metazoa > Chordata > Mammalia > Primates > Hylobatidae > Nomascus > Nomascus leucogenys. The sequence continues at coordinate 8,947 of NW_022095789.1, read as the reverse complement.
AGCCGAGTTGATTAGAGTTTCCTGCTGCCACAAATAGGAGGGCAAGTGAGTCACTGTATGTGGAGGACATAGTTTTATTGTCTAGGGGAGAAGGCGCTGTCAAAATCTCTCAATCTGTTGGGCTTGTGAGGAGGAAGAGATTAGCATTCATTACGACAAAACTACAGTTATTGCATTTGTCTTTCACCATCATTTAAACAATACATCTGAAGCCACTCCTGCAATAGATTGATTATTCAGCTATTTAGGAAAACAGTTTGCAGATAACTCAATCTACTAAGCTTGAGTAGGTTATTCATAGGTAAGAAATCCTGTGTTCAAGTATGACCTACCTTTAAAAAAAAGAAAAAAGAAAGAAGTCCTAGTGGATGGAGAGACTATGGAGAATGATTTTTGGTAAGAAAATGGTGCTCAGCTGGGCATGGTAGCTCATGCCTAAAATCCCAGCACGGACAGGTGGAGGCGGGAGGATAGCTGAGGCCAGGAGTTTGAGACCAGCCTGGGCAATAGAGCAAGACCCCTTCTCTGAAAAAAAAAAAAAAAAAAAAAAGTGGTTCTCAAAAGGCAGGGTGCATCAACATTTTAACACACACCCAGAGTGATTCTGATATAGGTGGTCCGTGGACCACGTTAAGAAACACTACCCTTAAAATAAAATGATAGTATCCACTCTTAACAATGTTCGTAAGCTAAAAGCATCTTGCTGAAGTTGTAAGGCAGAGAAATTTGAAGCCTTGATCAAGTTTTATTCTAAAAAATATTCATAGCCTTGTTCTTGCTGCTCAAATGTTGGCCAGAATGAACTGACCTTGACTCTCACCAGGATGCAAGTCAGGCCCTTCAGGTTCCATCAGATTGTCAGACAACTGAAACTTATTGTTCTCACTCTGGCCAAACGCATAAACTTGCGGAGCAGAGAGCTGGGAGATTTGAGCGTAAAGAGTTGATACTGGAGAGAAACAGGTTTCTCCTCTCTCTTCTCTCCCCGTGACACTCCATTTTCTACTTCACTGAAAGGACCAAAGCCGTGCCCTTCATCTCCTTCAATGCCCAGAGCCTTCTCCGCACCCTCCCCAGGGCCCTGTGGCTCCCTCCTGCCCGGATGGCTCACTGCTCTGCCTCTCTGTCTCCGACGCTCTTTCTGCCTTTCTCCTTCTCTTTTGCCTGTGAGCACGTTTAGGTGTCTCTTGGCCTAAAACAAGTCTCTCATCCGTCTGTGTCCTCATCCCTGTCTTTTGTTTTGCCCTACAGCACCGTGAAAGCGGGGCTTCCCCTGCCGCCTCTTCTTTACCAAGCGCTGCTCGCTCTGCCCCCACCTCAGTCACTTTACTCAAGCCATTTTCCTCAGAGCTACCAGAATCTCCTTCCCAACCGCACAAACGATTTTCTCCAGTCCCTACGTGTCTCCTCAGTTCAGCCCCATCCATTTATTCATTCATGAATCTGACAGATGTGTATTGTGCGCCCACCTCCCCGTGCTCTCCCTGGCCAGCGGCCCCGTGCCACCACCCAGCTTCGCCCTCATTGAAGCTGACGGGTCCTGCTCCACCGTCCACGTTCCCGGGCCCTCCACTCCACTCCCCTTGCCACCTCTCTCCCCCGCTCCGCGCCCAGATGACACGTCTCCAGCCGTTTCCCACTCCTGCTGCCCCTCCCTCTCTGGCCACCCTGCATCTACTCTTACGCCTTACAAATCTGTGCTTCTCCCTGACTTCCCACCCATATGCTGGCCTCACCCTCCCAGGGATTTCCTGCCTAGCTCATGCAATGCAATGGGTCCAGGTCAATCTTTCCTTCCAAGCTTTCTTCCTTCTTTCTGTTCATTCTAACAACAGTCCCCCAGACATCCATCCCAGAAAGCTCTGGGTCCTCTGGATTTCTTTCTCTTCCTTGTCCCCAGGGTCCTAGTCAGTACAAGTTGCTCTTCCTCCCAAGTGTTTACCCCATCGCGTCCCCTTGTTTGCTTTGCCACAGCCTCCCTGTCACTCTGACTACTGCGGCAGCCTCCTCACTGCCCCTGCTGACTCCGGTTCCACACCCCTGCTCTCAGCCTCCATCACACCCCTGTGGGTTGATCCTCAGCTCTGAGGGCCAGGAGGGAGGGTTGCTGCTGCTGTCTCCTTAGCGCGAGTTGCTTTGGAAAATGGCCTGCCCTGCCTGCCCTGGAAGGTGTCTAGTAGGTCCTGGGATCAGAGACTGGTGACTGGCATTGGTCCTGGGTGTCTGCATAGGTCCTGGGGGCGTGGGTCTAGTGGTCAGAGACTGGTGACTGGCATTGTCATTGTGACACGGATGCCAGAAACCAGAATCCTCAGAGGGAGGCCACTGGGCAAGAACGACCTTCCTCTGGTTGGGACTGAGAAAAGATACTTCCAGCGCGTCTGTGTGCATGGCAGGGCAGCTTCTATAATAAGAAATGGCCACACCAAGAGATTTCTCGTTTCTGCGGGAGACATTGTTTTCGGTTTTGTAGCTGGCAGCTTAACTTCAAAATGCATTTTAAACATGTTTTCCCCTTTCCCTTGGGTTTCCAAGTATAACCTTGAGGCAACTGCAAAGGCCGTTTTCCTCAGCCTAAAAATAGACTCCACGCTCCTCCCTTTTCTCACGATCTGTATACACTCCCTCCTTCTTCTCACCGTCTGTATACACTCCCTTTTCTCACCGTCTGTATACACTCCCTCCCTTTTCTCGCCATCTGTATACACTCCCTCCCTTTTCTCACCATCTGTATACACTCCCTTCCATTTATCTCACCGTCTGTATACACTCCCTTCCATTTCTCTGTGTGCGAGGATCGAATTATGTGTCTTCCTAAAAGTTTCAGGGGCTAAAACCTTGAAAGAGACAAACCACATCTGGAAATCCAGCTGCAAAATCCCAGAAATTACTTCAAGACAGCTCTTGTTAAAATAATGTCAGCCCGAGGTCCAGACGGACTGGGACCCAAAAGAGCCACCAGAACAAGATACACCGACACAGGACTCAGCCCGATTCTCGTGTGCCTTCCTTATCAAGGCTTTCCCCTCTGAAAATCAAAGCAGTTGCTTTTTTTTTTTTTTTTTTTTTTGAGACGGAGTCTCGCTCTGTTGCCCAGGCTGGAGCGCAGTGGCGCCATCTCGGCTCACTGCAAGCTCCGCCTCCCGGGTTCACGCCATTCTCCTGCCTCAGCCTCTCCGAGTAGCTGGGACTACAGGTGCCCGCCACCACGCCTGGCTAATTTTTTGTATTTTTAGTAGAGACGGGGTTTCACCGTGGTCTCGATCTCCTGACCTCGTGATCCGCCCACCTCGGCCTCCCAAAGTGCTGGGATTACAGGCGTGAGCCACTGCGTCCGGCCAAAGCAGCTACTTTAAGTAGAAATCTGGCTGCTTCCCCTTCACTAGTTTGGTTAATAAATTCACTTTCTTCTTACCAGACCTTATGAATTAAACTCGGTAAGCAGCGAGAGCCTCTGCATCTGCGTTGGGTCGAGTTACTGAGGGTCAGCTGACTTGTGATGAACAGACCAGGGAGGTGGGACTTCTTTTTTACTTCTCTCGTAGGCACATTATGACTCTATGAATAATACAAATGTTCACAGCTCATGTTCATGTGGGGCTTTATAGCTTATCTTGTTAATAGCAGCCCCATTTCACAGGTGGGGAAATCGAGATTCAGCGGCCCCATTTCACAGGCGGGGAAATCGAGATTCGAAGAGATCGAGCGATATTATATGCCTTGGAAGTAGCAGGGCTGGGGGCTCGGGGTAAGAGCCATTGCTCGGAAGCTGCAAGCTGCTCAGCTCTGGGACTGCCACCGAGTGGATGGAGAGCTGAGGCAAAGATGGAGAAATGGTCACTGACCTGCCCCAAATTCTTGGACTGCCACATGCAGAGGGCTCTGAGCCTGAGGCTGAGCCAGGCACATTCTCGGGGTGGACGCTGTGACACTGGGGTGTTTTTGCAATGTTCCTGGTGTCTCTTTTCTGGGATGATGTTAGAGTGAGTGTGAAGGCTGTTGACCCCTTAAGGTGACAAGATCACTGTGAGAAGACACATGTGTGTCATTGAGTAAAATGGATAGTTTTTAAGACATTCTGTCAGAGGAGGAGGCTCCATCCAGGGACTAGGAGGGCACTGGCGTTGGCACTGAGGTAGACACGTTCCCCACATCTGAGTCCTCGAAGCCTCTGTCAAGCCTCTGCCATCGTGTCAGCCAGAGATCTCCCATCAAGGTAGCTCTTTTCTCTCCTTGAACCACGTCAGGTGGGAGACAGCCCGCAGCTGCCTCACGTCTGTTAGGGCTCCAGGGATGTGAAGGCTGAGTGGCAGTAGGCATCGTTTTCCCCAGGTGGCCCCTCTGCTGACTCCACAGGTGTGCCGAGGTGACAGGTGTGCTGTTGGCTCTGGAGAAGGAGTGGCAGCAGCATGAGTGACGATGGCGGAAGACAGGTTCCAAGAAGGGTGAAGCCACTCCCTGAAGAAACACAAAGCCTGCGGCTTTCTCAGTGCTGTGGGTTGAGGCTTATTCTTAGCATCTGGTCTGTTTGTCTTGGGTTTTTCCTGGAACTGGAGGTGAGGAACCCGTAAGCCATATGGCCACAGTGTTTCTCTTTCCTGGAGCGGAATTACTTCCTGACGGGTGGGGCCCCTTGCCAGGCTGCCTCGGGCAGGGCAGTGTGAGCCCAAGGGAAGTGCCCAACGGTAAGGATGGCCTTGAGCAGAACATTCACCCCCACACAGGCAGCAGGCGGCCTGGAAGGCGCGCAGACGCAGAACCCCGACCCGGAAGGCGCGCAGACGCAGAACCCCGACCCGGAAGGCGCGCAGACGCAGAACCCCGACCCGGAAGGCGCGCAGACGCAGAACCCCGCCCCGGAAGGCGCGCAGACGCTGAACCCCGGCCCGGAAGGCGCGCAGACGCTGAACCCCGGCCCGGAAGGCGCGCAGACGCAGAACCCCGGCCCGGAAGGCGCGCAGACGCTGAACCCCGGCCCCACCGCCTTTGACGGGGAGCTAATGCTATTTGTGTATCAGCCCCAGAATCGACTGTGACCAGCGTTGTGTCCACTGGGTATTTTCCCTAGGATTCAAGATGAGGAAAGACACTAACTCAAGATGCCCTTGGAATAACTGACCTCTTGTGATCTCCAGCGCCTGAAACGAGACCTGGCATACAGCAATCCCTTCATAAACATCTGTGGAATACAGGAGCTCCTGCGTCCCAGGCCCTGTGGCCTTTGTTGCCTTCAGCCGAGGCTGGAGAGAGGGCGACGTTGCCTGTTTCTTTATCTTTATCTTTTTTTTTTTTTTGAGATGGAGTCTTGCTCTGTCGCCCAGACAGGAGTGCAGTGGGGTGATCTCAGCACACTGTAACCTCCGCCTCCCAGGTTCAAGTCCCTTCACAGTGGACTCCAAGGCAAGAACTTTATCGGTTCTTTCCAACGATCCCCACCGAAGTCACACCCCAACCCACGCCTGTCACCAGGCATTTCTTCACCATGGATCCCACCACCGGTCATTTGACCTCACTTCTGTCAGCGTCTGTTGTGGCAGCACCTCGCCACCCTGGTGATCGCCGCAGAAGCTTCAGCACCAAACCTAGAAGCACCAAAATCCGGCTGTGAGCACAGCACACCGGCCCAGCTCAACTCTCTTTTCCCCAACGCCTCCTTCTCAGAGGTGCCATCTCCAGTCTCCACCATCTTGGTGTTGCCACCCATCTCTCCTGGCTCCCACCGGGGCAGGCACATCCTCTTAGCCTAGGGCTGTCCTCAGGAGCCTAGCTACCCCTCCACAGTGGTTAGCTTTGGGCTATCTTGGTGTGGTGGCGTGTGCCTGTGATCCCAGTTGGAATCAAGCGATTCTCCTGCCTCAGCCTCCTAAATAGCTGGGATTACAGGTGCCCACCACCATCCCCTGCTAATTTTTGTATTTTTAGTAGAGACGGGGTTTTGCCATGTTGGCCAGGCTGGTCTCGAACTCCTGGCCTCAAGTGATCCACCCACTTCAGCTTCCCAGAGTGCTGGGATGACAGGCATGAGCCACCGTGCCCGGCCTTGTCTGTCATTTTAATTACTCAAAATCCATAATCTGGGCCGGGCGCAGTGGCTCACACTGGTAATCCCAGCACTTTGGGAGGCCAAGGTAAGCAGATCACTTGAGGTCAGGAGTTCGAGACTAGCCTGACCAACATGGCAAAACCCCATTTCTACTAAAAATACAAAAATCAGCAGAGCATGGTGGCGTGTGTCTGTAATCCCAGCTACTCCAGAGGCTGAGGCACGAGAATCTCTTGAACCCTGGAGGCGGAGGTTGCAGTGAGCCGAGATCACGCCACTGCACTCCAGCCTGGGTGACCCAGTGAGACTCTGTCTCAAAAATATAAATAAATAAAATAACATAAAATTCATAATCTATTCCACAGCTTGCAAAGCCCTGTGCGATCTAACACTTGTCTTCTCTTTCAAGTCCTCCAAGGGGCCAAGCTCTTTCCTGCCTCTCCATGAGCTCCGCCTCTGCCTGCTCAGGCCTGGCACTTTCTCCACCTGGCTGTCCTCAGCCTCAGGCCTCAGCTCCCCGCACAGCAGTTCCTCACAGGGGCCTTCCTGACTTCAGTCAGATGCAGCTCCCGTACTCTCTGGCCATTCGAAATGCAGCTCTTAGCACACCCTGTACTTTTCCACACTGCATTTACCACATGTGCAGTTGAGAACATTTCTGTAATTATTTGATGTCTGTCTGCACCAAGATTTTAGTGCCAAGAGACTGGGCCATGTCTGTTTCACTCTTCACTGTGTGCATCCAGTGCTGTGTCCTAGAACAATGTCAAGAACTTAAGGCAGGCGTTTCCTAAATAGTTAATTAACGAATGAATGAATAAATGAATGAATGAATGGCTGTCTCAGCAGGGTGTGTGAATGCTTCTGTTCTTCCCTCCATCGGTGGGCTGGGCTGGTTTGGAGATTGCCAAAAGGTTGTGTGCTGCAGTGAGTCAGGAGACCTGGGTTCTAGTCCCAGCTGCCTCACTTATGGGTTCTATGACCTTAAACAAGTCACTTAACTTAGAGAGCTTTGAAAAGCAGGAACTGTGACGTATTCGTCTTCGTGTCCAGAGCAGCTGGCATGAGCAGAAATTCTGCAAGTGAATGAACAACTCCAAAGTCTAGGCTGTTTATTATTCCAAATTCCCCCAAAATCCACTGGCAACTGGACTTTTGGAACCTAAACTGCAACCTGGACGGGGCAGCATCTCTACAGAGAGTTGATGTCCGCTGCGGTCCCTAAACACACACACATGGGGAGTGGAGCTGCCGGCAACACAGGCCAGTGCCCTTCCTCCGAGCAGGGCCACCGTTGCAGGGCCTCATGTGCAACACAAATGCCCGTTTCCTGAGGCCTCTTCAGAGTCTCCAGGAAAAGGGTGAAAAGGCATTTAAACCTCTATGAAGTAGGGCCGGGCGCAGTAGCTCACGCCTATAATCCCAGCACTTTGGGAGCCGAGGCAAGCGAATCACTTGAGGTCAGGAGTTTGAGACCAGCCTGGCCAACATGGTGAAGCCCCATCTCTACTAAAAATACAAACATTAGCCGCTGTGGTGGCGTGCGTCTGCAATCCCAGCTACTCGGGAGGCTGAGGCAGGAGAATCTCTTGAATCCGGGAGGCAGAGGCTGCAGTGAGCTGATATCGCGCCACTGCACTCCAGCCTGGATAAGAGAGAAACTGTCTCAAAAAACAAACAAACAAACCCAAAAAACCAACAACAACACCAAAAACCGTCTAAGAAGAAACTGTCTATGAAGTGCCAACAGACTCACTTACTTTGACTCAATTTCTCAGAACATGCTGGGGCATGAACTTAGCCTAGTAGAAAGAAAGATGTATATTTAAGGTAAAAAGTTGAGAAACTGGGGGGAGAGAGAGCCTATAGGGTCTCTGTCCTGGCCTTCAGAGAAGTGGCTGTGTGAGCTACACGATGTGCATATTTTAAGCATTTAACAGCACGGCGAAATCAGAGAAAAGACACAGTAGCAAAACCACCCGTTGAGCATACAAAAGGCCAACCACTTCTTGTCCTCTCATTGCCTCTTGTCCTTGGCAATGAAGACACAAATCACTTGCGTGTCAAGCATTGCCAGGCCAGCCTCTGCCAGGCCAGCCTCTGCCTCCATGGCCAAGCCCAGAAACCAAGGGCATGGGGGGACTCACAGGCAGGGAGCGGTGAGACAGAGCCATCCGCTGGAGCGAGCCCCTGCTCTAGGGCCATGGCCCTCAGGGTCCTTTCATGCAATAAGCCACATTCTGAATATACCAAGCCAGCCCTTGCAAACCCACAGGAAGCACAGGGTGGCTTTTTAGAGGCATGAGGATCCTTAGATGAAGGGATATGACCCTGGGCCGACACAAGTGTTCATGCCATTCTGGGTTCCATCACCCTCCTTCCCCCATCTTCCCAGGCCTCTCTCTCAAACACGTCTTTATGGCTTTTCTTTTTTTTTTCTTCTTTTTTTTTTTTTTTAGACAGAGTCTTGCTCTGTCATCCAAGCTAGAGTGCAGTGCTGCCATTTCGGCTCAGTGCAACCTCTGCCTCCCAGGTTCAAGCGATTCTCCTGCCTCAGCCTCCCGAGTAGCTGGAATTACAGGTGCTCGCCACCACGCCCAGCAAAATTTTTTATTTTTAGTGGAGACGGGGTTGGCTAGGCTGGTCTTGAACTCGTGACCACAGGTGATCCACCCACCTGGGCCTCCGAAAGTGCTGGGATTACAGCGTAAGCCACCGCACCCGGCCCTATATGCATTTTCTACTTTACACCAGATGCTGTCTCGTTTCATCCTCATGACAACCTTACGTAGTAACCCCTTCCCCTTGGGCTGTTTGCCGATGAAGAGCCTGAGACTCCAGAGCCAAAGGGTGTTGCCTGTGTTCCCCGGGCTGCCAAGGGCGTCGCTGACGCTGGACCTCTGA